>NC_042977.1:29076708-29383493 GCF_901001165.1 Salmo trutta | reverse complement strand
TTGTTCTTGTTAATAACCGGCATGTAGCCTTATGGAATTGTCTCATTACTGGTTTTATTAAACGTTGCACCTGCTTCCTGACTCACAACTCCGTTATTACAGAATACCAACTCAAACTACGGAAGCAGCAGGAAAGTCAGAAATCTCTCAGACGGTTGACGAACAAGGGTACTTTGCACATCAACACCATGACCAGCTGGCTCAACTAGGGATGGCCATGGATGCGGTTCTCCGTAGTCTGCAGCATCTCGAACACCCCCGAGAGACGTTGAGGTCCAGCATCGGAGGATACTCTTGAGCCAGTCTACCCAACGAGCCAGCGCAACGGCCCATTCAGGAACTCACTCAAGTCACCGATGCCCAACACGACGATACACCCTCCAAATACCGTGACTTCCTCCTTCAGTGCTCCCTCTATTTTTCACACCAGTGGGGAGCTCCCACCACTGAGAGGTCTAAAGTTGCCACGGTTATTTCTCTGCTGACCGGGTGGGCATTGGAATGGGCTACCGCCGTCTGGGAGAGAGGAGAGGAGGAGCTAGATTCTTATGAGGGATTCATGGCTCTGTTTAAATGCATTTTTGATCATCCCGCGGAGGGCAGAGGGAGGTGAGCATCTCCTTCAGCTACGGGGGAATCAGACGGCTCCAACGTCATAACCTTATCATCTCATGGTCGACAATGAAAATCAGACTGGTCACCTGAATGCCAGCAGACCTGCTTCCTTGTCCCCTGTGATTTCACGTTGGTTGAGAGTCCTACTGTTGCCCCTCAGCCCAACATCCCGGAGGAATACCAGGACCTTAACTTCTTGGGGCTATGTGGGACGTTAGCGTGCCACCCGTGGCGCACCCTATCAACAGCAGGTGCATTTCAAGAGCGGCAAATTTGAAACCAAATAAATGTCAAAATTCAAATTTCTCAAACATACAACTAACTTACAGCCTTTGAAAGATAAACATCTCCTTAATCTAACCACGTTTTCCGATTTCAAAAAGGTTTTACGGGGAAAGCATAAAGTTAGGTTATGTTAGGAGAGTACATTGACAATAGCTGTGTGTAGTGTATTGTCGATTCAAAGACAGGCGTCACCAAAACCATAAAATCAGCTAAAATTATGCACTAACCTTTTACAATCTCCATCAGATGACACTGCTAGGACATTATGTTAGACAATGCATGCATTTTTAGTTCTATCAAGTTCATATTTATATCTAAAAACAGCGTTTTACTATGGCGTTGATGTTCAGGAAATCGTTTCCCTCCAATACCGGCAGTCAAGTCATGACAACAAAATAATTAATTAATATTAGAAAACATTGGTAAAATATTATATTGTCATTCAAAGAATTCTAGATTTACATCTCTTGAACGCAATGGACTTGCCAGATTTAAAATTAACCTTACTGGGAAATCACACTTTGCAATAATCTGAGCACTGCGCCAGAAAAATACGCATTGCGATACAGACTAACCGCCATGTTGGAGAGATCTAAAATCGAAAATACTATGTAAATAATCCATTACCTTTGATTCTCTTCATCAGATGTCACTTCCAAAGAATCCCAGGTCCATAACGAATGTAGTTTTGTTCAAAAAAGCTCATCATTTATGTCCAAAAACCTCCGTGTTGTAGCACATGATCTAAGCCAGCATGATCTAAGCTTCACTTCACTTCAAGAACGGAAAAAATATATTTACGTTCGTTCAAACATGTCAAACGTTGTATCGCATAAATCATTAGGGCCTTTTTTAACCAGAACATGAATAAAATTCAAGGCGGACCATTGGGTTCTCTTTTAAAACGTTTCGGAATGAGAGTACCCACCATCAACTCGCACGCCAGGTGTCTAATGGGCCATCACGTTCCAAGGCTCTTCTTCAGTCAGATCTCACTGTAGAAGACTCAAAACACTTTGTAAAGGCTGGGGACATCTTGTGGAAGCAATAGGAAGTGCCAAAATATTCCTCAGACCCTTTGTTTTTCAATGGTATAGGCTTAAAGTCAATTCAACACATCAGGTATCCACTTCCTGTCAGAATCTGTCTCAGGGTTTTGCCTGCCAAATGAGTTCTGTTATACTCACAGACACCATTCAAACA
Source organism: Salmo trutta (assembly GCF_901001165.1). NCBI lineage: Eukaryota > Metazoa > Chordata > Actinopteri > Salmoniformes > Salmonidae > Salmo > Salmo trutta. Next base: position 29,381,390 of record NC_042977.1, on the reverse strand, counting down.
GTTTTTGAAACTTTAGGGTGTTTTCTATCCATATATAATAAGTATATGCATATTGTAGTTACTGGGTAGGATTAGTAACCAGATTAAATCGGGTACATTTTTTTATCCAGCCGTGAAAATACTGCCCCCTATACCCTAACAGGTTAAGGAGGTATTCTCCAAGAGCTGCGCTACTTGTCTCCCTCCTCATCACCCCTGTGACTGTGCCATCGACCTGTTTTCCGGTTCTACACCCCCGTGCAGAAGCATCTACCGTCTGTCTGTGGCTGAGACCCAGGCCATGGAGAATTACATTCAAGAGGCGCTCAACAGGGTTTGATCCGCACATCCACATCCCCTGCGTCAGCTGGTTACTTCTTTGTGGCCAAGGAAGGAGGACTACGCCCATGTATCGATTACCAAGGACTCAATAACATCACCAAGAAGTATCAGTACCCTCTCCCGTTGGTGCCGTCAGTCATAGAGCAGCTCCGCGGGGCTCAGTTCTTCACCAAACTGGACCTGCGGAGTGCCTACAATCTCATCCGCATCCGGGAGGGGGACGAGTGGAATATGGCGTTCAGCACGATGTCTGGTCACTAAGAGTATTTGCTTATGCCCTTTGGCTTAGCCAATGCTCAGTCAGTGTTCCAGGCATTCGTCAATGAGGTGTTCAGGGACATGCTCGGACGGCATGTGATTGTGTACATTGATGACATCCTGATATTCTCGACCAACCTGAAAGATCACATCAACCACGTTCGAGCAGTCCTGGAATGCCTCATGGTCAATCACCTGTTCATCAAGGCGGAGAAGTGCCAATTCCACCAGAGGGCTGTATCCTTCCTGGGTTACCAAATCAGCCCACAGGGAGTGAGGATGGAGGACAAGAAGGTAGATGTGGTAAGGTTATGGCCAGTCCCAAACACCATCAAGTGGTTACAATGGTTTCTGGGGTTTGCCAACTTCTACCACGCTGAAGTTCATCAGGAACTTCAGCGCCGTCGTCACCCCTCTCACCTCCCTCCTCAAGGGTGGGCCTCGTAGGTTGGTGTGGTCTCCAGCAGCCAATGAGGCCTATTGTCTCCTCAAGGGGTGTTTCACCTCTGCCTCCTTGCTAAAACACCCAGATCCCATGGTCCAAGAAACTGTCCTCCGCAGAGAGGAATTACGACATCTGCGATCGGGAGCTTCTGGCGGTGAAGTTGGTATTAGAGGAGTGGAGACACTGGCTGGAGGGCGCTAAGGAACCATTCGTCCTCCCCACCGACCATCTGAAACTAGAGTACATACGGACAGCGAGGAGACTGAATCCGCAAAAAGCCAGGTGGGCACTTTTCTTCTCCAGGTTCAACTTCACACTGACCTATCGCCCCAGTTCTAAGAACATCAAGGCTGATGCTCTATCCCGCAGCTACGATTCAGGAAAGGTTCCTGTCCAGAGGGCACCCGTAATCCCATCCCCCTGAGTCGTGGGTCCAGTGGTTTGGGAGGTAGATGTGGACATCCACAAGGCTCTAGAGAGGGAGCCTATAAGCCGGAATTATCCTCCTGGGCGCATCTACATTCCCACAGGGATAAGGGATTGGCTGCTGACCTGCGCACACAGATGTCGTCGCTGGACATCCAGGTATATCTCGCACCATCCACTCCATCGCTGAGAAGTACTGGTGGCCCACCTTGGTGCAGGATGTCACTCGGTATGTCAACTCCTGTTCCGTATGTGCTCAAACCAAGTCCCCAGAAATGTTCCAGCAGGGAAGCTCCTGCCGCTTCCCGTGCCTCACCAACCTTGGTCACATCTATCCATTGACTTTGTAACTGATCTTCCCACCTCTGATAGTTTCACCACCATTCTAGTGGTAGTGGATAGACTTTCCAAGTCATGTCGATTAATCTCTCTTTCTGGTCTCCCCACTGCTCTCCAGGTCACTGAGGCACTCTTCCACCAGGTCTTCCAGCATTTTGGCCTTCCGGAGGAAATCGTCTCTGACCGTGGCACCCAATTCACATCACGAGTTTCGATGGCCTTCTTGGAGAAGCTCGGGGTCGCGGTCAGCCTCACTTCCGGTTATTGGCCTCAGTCCAACGGCCAGGTGGGAGAGGATGAACCAGGAGCTGGGGAGGTTCCTGAGGAGTCACTGTCAGGATCGGCAGGGGGAGTGGGCACGATTCCTTCCCTGGGCAGAGTACGCCCAGAACTCCCTATGTCACTCCTCCACTGGGTTGACCCCTTCCATTTTGTTTTAGGTTTCCGCCCTGGCCCCGTGGACCCCGGGCCAGACCGCAGCCCCTGTGATAGATGAGTGGTCCGTGAGAATCTAGCGCGCTGTGCATCGTCAGAAGGAACAGGCAGTAAGACCCCTGTGTTCCATCCTGGAGACGGTGTCTGGCTCTCTACCAGGAACCTCCCACTCCGCCTGCCCTGCAAGAAACTGAGCCTCCGGTTTGTGGGGCCGTTCAAGGTAATCCGGAGGGTCAACGAGGTGACATACAGGTTACAACTACCCAGTCACTATCGCATCTGACCCTCTTTTCATGTCTCCCTTCTCAGGCTGGTGGTTCCTGGTCCTCCAGCTGATACTGTCCCCCACAACACACCCCCAACCACCCCCCCGGACATTGAGGGGACCCCAACATCATCCGTGATTTTCACCTTCGCCGCCCGGACCGATCGGCTCCTCGGGGTCGTCCCTCTGGTCGGCGTCGTCCTGTGGCTGGAGCCGTGCGTCGGGGGGGTACTGTCACATCTTCTTCTGCTCCTCCCCTTCGGCGTACGACATCGCCAGAATACTAGCCACCAGTCCTGGGATTCATCATTACGCACACCTGGCACTCATCATTACGTGCACCTGTTAATCGTTATGTTTCACACCTGAACTTCATTACATTCATTATTTCCTCCCATTTATATGTCACTCCCTTACAGTGGGGAGAACAAGTATTTGCTACACTGCCGATTTTGCAGGTTTTCCTACTTACAAAGCATGTAGAGGTCTGTAATTTGTATCATAGGTACACTTCAACTGTGAGAGACGGAATCTAAAACAAAAATCCAGAAAATCACATTGTATGATTTTTAAGTAATTAATTTGCATTTTATTCCATGACATAAGTATTTGATCACCTACCAACCAGTAAGAATTCCGGCTCTCACAGACCTGTTAGTTTTTCTTTAAGAAGCCCTCCTGTTCTCCACTCATTACCTGTATTAACTGCACCTGTTTGAACTCGTTACCTGTATAAAAGACACCTGTCCACACACTCAATCAAACAGACTCCAACCTCTCCACAATGGCCAAGACCAGAGAGCTGTGTAAGGACATCAGGGATAAAATTGTAGACCTGCACAAGGCTGGGATGGGCTACAGTTCATGCCAATCTGATGTTGCCCCTGTGATCATCAGAGGTGTAAAACCAGATTCCCACAGCGACTGGATTTCACAGTTCCCACTCTTGGCGGACTAATCTTTCTCTAGGCCATAGTTTTTACAAATGCCTTTTCCCTTAGCTTGACCTTTTTACCCTCAATTCTAAGTGCAGAGCAGCATCAAATGCAGTGTGGCTCATTGCTAGTGTCTACAACACTCTGCGGCTGGAACTTCACAAGCCATGTCCTTTTTATGTTGAAAGTTATATGAATAAAAAATGTCACACATTTTCTCAGGGGGCATGTCAGTAGGAGTGTGCATCAGAGTTTTTCGCTAAGCTAACTTGGACTCCTTGGTTAATTTGTATTATTTCTTACTGTCTGTCGCAAAGGAGACAATATGACAAAGAAACAGATGGAAGCCTTAGCTAGTCCCTCAATATCATTGCTTTAAATCAAGTGGGTGACTGAATATGCTTGAAAAAAACACAAAGTACCAGTCAAAAGTTTGGACACCTACTCATTCAAGGGTTTTAATTTATTTGTACTATTTTCTACATTGTAGAATAATAGTGAAGACATCAAAACGATGAAATAACACATATGGAATCATGTAGTAACCAAAAAAGTGTTAAAGACAATGTTACCAAATACTAATTGCGTGTATGTAAACTTTTGACCCACTGGGAATGTGATGAAACAAATAAAAGCTGAAATAAATCATTCTCTCTACTATCATTCTGACATTTCACATTCTTAAAATAAAGTGGTTATCCTAACTGACCTAAGACAAGGAATTTTTATTTGGATAAAATATCAGGAATTGTTAAACTGAGTTTAAATGTATTTGGCTAAGGTGTATGTAAACTTCCGACTTCAACTGTATATAGGGCGGAGGCCTCTAAATTGCAGGGCTGCGTAACCAGTTGGAAGCTGACTAAGCGATGCTATCTAACAGTCTGATGGCCTTTAGATAGAATCTGTTTTTCAGTTTTTTTGCTTCTTACTTTGATGCACTTGTACTGACCTCGCCTTCTGGATGATAGCGAGGTGAACAGTCTGTGGCTCCGGTGGTTGATGTCCTTGATGATCTTTTTGGCCTTCCTATGACATTGGGTGCAATAAATGCGCTGGAGGGCAGGTAGTTTGCCCCCAGTGATGCATTGGGCAGACCGCACCACCCTGTGGAGAGCCCTGAGGTTGCGGGTGGTGCAGTTGCAGTATCAGATGGTGACACAGCCTGACAGGATGCTCACAATTGTACATCTGTAAAAGTTTGTGGGTTTTAGGGGCCAAGCCAAATTTCTTCAGCCTCCTGAGGTTGAAGAGGCGCTGTTGCACCTTCTTCACCACACTGTCTGTGTGGGTGGACCATTTCAGATCGTCAGTGATTTGTACAGCAAGGAACTTGAAGCTTTCCACCTTCTCCACTGTGATCCTGTCGACAAGGATATGGACATGCACCATCTGCTGTTCACCGATCAGCTCCTTTGTTGTTGACGTTGAGTGAGAGGTTATTTTCCTGGCACCACACTCCCAGGGCCCTCACCTCCTCCCTGTAGGCTGTCTCATCGCACCCTTGTGGGGGCCCTGCGTTGTGGATCAGCGAAGTGGAGGTGTTGTTTCCTACCTTCTCCACCTGGGGACGGCCAGTCAGGAAGTAGAGGACCCAGTTGCACAGGGCGGGATTCAGACCCATTGCCCCAAGCTTAATGATGAGCTTGGAGGGGGCTGTGGTGTTTAATTCTGAGCTACAGTATAGTCAATTAACCTGTTAGTGACCCCTTAACATGCTAATTCAGTTAGCGGGATTGATTTGACAACAGCCAGTGAAAAATCAGAGCGCCAAATTCAAAACAGCAAAAATCTCATAATTAAAATTTCTCACACATACAAGTATTATACACCATTTTTAAAGATAAGATTCTCCTTAATATAACCACATTGTCCGATTTCAAAAAGGCTTTACGGCGAAAGCAAAACATTAGATTATGTTAGGTTGTTTTTAACATATATCTTCAATAAAATTCCAACCGGACCTATCCGTTCTCTTTAGGAGTGAATATGAACTCAGCTCGCTCCCAAGTCTCTGCGCTTGACTGAGCCCATGCCTTATAATGGGACACCTACTTCCTTGGGCTGTTATTTCCTTCAAATTCACCATAGAATCCTCAAACAAGGTTCTAAAGACTGTTGACATCTAGTGGAAGCTTTAGGAAGTGCAAAATGAACCCTAAGTCGCTGTATACTGTAAAGGCAATCACTTGAAAATGTCAACCTCAGATTTCCCACTTCCTGATTGGATTCTTCTCAGGTTTTTGTCTGCTATATGAGTTCTGTTATACTCACCGACATCATTCAAACAGTTTTAGAAACTTCAGAGTGTTTTCTATCCAAATATACTAATAATATGCATATCCTACCTCCTGGGCCTGAGTAGCAGGCAGTTTAAGTTGGGTACGTTTTTCATCTGGCCGTGAAAATACTGCCCCCTATCCCTAAGAGGTTTTAAAAGCATTCTAAATAGGTATTCCTCTTGTCCAGATGGGATAGGGCAATTTGCAGTGTGGTGGTGATTGCATCGTCTGTGGATCTATTGGGGTTGAAGTGGGTCTAGGGTGTCTGGTAAGGTAGTGGTTATACGATCCTTAACTAGCCTCTCAAAGAACTTCATGATGACAGAAGTGAGTGCTACGGGGCAATAGTCATTTAGTTCAAGTGGGGACAGCAGAATGGGATAGGGAGAGATTGAATATGTCTGCAAACATACCAGCCAACTGGGGTGCGCATGCTCTGAGGACGCGGCTAGGGATGCTGTCTGGGCCGGCAGCCATGCGAGGGTTAACCCACTTTTAGGGCTAGGCGTTCCGCTAGTGGGACACCTGTCGACAACTGCTGGTGAAATTGGATATTATTATTGATATTAAACATTTAGGTACATACAAGTGTCTTATATCGGTTAAAAGTTTAAATTCCTGTTAATCTAACTGCACTGTCCGATTTACAATAGGCTTTACAGCGAAAGCATCCCATGCGATTGTTTGAGGATGGTACCTCATATTCAAATATTTATCCACCAGCACAGGTTTCATAAATTCACAAATAGCGATTAAATATTCACTTTTTGAAAATCGTCCTCTGATTTGTCATCCAATGGGTCCAAGCTACAACATGTAGTGTTTTGTTAGATAATATCCTTCTTTATTTCCCTAAAAGTCTGTTTAGTTGGCGCCATCGATTTGAGTAATTCACTCGTTCAACATGCAGAGAAAGGAATCCAAAAAGCTACTGCTAAACTTTGTTAAAACAAGTCAAAATACATTTCTGTTTAATCCTCAGATACTATAATATTTCATACGGAAAGAAGTATGTTCATTAGGAAAGCGATATTAGCAGGTGTGCGTCCTCTTCATCGTGTGTGCATACACACATTTCCAAGTCTGTATCCCAGTACTAAAACTCATTATTCTTCCTCGTTTTGGAAGAAACAAGCCTGAAACCTGGAACAAAGACTGTTGACATCTAGTGGAAGACATAGGAATTGCAATTTGGGAGCTGGATTTGGATATGCCCTTATACTTTCCATTGTAAGAGCATGGTTTCTGGTTTGTTTTTTGTTGGATTTCCTCCTACCATATCTCCTTCCTCCTACTATTGTGTTATAGTCTCCAACATTATTTTAACATTTACACAAACGGCAGTGTCTTCTTTCCAATGGTACCAATTATATGCATATCCTGGCTTCAGGGTCTGAACAACAGGCAGTTTACTTTGGGCATGTCAGTCAGACAGGAAGTGGAGAAAAATAGACCCTAGCCTGAAGAAGTTTTTCATGTCTTACTCACGTTGGCCATGGAGAAGGAGAGTCCACAGTCCTTGGTAGCAGGCCATGTTGGTGGCACTGTGTTATCCTCAAAGCAGGTGAAGATGGTGTTTAGCTTGTCCGGAAGCAAGACGTCGGTGTCAGTGATGTTGCTGTGTTTCCCTTTGTAGTCCATGATTGTCTGTAGCCCCTGCAACATACGTCTCATGTCTGAGACGTTGAATTGCGACTCCCCTTTGTCTCTGTACTGATGTGTTTGATTGCCTTACGGAGGGAATAACTACACTGTTTGTATTCGGCCATATTCCCAGTCATCTTGGTTAAATACGTCAAGCTTTTAGTTTTATGTACGGTTTCTGGTTTGGGTAGGTTTTAATAGTCACAGTGGGTACAACATCTCCTATACACGTCCTGATGAACCCAGTCACTGCATTCGTCAATGTTATTCTTGATCAAAACAATCTTGATGTATGGATTCCGATTGGTCAGACCAGCGTTGAATAGACCTTAGCAAGGGAACTTTCTATTTGAGTTTCTGCCTATGGAAAGGGAGGAGCAAAATGGAGTCGTACTTAGATTTGCCGAAAGGATAGTGGGGGAGGGCCTTGTCGGCATTTCGAAAAGTTGAGTAGCAGTGGTCCAATGTTTTTTTTAAATTTGCTATGTTAAAATCCCCAGCTACAATAAATGCAGCCTCAGGATATGTGGTTTCCAGTTTGCATAAGGTCCAGTGTAATTCTTTGGGGGCCGTCATGGTATCGGTTTGAGAGGGAATATGCACAGCTGTGACCATAACCGAAGAGAATTCTCTCGGGAGGTAATATGGTCTGCATTTGATTGTGAGGTATTCTAGGTCGGGTGAACAAAAGGACCACGAGTGGTTAATCATGAAACATACACCCCGCCTTTCTTCTTCCCGGGGAGTTCTTTATTCCTGTACTGAGAACCCAGATGGCTGCAAGGACGGCGACAGTATATCCCGAGAGAGCCATGTTTCCGCGAAACAGAGTTACAAACCCTGATGTCTCTCTTGAAGAAGATCCTCAACCCTGAGCTTGTCTACTTTATTATCCAGAGTCTAAACATTAGCAAGTAATACAGTGGTTCCTCCTTTAACCTCTTACATCTACACGTTCCGCTAGCGGAACGATTGCTCCAATATCCAATGATGGGCGGGGCGCGAAATTCAAACTCCTCTAAATCCGAAAACTTACACTTTTCAAACATATGACTATTTTACAGCTATTTAAAGACAAGACTCTCCTTTATCTAACCAAACTGTCCGATTTCAAAAAGGCTTTACAGCGAAAGCAAAACATTAGATTATGTCAGCAGAGTACCCAGCCAGAAATAATCACACAGCCATTTTTCAAGCTAGCATATCATGTCACATAAACCCAAACCATATCTAAATGCAGCACTAACCTTTGATGATCTTCATCAGATGACACACCTAGGACATTGTGTTATACAATACATGCATGTCTGTTCAATCAAGTTCATATTTATATCAAAAAACAGCTTTTTACATTAGCATGTGACGTTCAGAACTAGCATTCCCACCGAACACTTCCGGTGATTTTACTAAATTACTCACGATAAACGTTCACAAAAAGCATAACAATTATTTTAAGAATTATAGATACAGAACTCCTCTATGCACTCGATATGTCCGATTTTAAAATAGCTTTTCGGATGAAGCACATTTTGCAATAATGTAAGTACATAGCCCGGCGTTACAGGGCTAGCTATTTAGACACCCTGCAAGTTTAGCCTTCACCAAAATCACATTTCCTATAAGAAAAATGTTCTTATCTTGCTTGTTCTTCATCAGAATACACTGCCAGGACTTCTACTTCAATAACAAATGTAGGTTTGGTCCCAAATAATCCATCGTTATATCCAAACAGCGACGTTTTGTTAGTGCGTTCTAGACACTATCCCAACGCTAAATCTCGGCCACGAGCATGACGCAAAATATGACAAAAAATGTCTAAATATTCCATTACCGTACTTCGAAGCATGTCAACCGCTGTTTAAAACCAATATTTATGCAATTTATCTCGTAGAGAAGCGATAATATTCCGACCGGGAATCTGCCTGTCTGTAAACTGAGGAAAAAACCGAAAGCCGGGGGCGGGGCGTGTCACGCGCCTAAGGCTTAGACCATTGAGTGACCACTTAGCTTTTGCCTTCCTGTGCTTCAGCCAGGGCTTTGAATTACGTCATTCCTGTTTTTCCCGGGCTATGAGACCTCATTGGAGACGTGTGAATTGTCACGTAAGAGCAGAGATCCTTTGTAAACGATAGAGATAATAAAGAAGGGCAAGAAATGTTCAGACAGGGTACTTCCTGAACAGAAGCATCTCAGGTTTTTGCCTGCCATAGGAGTTCTGTTATACTCACAGACACCATTCAAACAGTTTCAGAAACTTTGGAGTGTTTTCTCTCCAAAGCTAATAATTATATGCATATTCCAGTTTCTGGGCAGGACTAATAATCAGATTAAATCGGGTACGTTTTTTATCCAGCCGTGAAAATACTGCCCCCTAGCCATAACAGGTTAAAGGCTGCGTCATACTGCGGCACAGCCTGTGTGTTGCTGCAGCATTCTGTGGCACGTCATTTAATTATTGGCATTACCTGTCATGCCCTGACCCTTGGTTCTCTATGGTGTTGTAGGTCAGGGCGTGACTAGGGGGTGTTCTAGTCGATTTCTTTCTATGTTTGGGATTGAGTATGGTTCCCAATTAGAGGCGGCTGATTATCGTTGTCTCTAATTGGGGATCATACTTAAGGTGTCCCTGTTCCCACCTGCTTTTGTGGGATATTGTTTGTTAGTGTGTTTAGCACTACAGCTTTCACGTTCGTTTTATGGTAGTTTTGGTAGTTTCACTGTATAATAAAGTATGTGGAACTCAACTCACGCTGTGCCTTGGTCCGCTCATTACGACGAACGTGGCATTACCATAGAATTTCAAATCTTTTTTGTAATAACATAGTATATGGGATTGATTTTAGGACATTTGGCTTAATTAAATTGATTTCATATTGTGTTTCCATTCAGAGAAAAATGTTCAGTTTGTAAATTCAGACCGTTTCACTCTCGGAGTGCAATCTGGGCGTTCGGGCCGAGGAGTAGGGTTGATTTGAGCGTTCTGGCCTTACAACGGCATCAACTCGCCTTCCGAACGTTCTATTCCCAGCTTATTGTTCAATGTCACAATGCCTGCTTCGCTATTGTTGGCAATGAGATCTGCTCATGTTTTATAGTTAAAATGTAAACAACAAAAATAATATTGGAACTCTGCTGTCTTCCCATTGTTTTCTATGGGGGAAATATTGGCATGTCTGTCTATTTAACCCAATATCTTGCAATGTGTATATTTAGATTGTTTTCAAGTTGGGTGTAACCGGTGTGAAATGGCTAGCTTGTTAGCGGGGTGCGCACTAATAGCGTTTCAATCTGTGACGTCACTCGCTCTGAGACATGGAAGTAGTTGTTCCCCTTGCTCTGCAAGGGCCACGGCTTTTGTGGAGTGACGGTAACGATACGTCGAGGGTGGCTGTAGTCTATGATTGCATTGAGTCCCTGATTCAAGCCCAAGTAGGAGGGAGGGGAGGGACGGAAGCAAAACTGTTACACGGGTACCATTTTAATAAGGATAATCTTCTCTTTGTAATTATGTAAGTCTGGGCAGCGAGCTTGTTTGTCATCGATTGCTAGACCAGATATAGTCAGAAGTTTACATTTTTTTCCCAACTTTTTCATTACGCAGACAAGCACAGTTGACACCATCGAGGTGTGGATGTTAACTTTCTACATCTGCCGTGGAGCCCAGTTTTATAATATGACCATATTTCCCAGCTGCTTGCCGTTGTTTTGAAGTAATCGTGAAAAACAGGCCTTATTTTAGTGCATTTTTCACCCTGCCAGCTCCTATTAGTTCTATTGAGCACCGTGGCACCAACTTGCCTTCTGAAAATTCTATTCCCAGCTTATTGTTCAAATGTCACATAGCCTGCTTCACAATTGTTGGCAATGAGACCTGCTCACGTTGCTTTTATAGTTCAAATGTAAACAACAAAAATAATATTGGAACTCTGCGGTCTTCCCATTGTTTCCTATGGTGGAAGTATAGGCATGTCTGTGTATTTTGCCAAATAACTTGCAATGTGTATATTTAGATGTTTTTTTTGCCACGGTCATATCTCAGTTATTGTTTTCCTATATATAAAATATGAGCTGTTTTCTTTACTTTCAGAGAGCAAGCTGACCAAGGGGTCGAAAATGTAGATAATGCCAGATGTTCACTGTCCGAGGAACAGGCCGTGGAAGCTTTATTGCTGGCAAAAGTGTCCATAACCAGAGGTAATTAAACTGTTCTGTGTTCTTTTTCTCCATCTCTGCCTGTCTTGTTGTACATGGAACCTGTCTCACATGCATTAATTAAAAAGCCCTTAAGATGTCAGCTGCTTATTTTCAGATTTACACCACATAAACACAGACAATTTCTACTGGACTATCTGTTGCTGCCAAGTCATGATTTCCCTGGGGGTTAGCCTTGCAATAACCAAGTGGTGAGACACATAGCCATCTATATTTAAATGTTTCAGGTACACTCCGATAGGTGTCTGCGTCATATGCAGTATCTTCTATTGACAATATCTTCTATTGTTTGTCCTCATGTGTGTAACGCCCTGGCCATAGAGAGGGTTTTTTGTTGTTCTTTATTTTGGTTAGGCCAGGGTGTTACATTGGGTGGGCGTTCTATGTTCATTTCTCTATGTTTTGTATTTCTTTGTTTTGGGCCGTGTGGCTCCCAATCAGGCACAGCTGAAGCTCGTTGTTGCTGATTGGGAGTCACACATAAGGAGCATGTTTTTCCTTTGGGTTTTGTGGGTAATTGTTTCTGTTAGTGTTTGCACCTGACAGGACTGTTTTGGCTGTCAGTTTTTCTTGTTTTTGTATAGTGTTCTCTTCGTTGTATTAAAATTCAAGATGAACACCAACTCCGCTGCACCTTGGTCTACTTCCACAGACAGTCGTTACAATGTGTCTGTTTTTCAGCATAAAGTACTCTGTAGCCACTTAGTGTGGACACCAGGTGAGACCACACACACACAATAATAGTCTCTCTTGTTCACTTCATCCCTCTCCCCCTTCTCCCTAAATCCTCTAGGTTATATCAGCTGTTTGGGTGAACCCCTCCCGCATCTAAATTGGCTGACACAGAGGGCACAGCATGATCATTGGTGAGATGTCACTTGGTCGGGTCAACAGGAAGTATTATTAAAGAGATGCTTTACATTGAAATACAGACAGAGATGTAGTAGTCCCAGAGTTAATGGTCCAAGGTCAGTTTTGCATTTCACCTCCTGATTTAAGATGACTGACCGTGTTAAAATAAAAATAAAAATACAAGGCTTAATCATGGTCTCGCTCTCTCCATTTGTCACTCGTCTGCAGGTTCGTTTTGATGTGAGAGAGGAAGCCAGTCCTGTCATTGCCACTTCACCCGCTCTTAAGATAACCTTCGGGCCAACTGGGGGCCCAAGGCTGGTTAGGAGACACCGCGATTGTGATGAACTGAGAGAATATTAGGGTATCACTGTAATTTATGAATCATATGCTGTCTGCCGCTGTTCTTACCTCTTTCCCTTTCTGTCTTCTACACCCCTCTCCCCACCTCGTCTTTCTTCCTCGTTTTATAAAGCACACCATATGTGCATTGAAGTACAGATTGAACTTGTATTTATAATATTACAATTATGATAATTATAATGCATTTATCTATTTATAACACCTGGATAATGAACTTCTTTCAATGAAGTGTTTCACATTCTCCACTGGTTAAAATTAAGTATCTCATTGAAATACTATCCTGTGTCATCAGCTTAATGCAGATGAAGGGAGTTAGATATGCATAGTTTTTTTTCTGTATATATGAATTACAAATCAATCATGTTTCTAGTCTATTTCATAGTTACAATGTGTAATCATTGATGTCCCAGGAGCAGGAGTGGTAAACACTGTTGAAGTATATAATTGTAATGTAATACATGCAGACACAGCATCATTCAAACATTGGAGTTTGATATGACTGAAAAAGAATGTCTCAGAGATTCATACCTGAACCACACCTTTATTTGCCAAGGAAGAGTACATGATCAGTGAATATATTCAATGTACAGGCTACAATGTGGGAATCTCATGAGTGGTAATAACTACAGTACATGTGTATATAGGACTTGCATCCATGGCACAATAAAGTTATTATATTCCACTCTACCCATAGGCTTCATTAATGCCATTCAGACTTGAAGTTGATACAACAACTATGATAGCTAAGGTTCATAGATAGGTTCTGAACTAATATTCATACCAAACGTTTTACGGTCCATACACAGATCGGCTACATACTGTAGCTAGCTACACATCCATAGGCAAACAGTTATTTTTATCCTCCACAACACAATAAGCAAGTAAATAGTTAGCTAACTATGTTACTTCAGCTGCATTGCAAGGCAAGCTTACACAATTGTACATTCAATTTGCAGTAAATGCTTTATCTAGCTAGATTCTTTAGATCCACTGTTTCACAAGATGACAGCCTGGTTTGCTGGTTTTCTCAGAAGTCCCTAAAACATTAAACAACACAAATTACAAATTCATTGTCCTACCGCTAGCTGGCTAATGTTAGCTAGTCAGAACTTCCTAAATAGCGATTTCCATAAAGTATTTGATCTCCTGCTGATTTTGTACGTTTGCCCACTGAAAAGAAATGATCAGTCTATAATTTTAATGGTAGGTTTATTTGAACAGTGAGAGACAGAATAACAACAACAAAAATCAAGAAAAACGCATGTCAAAAATTTTATAAATTGATTTGCATTTTAATGGAGGGAAATAAGTATTTGACCCCCCTCTCAATCAGAAAGATTTCTGTCTCCCAGGTGTCTTTTATACAGGTAACGAGCTGAGATTAGGAGCACACTCTTAAAGGCAGTGCTCCTAATCTCAGCTTGTTACCTGTATAAAAGACACCTGTCCACAGAAGCAATCAATCAGATTCCAAACTCTCCACCATGGCCAAGACCAAAGAGCTCTCCAAGGATGTCAGGGACAAGACTGTAGACCTACACAAGGCTGGAATGGGCTACAAGACCATCGCCAAGCAGCTTGGTGAGAAGGTGACAACAGTTGGTGCGATTATTCGCAAATGGAAGAAACACAAAAGAACTGTCAATCTCCCTCGGCCTGGGGCTCCATGCAAGATCTCACCTCGTGGAGTTGCAATGATCATGAGAACGGTGAGGAATCAGCCCAGAACTACACGGGAGGATCTTGTCAATGATCTCAAGGCAGCTGGGACCATAGTCACCAAGAAAACAATTGGTAACACTACGCCGTGAAGGACTGAAATCCTGCAGCGCCCGCAAGGTCCCCCTGCTCAAGAAAGCACATATACATGCCTGTCTGAAGTTTGCCAATGAACATCTGAATGATTCAGAGGACAACTGGGTGAAAGTGTTGTGGTCAGATGAGACCAAAATGGAGCTCTTTGGCATCAACTCAACTCGCCGTGTTTGGAGGAGGAGGAATGCTGCCTATGACCCCAAGAACACCATCCCCACCGTCAAACATGGAGGGGGAAACATTATGCTTTGGGGGTGTTTTTCTGCTAAGGGGACAGGACAACTTCACCGCATCAAAGGGACGATGGACGGGGCCATGTACCATCAAATCTTGGGTGAGAACCTCCTTCCCTCAGCCAGGGCATTGAAAATGGGTCGTGGATGGGTATTCCAGCATGACAATGACCCAAAACACACGGCCAAGGCAACAAAGGAGTGGCTCAAGAAGAATCACATTAAGGTCCTGGAGTGGCCTAGCCAGTCTCCAGACCTTAATCCCATAGAAAATCGGTGGTGGGAGCTGAAGGTTCGAGTTGCCAAACGTCAGCCTCGAAACCTTAATGACTTGGAGAAGATCTGCAAAGAGGAGTGGGACAAAATCCCTCCTGAGATGTGTGCAAACCTGGTGGCCAACTACAAGAAACGTCTGACCTCTGTGATTGCCAACAAGGGTTTTGCCACCAAGTACTAAGTCATGTTTTGCAGAGGGGTCAAATACTTATTTCCCTCATTAAAATACAAATCATTTTATAACATTTTTGACCTGCGTTTTTCTGTTTTTTTGTTCTTGTTATTCTGTCTCTCACTGTTCAAATAAACCTACCATTAAAATTATAGACTGATAATTTCTTTGTCTGTGGGCAAACGTACAAAATCAGCAGGGGATCAAATACTTTTATCCCTCACTGTACAGTTAATAACACAATAGAAACATCGGTATACAGTCTGGATACAGGTACCCAGCGTCATGGCTTCACAATAAATAAGAATAAAATAAGATAATAGATGCAAAACAAAATCATGAAAAACATAAATCACTCAACTCTAAATCACTCTAACTCTAATGTAGGACAGTATGCAAGTATGTGTGCAGGGACTTTGCAGATGTATTTCTCACATGTGCAGCACATAGTATTTGTTTTACAGTCCTTCTTTGGGGTGCAGAAGTGGTATCTCCTCCTCTTGCCTGCCCCAGCTGCAGCCTCAGGTGGATCAGGACAAGATTCATCCCCCTGAACAGCTTTCACAAGCGCTGCAGAGGTTACTGTGTGGGGGAGGCATACCCTTCTTTGAATGTGTGGGATTACAAGTTCCCAGCTGCTCCAGGAACATCCTCCTCTTGTTCCGCTTATCAGGCATCAAGGTAGGGTTGATCTTGTTCCAAATCACGAAGGCATTGTATGAGGACACATCAATGATGTTATGGCAGATGAAAAAGGGGCCAGCGGGCAGTCATCTTCCTGCAGCTGTAAGTTCCAATCACCTTGTCCAGGTTGTCCACGCCTCCTTTGTTGTGGTTGTAATCCAGAATGCTTCCTGTCCTCACGATCACTGATCTCAGCCGTTTTGTGCAGTGTGCTCAGGAGGACCACATTCAACAAGCCCCTTGTTGCGAGGAGTGCAGGAGGGAGCTCAGGCTTGTTCTTTCTATCTATGCCAACCATGGTGATCTTCTTCTTCAGGAGCTGCTGGCTGAGTCCATAAAAGGTGAAGAAATTGTCACACGTGACATTGTGCCCCCTCAGTCCATCTGTCACATCAAGTCACATCAAGTTCTTCTCCGGGCCTCCACTGGTCAGGTTCCTTGTGTAGACTTACAAGTGTAGCTGGATTGTGCATCACAGGCCACCCATATCTTGATGCCATACTTTGCTGACTTGCTGGGCATATACTGCCGGGAAGGACAGCAACCTTTTGACAAAAGAAAACAGAAAACAATCACATAAATCAATGATATTACAGCAATACATAATAAAATGTACAGTGAAAATCACTTACATTACAAAAAACATTGTGAATTTTGAAAAATAAAAATTGACTTCTGAATGGAACTAGTTGCTCATCCGCTGTTACTTCAGGCCTAGGGTTGTAGAGATATGGCAGACACTCCACCCACTTCTCCCAGACCTCTCTTATGGCCGCCAGTTTGTCTCTCACACGTCTTGCAGGTCTTGACTCACGGTTATCAAATTGTAGCACTCTTGAGAAAGTATGAAACACTTTCAGTGGCATCGTGGCACAGAAAATCGCCCTTCCACTCTCTGCATCCCAGAGACTACATGTAGCCTCGCCTCGGGACCTATACACACCCACTAAGATTATGTAGGCACGCAGGTCAATCTCATCCAACCTTTTTCAGTTGTCTCCATATTTACAGAAACCTTCCAAATTTGTCATCTTCAGGATTGGTGGTGTGATGAACATGTAGAATGTTGAGGTGATGTCCTGGGCATGGGCAACTGCATGTCTTGTCGGCCTTGGGGTCATCCTTTTGACATTTTGCACTGCCATCCTGCCCTGGTTGTCAAATGTGACCCAATTCAGGAAACTTGGCATATGTTGCAAGTTACAACTTCACAGGAGAGCTGTTTGAACGTAAAAAATAGTTTTTTATCAAAATGCGTTTTTGGCCAGAAATGCCTTCTCGAACATGTGAACTTTCATGTGCCTTAATATCAAACTTGTATGCCAGCTGTAAATACGGATAAAACTGTTAACGCCTCACCAATATCCAATAGTATAGCGTGGCGCGAAATACAAACACCTAAAAAATGCTATAACTTCAATTTCTCAAACATATGACTATTTTACACCATTTGAAAGATAAGACTCTAAGATCTAACCACACTGTTCGATTTCAAAAAGGCTTCACAGCGAAAGCAAAACATTAGATTATGTCAGGAGTGTACCCTCCCAAAAATAATCACACAGCCATTTTCAAAGCAAGCATATATGTCACAAAAACCAAAACCACAGCTAAATGCAGCACTAACCTTTGATGATCTTCATCAGATGACACTCCTAGGACATTATGTTATACAATACATGCATGTTTTGTTCAATCAAGTTCATATTTACATCAAAAAACAGCTTTTTACATTAGCATGTGATGCTCAGAACTAGCATACCCACCGCAAACTTCCGGTGAATTTACTAAATTACTCATGATTAACGTTCACAAAATACATAACAATTATTTTAAGAATTATAGATACAGAACTCCTTTATGCAATCGCGGCGTCCGATTTTAAAATAGCTTTTTGGTGAAAGCACATTTTGCAATATTCTGAGTACATAGCCCGGCCATCACGGCTAGCTATTTTGACACCCGCCAAGTTTGGCACTCACCAAACTCAGATTTACTATAAGAAAAATTGGGTGACCTTTGCTGTTCTTCGTCAGAATGCACTCCCAGGACTTCTACTTCAACAACAAATGTTGTTTTGGTTCCAAATAATCCATAGATCCATCAATATCTCACCCAATCATGGCTAGCTGGAAGGTTTCCTCCTTTTTCTGTGACTGAACCAACTATGCTCGTAATATAACTTAAAGACTCTCATCTTAGTGTGCCAGAGCGCAGAATAATTGATGCATTTTTGAACGCTCAACACCTGTTGAATATGTCCAGTGTCAGTAAACGTCGGCAACAAAGCGTCCTTAAATTGTTGCCAGCAGCACTGTTACAGTCACCAATGCTCTGGATAACATAAAAACTGTCTAACCAGCTCTGCTAGGGAGAGTAAAATGGTCAGAGTGGGTTGTTCTCTCATTATGTGTCTGGAAGTAGCTAGCCAATGTTAGCCAGTTAGCTTGGGTGCTTGACTGTCGTTGTGCGGTCAGAGCTTTCGGAACAACCCTACTTATTGGCCAGAGTGTCCAGTGTGCACTCTGAATGCAAAATGCTCTGAATTTACGAGCAGACAATCTGACAGCACAGTTGCTGTCACCAAAGCTCTGAATAACATACTGTAACAGCCTAACCAGCTCTAGAGCGAGTAATGTTCAGTGAGCTGTTCTCTCTCTCTCTTAGATGTCTGGAAGTAGCTGGCAAGTTAGTACAGAACACAACTTTCAAAGCAGAATTACTTTCCCGCTCTTTTCTCAAATGCAGTGTATGATATACCATTTTATAGCTCTGAGTCTGTCACGTCCTGACCATGGTAAGCTGTTATTTTCTATGGTAAAGTAGGTCAGGGCGTGACAGGGGGGTTTATTCTATGTGTTCTATTTCTATGTTCTTAGTTTGTAGTTTTTGTATTTCTATGTTGGTTTGTTTGGGATGATCTCCAATTAGAGGCAGCTGGTCCTCGTTGTCTCTAATTGGAGATCATACTTAAGTAGGGGTTTTTCTTTCTGAGTTGTGTGGGTGATTATTGTTGAGTAGTGTTTGTTTCTCTGCGTCACGGTTTGTTGTTTTGTCTATTCAGTTATTTTATGTATTGCATACTTTCACAGAGTAAATAAAAATGTGGAACGACACACACGCTGCACCTTGGTCCTCTCCTTTTGACAGCCGTGACAGAGTCTCTATTTTTACCTAATGTAAAAAAACATAAATTCAAATCTTGATACATAAGACCCAATCCAGGTAGTGAGTCACATATGGTGACAAGGACCATGATATTTTGCTGTTCTTTGACAAAAAATGTCTTTCTTTCAGCTTTGGGGATTTCTTCATCATCTGAAGATGATGTATTGTGCTCTGGGTAGTATTCTTCCCCTTCTTCTTCTTCTTCTTCAGATACCTCCTCTTCTTCTAAATCATTGTTCTCTTGTTCCTCCTGGACATCTAAAAAAAATAATGTTGGGCACTGAAACGTGCACTCATGGCTTCAGAAAAGAGAGAATTGGGGGGACTATCATCTGCAGCACCTTTATAGCCTCTGGCTGCATTCCCCATTAGTAAACAATGCTTTCAAGAAATTTTTATTTTGTCAGAAATGTTGTTTATTTTTGTCTGAAATTGTTTTTATTTTGTCTGTGAACTTGAGTCATTTGTGGGGTTGTGGAGGGGTGATGCTGCACATGCACAAGAAAGTTTTAGTTTTGTCTGAGTTCAATCAGTAGCACACATAATCTCAATTTCTCATTGTGTGTTTGTATGTTTGTGGTTTTTGTGGTGTGTAAATAATTTTATAACTGCCATGTCAAAAATGACCCTAAAACAATCTTTGTACCCTGGTGGTGTATAGCTTTCATGGAAAAATGAACAAAGGCGATGTTTCACTTTTTCTAATGTTGGGGTCACTGTTGGAAAAGTAATCAAATTTTATGTTTAAAAAAAATATATTTTAGGGGGGTTTCTCTGCTGTTAAACATGGTGGCAGATCATTTTTGTCCCTTAAAAACCTGTTTGGGCTAGGGGGCAGTATTGAGAATTTTGGAAAAAATATGTGCCCATTTTTAACTGCCTCCTACACCAACTCAGAAGCTAGAATATGCATATTATTGTTCAGGTTTGGATAGAAAACACCCTAAAGTTTCTAAAACTGTTTGAATGGTGTCTGTGAGTATAACAGAACTCCTATGGCAGGCAAAAACCTGACAAGGTTTCATGCAGGAAGTGGCCTGTCTGACAAGGAGTCGTGCGTCTTGCATCTGTTTATTGAAAAGTAAGGATCTTAGCTGTAACGTGACAATTCCTAGGGCTCCAATAGGCTCTCAGAACCCGCGAAATACCTGAAGGTTGACGAGGCGGCCTCTGGCTGAAACAAATTATCGCCTTTGGTAAGTGGCCGATCAGAGGACCATTGAATGAGGCGCATGCACGATTCGCCCCCGTGGAGAAATTTAATTCGGCTGTTTAGGCTCATTGCAGATTCCCGGTCGGAATATTATCGCTTTTCTACGAGATAAATGGCATAAAATTGGTTTTAAAAAGCGGTTGACATGCTTCGAACTACGGTAATGGAATATTTAGACATTTTTTGTCACGCCAATGCGCCATGCGCGAGACCGTGATGTAGCATTCTGATAGTGTCTAGAACTCACGAACAAAACGTCGCTGTTTGGATATAACGATGGATTATTTGGGACCAAACCTACATTTGTTATTGAAGTAGAAGTCCTGGCAGTGTATTCTGACGAAGAACAAGCAAGGTAAGAACATTTTTCTTATAGGAAATGTGATTTTGGTGAAGGCTGAACTGGGTGGGTGTCTAAATAGCTAGCCCTGTGATGCCGGGCTATGTACTTAGATTATTGCAAAATGTGCTTCATCCGAAAAGCTATTTTAAAATCGGACATATCGAGTGCATAGAGGAGTAATGTATCTATAATTCTTAAAATAATTGTTATGCTTTTTGTGAACGTTTATCGTGAGTAATTTAGCAAACTGTTAGTAAATTCCCCGGAAGTTTGCGGGGGGTATGCTTTTTCTGAACGTCACATGCTAATGTAAAAAGCTGGTTTTTGATATAAATATGAACTTGATTGAACAGACATGCATGTATTGTATAACATAATGTCCTAGGTGTGTCATCTGATGAAGATCATAAAAGGTTAGTGCTGCATTTAGCTGTGGTTTGGGTTTATGTGACATGATATGCTAGCTTGAAAAATGGGTGTCTGATTATTTCTGGCTGGGCACTCTCCTGACATAACCTAATGTTTTGCTTTCGTTGTAAAGCCTTTTTGAAATCGGACAGTGTGGTTAGATTAACGAGATTCTTGTCTTTAAATAGCTGTAAAATAGTCATATGTTTGAGAAATTGAAGTAATAGTATTTCAAACGATTCAAAAATCGCGCCACTGGATTGAAGTGGCTGTTACGTAGGTGGGACGAATTCGTCCCACATGCGCCAGAGAGGTTAAGACAACACAAGGGTTAAATTGTCCTGGGGGGTACGAACAAAGGATCCAATTTGGAAAGTCGTATTCCTGGTCGTAATGCTGGTGAGTTACCACCGCTCTGATATCCAAAAGTTATTTCCGGCTGTATATAATAACACCCCAAAAATTCTGGGTTAATAATGTCAGAAATAACACACAAAAAAACAATATACTGCAAAGTTGCTTAGGAGCTGAAGCAGAGCTGCCATATCTGTCGGTGCCATCTTTGTATAATGAACTTATCCTCTGCAGCATGGGTCTTTCTTTCCTGTGGCGGTCCTCATGAGAGCCAGTTTCATCATAGCGCTTGATGTATTTTGCGACTGCACTTGGATAAACTTTCAAAGTTCTTGAACTTTTTCAGATTGACTGACCTTCATGTCTTAAAGAAATGATGGACTGTCATTTCTCTTTGCTTATTTGAGCTGTTCTTGCCATAATATGGACTTGGTCTTTTACCAAATAGGGCTATCTTCTGTATACCACCTCTACCTTTTCACAACACAACTGATTGGCTCAAACGCATTAAGAAGGAAATAAATTCCCACAAAACTTTTAATAAGGCATACCTGTTAATTGAATTGCATTCCAGATGACTACCTCATGAAGCTGGTTGAGAGATGCCAAGAGTGCGCCAAGCTGTCATCAAGGCAAAGGGTGGCTACTTTGAAGAATCTTAAATCTCAATTATATTTTGATTAGTTTAACACTTTTTGGTTACTACATGATTCCATATGTGTTATTTCATAGTTTTGATGTCTTCACTATTATTCTACAATGTAGAAAACAGTAAAAATAAAAAATAACACTGGAATGAGGTGTGTCCAAACTTTTGACTGTTACTGTATATTTTCAAGGAAATCTACAATATGACTGTTAAATGAAAATCAAGTTTATTGTTCCACACTTGATTAACATACTAACATTTCAAAACAATTACAATGTGTTTTTCTTCGTCTTATAGAACAATGTTTTTATATAATAGATCAGGCATTACAGTGGTCCTCTTATCTAAATGAAGATACCAGTTTACGAGCTATAGACACCACCATCTCAAGTCTGTTGATAAAATATGCTTCAATGTAAAATTAACTTGAACACTCACATATCATGCAGAATTCATTCCTGCCTCAATCCAAAATGGACTACCCCTTCCTTGAAATGTTACATTATGCCTGAAAAATGTATGATGTGTATGTTTACAATCACATCCAATTGTATTTGTCACATGCGCCGAATACAAGAGGTGTAGCCTTTTGGAACTAGACTTGGCTTTCGCTTGCCGTGTGGAGGCAGAGAAACAGTCTATGACTAATCGCTGCCAAAGGTACTTCAACAAAGTACTGAGTAACAGGTCTAATTTATTTTTAATTTGTAATACATTTGCTAAATGTCTAAAAAACGGTTTAACTGTCATTATGAGGTATTGTGTGTAGATTGATGAGGATTTTTATTTATTTAATCCATTTTAGAATAAAGCTGTAACAAAATATGGAAAAAGTCAAGGGGTCTGAATACTTTCCGAATGCACTGCATCTGTTTTTTTGCATGGGCTGTGTCTCAATCCACCGCATCTGCCTATGTCAGCCTTTCGCATCTGCAGTCGAAAAGTGGTAGAGCTACAGCGCTGTTTATCAGACCGGGAGACATACTGGAAAACTCACAAAAACATCTGTAGCTAATATGGAAAGGGTGTTCAGGACCCGTCTGAAGGTAACCCTGTACCGGTAAAAAAAATGAAATGAAGTATGGAGGAAGTTTTGTGCCAAATATGTGTCCAATAAAACAAAACATTTGGGGGACTGTGTTTTTACATTAATTAATGTTTTCTTCAATTCATTTCTACGGGTAATAGTAGTAGGCTGTATCACAACCGGCTGTAAATCGGGAGTCCCATAGGGCTGCGCACAATTGGCCCAATGTCATCCGGGTTAGGGGAGAGTTTGGCCAGATTAGGCTGTCATTGTAAATAAGAATGTGTTCTTAACTGACTTTCCTAGTTAACTACAGGTAAAAAAAAAAATACTACAAGAAGCCAAAAAATACAAAATATATAACAATACATTAAAACATAATAATAAAAAAATAATAATACAAAAAATAGTAGTTGGTTTTTATATACCTACAGGGATCCTAAAATTCCAAATCAAATAGCTAAATGATCCATGGTATGATCATTTTAAAACAATTCCATGTGTTAGCTTACCCCCTACAATGAAAACAAGAAGAAAAAAAAGAGGCAATTTAGGCCAAGAAGGATTTTCGAATCAATTATAGATATACAGTATGCGATATGAAAAACTAATATATAACTGTCATACGTTTCGTCTTCTGATGAAGAGTATGAAATATCGGACCAATACGCAGTGTGGTAAGTGTCCATACTTATATATTTATTCATACGTGAACACTGAAACAAAACAAGAAAACGCACGACAGTCCTGTAAGGTAACCTTGCCTATACATGGAACAATCACCCACAAACACAAGAGAAAATAAACCCATATAAATATGGCCTCCAATTGGAAGCAACGACAACCAGCTGCTTCTAATTGGAGGTCATTCCCAAAACTTACATAGAAATACAAATCCTAGAAATACGAACATAGAAATACAAAACATAGAACAATACCCCAAAAACCCGACAACACAAAACAAACACACCCCTGCCACGTCCTGACCAAACTACAATAACAAATAACCCCTTTTACTGGTCAGAACGTGACAATAAAATGAAAATGTATTGACTATTAATTAATTACATGCCCATCGTAAATAGTCAACATAATCTATATCTCTGCCCTTTTCTGCAGATATCCATTCACATGATAGAATTCCACATTTAATGGATAGTGATGGCTTTGAGGTGGATGTATAGCCTAAAAACAACTATCCATTTCTGCATTAGTAGAAAGTGATTGAGAATCCAGCAGGACTGAATCTGGCCACACTGAAGCCCCAGGGGTGTAAAGCCATGGTGTTGGTGGTTGTGGTGGTGATGACGGTGATGGCTCAATCTTGTTACCCATGATGTTCCTTGATGCTAATTCAACACCATTATTGGCATGACGCCGCAATCAATCTCACCTTATAATGACATACGAACCCCTGACTCTCCTGTCTCTCTCTTTCTATTTCTATTAATCACGCTCTCCCTCTCCCTCCATCTCTCTCTCCCACTCAGTGTCTGTTATCTACTTCCTGACACACATGGTTGATTAGTTTCATTGTACAGCTGTGGGTTTGGGTGGAGAACATGAAACCGTGTTCCCGTTTCCTTGGCTCCTCATTCTACAGTGGCTAATTATGGTGATGCTGGTGTCAGACAGTTGCCAGCCATTTGACTAGCCTAATCAGTCACAGAGCAGCTACAGGTCACACCACGTCAGACATTTTGTGTCTGCAGTGCAGGTGGAAGGTGAGGCCCATATCAAATCAAATATCAATACATTGTTAGCGATGATGAAAAAATTATATTCTGTACTTGTACTGTACTGCCTATTCTTCATCAACAGGGTGGTATGAAATTCTGAATAGCCTACCTAGTTTTTATCTAATATTTATTTTATGAAAAGCATGTGTTTAAAGCCGCTAGTCCCACTCATGTTCTTTCAACTTGAGAGTGAATAGATTTCAATAAAATATATTTAGCAACTTTTTCACTCAGGACACCCTTCTAGCATTGGGGAACATCCCGCCCCTTAAGATTTTCACTGTGCCCTGTAATTACACCTACACTTCTAAACTAAATCATTGTTGATCATTGAGCACACCTTTATTTAGGACGGCGTCCATGTTTACACATTATGTGAATTATTATTATACACAAATGTTACTGTCTGTCAGACACTTCACTGTCTGTCAGATACTTATACTGCATTTGTAAATTATAATAATTGGGAGTAATTACATAGTCATGGAACAGTGGCATAATGAAGCATGTTTTGATCTGTTAAACAATTGATAAAAAGATGCCTCCATAAGGTACTCCGGGCTTCATTGTCTGTCTATCCATTACAGTCTAAAACAGTATTTCATTATTTGGCAGGATGAATAGATGGCTCATAAACACTTGACTTGGTCCAGTCTCGGTGGACTCCTCAACCATACGGATGCAGAGAGGTGGGGTGGGGGTCTTTTGAAACTCATCTCCTTATTTCTGGCACTGGTCTCCTCAATCCCACAGTTCTGGCATCCTAAGCATCAGGAGACAACAGTGAGGTATACTACAGTACACACTCCTCTTTGTGGTCTAGTTGGCATGGTCACTGACCAGGAATCGTGTGGCTCCATTGGCTGTGCATGGGGACCCAACCAACCAACCAACCAATGTGAGTGATGTGTGTAGGGATCCGTATGTGAGATAAAACCGGAGGTGTAATCGTTATTCCAAACAGTTGCAAAACGTAACACTAAAATTAGTTTATATTGGACAAATTCAGGTATGTCCCTCCCTGTCCTTCTGTTTAAGAAAAGTTTTGCAACAGAATTGGCGTAATGAATACGCCCCTTATGACTCCGTTGAGAGAGGTTCTGAGTGAACTGGATCTGCCCACAATTCACTATAAGAGGGTTCTGTGTGAGGGAGAAATCTGCAGGCAGGTGAGAGTCTAGCTATATAAATTAATTGGCTTGGATTAGGCATTCTATGCATAGCCCCTTGCAGTAATTCAGGCCATATCGCAAAACACTGGGCAATTGGCCATCCCAATGGCCCCGGCAGGCATATTAGTGGAACAAAAGTACCTGCATGGCAATGCTGCATAGGAAATGTCTCTGCATACAAAGGTCCTACTGGTTAAAAACATTAAACTTAAAACAATGTTCAACAACAAGCAACATAGATGGATAGTCAACGGTAAACCTGTAAACAAGGAGCTCAAAGCAGGGTTTTATTTGTGGTTTATCTCTATATTGTTTCTGTGGTTTGTCTATTTTGTTGTGATGGTGATGTATTGATCCTGTGGACATGTGTATTGATAATGATGGATGACCCTGTGTCTTCTCACATTGCCAGACATGTGCCATACTTATACCCCGATAATCCAAATCCTAATGTGTGGTTTACCTTTATTACTATGGAAGAAGGACACAGTACACTTGCCATAGGAGGATATGATACATTGGAACTAAATGTCTAAAATGTATGACATCTGCTACATTGGAGTACAATGTGCAGTGCAATCTAAAATGTTGCTGTAGGTTTAATACACACTGTAAACAACCAGGTCCCACCACAGTCATACAGGAACCAATTACTAGCCTATAATGACTAGGAGGACTTTATTTATTTATGATATGAATTTACTGCCAGGAAGATCATCTCTGCTTTATGGAGGCATTAAAATTGCAGGTCTCTGGGCTGCTGCTAAAGCTCCAGCTGTTAGACAACAGGAGAGGCAGGGATGTGAGGAGGAAGGTTCTGCTTCACTTCAGCCTCAAGGAACAATGAGATCCATTCTAATCCGGCCAGGGAGTGGTCCGAAATCACACCCTATTCTCCATGCAATACTTTTGATGAGAGCCCGTTGTGGCATTTTGGATACACATCTGGAGCAGGCAGAAGCAGAGTTGACCATCCCTCACAGAGCTCTGTGAGTATCCATATATTATTCATATGGATATTATCGCTGGCCGGCAGTGGGAGGAATATGGATATAGATTAATATCAATGTCTTGACAAGCAAAGTGTCTTTAGTTAAAATAGTTGGCCAGTTTGTGCTTCTGTTCTAGCTGACTGAAATACTTTCAGATAGGAAAAGACAAAAAGTGGGGGTTATTCGTTCGGGCTCATTGGACTGGGCTTGGAAACAAATGAGTAATGCTCTCCACACCCCCTTGTCCCACCCATGAAGTGGTACGAGCGATTAGAGCGCCATTATCCAAGCACAAGGGAGGTTCAGTGCTGGCCAAACCAGATTTATGGTGGTGGTGGCCCACGCACCACTGACTGACCCTCTTCAAGCTGCCCCTTTGTGAGCGTTCACCATACAGTAGATACACTTAATGGATGAGCACAATGTGCCTCAATGGCCCTGGGATGATGGATCTGGGGCATTGTGGAAAAGCACTTCAGTACAGACAAACCAAATAGTTCAGAGACCTAGCCTGACACTCAAGAACTAGGGGGTGTGGGAGGGTTCGAGGGTGGTTGTTCTAGAACATTGTTCCGGGAAAATTGGGGGGAATAACTGGGTCTCAGTATAGTTGCCACGCATTCCTGAGCAGCCTTTTAATTGAATATGAAGGCATTGTTGAAAAACAATTTGCTTTTAATCCGTGTGTGGAACCGACCCAGATGTGTCCAGAGCATATCTACTGTACTGTATTTTCAAGCCCCCACCCCTCCGTACACAATACGTATGCACACACACACACACACACACACACACACACACACACACACACACACACACACACACACACACACACACACCTACAGTCATAGCGATTGTTGCATTTCAACAAAGACAATAAAGTAGATACAATGGACTGCTGTAGTGTACTGTAGACACTTGCAGCTTTGTTAACGGACTCCATTTCATTACTGCCCCCCTCCTCCCTATCTCTCTCCCTCTCTCTATTCCTCATTCTCCCTCTCTCCCATCATCCCTATTAAAAAACATTATGCCTTAACACAGAGTTGATATCCTAAACTTTGCCTCTACTCAATCTAATGACAGAGTGTGAGTGTCAGAGATCTCCCTTCCCTTCCTCTCCCTCCCTACCTCCCTCCCTCCCTTAGCGGTGGCTGGGCAAGCAAGAAGACATGTCATGTGGTAATTATGTAAGTAGCCAGATTGGCCCCATGAATATGACACGGAATGGATGGTCGTTACTTGTCAGGGAGATTACAGCGGTGCAATGGGGCTAGCACCTAATGTTCTAACAAATGGCCTCTGTAAAATTATGTAAAATTGGTGTGTTTTTCAGATGATTATAAGATTGTTCTAAGTAATTATTATTTGACACTGTAGCTTATGCAGTGCACTTTACAAGTAGATTACATGCATTTAGCTAAGCCACGTGGCCATCAGTCAATATGATCATTACTGTGCAAGCAGACATAACACAACAGTATCAGACCATGGCATGGCTTTTTCTGTCTGAACCCTCCCCTCAACCTCAGAGTGTTCTTTTCGCTCTGCACCTCTAATCATCATGTTCTGTTTGCTTATTAATTGCCATCTCTCCTAATTTCTCCAGCCATCCTTCGTGCCCACAGTATTCTAATGAACTTTGATGCCACTGGGCACAAAGAGACTGGCAGCCATCCCTCTTCTACCGAAAGGCGGACAATAGCTAGCTTTCCATCCAATTGGCGACAGATTTTCACACAAATTTTCAAAAACACGCAATATAAAATGTGTGCTTTTTCCCGCTAGGGGTGTGTTTCCACCAAACGGACTTGTTGTGGATAAAAATCACTGCATGACAACGTAGCGCACACAACATCTATTTTCATGTACCGAATAAAAATCTGAAGTTCAATGTGTTTCCATTGCATAGTTTTGTCACAAAAACTGTTGCGTTAAATAGTAAATATGACTACTATTTTCACTATGGTCACTGGAAAGAGGAGCCAGAGGGTTGTGAGAAAGAGGTTTAATCCTTGATACATGAAAAGTGGGATGTATACGGAGGGTGCGGGGCAACAGAAGATGAACAGCAGAGGGCCTAAGGATCTTAGAGATGGGGAAAGGGCTGATTAAACAGGGGGAAAGTTTGCGGGACTCCACCCAGAGGGGTAGATCCCGAGTGGACAGCCATACCCTCTGCCCTGTGATGGTAACAGGGAGCCGGGGCCCGGTGGCGGTCCGCCTGTCGTCGATACCTGGAGGTGGTATGTAGAGGAGCAGACAAGGCTCTCTTCCAGGTACGGCGACAGCAGCAGACGAACATCTGGGCCCTGGGTGGGCTGACCTTTTCCTCTTGCTCAGGGAAGAACGAGGGCTGATAACCCATCGAACACTCGAAAGGCTAGAGACCAGTGGATAAGCAGGGGAGGGTGTTGCGGGCGTATTCCACCCACATGAGTTGCTGGCTCCAGGTGGTGGGGTTGGTGGAGACGAGGCAAGGAAGAGTCGTCTCCAGGTCCTGATTGACTCGCTCAGACTGGCCATTAGACTGGGGGTGAAACCCGGTGGACAGAATGGCCAACAACCCAATGAGTGTGCAGAGCGCCTTCCAGAACCGGGATGAGAAGCGGAAGTCCATGAATCCAGAAGACGTGCTGCACCATGAGCTGGGTGTTCCACCCCCTCTAACCAGTGCCTCCACTCCTCCAACGCCATCTTCACCGCGAGTAGTTCTCGGTTACCCATGTCGTAATTCCTTTCCGTGGTGTTGAGACGATGGGAGAGGAAAATGCAGGGATGCAGTTTCTGGTCTTGGGCCGAACACCGGGACAGGACAGACCCCACTCCGACGTCCGAGGCGTCGAACACCACCACGAACTGACGGGACAGATCTGGATGGATTAGGATGGGGCGGTAGTGAATTGGTGGTTGAGGTCCAAGAACGCCCAGTCTGCAGCTGGATACCACATGAATGGGACCTTTGGAGAGGTGATTGCTAAAGGGGGAAGCCAGGGTGCTGTATCCTCGGATGAACCGGCGGTAGAAATTTACAAACCCCAGCAAGCGTTGCAACTGCACTCTGGAAGTGGGTTGCTGCCAATCCACCACCGCTCTCACCTTTCCAGGATCCATCTGTGTGTTGCCTGCAGCTATGATGTATCGAAGGATGGAGATGGTGGAGTGATGGAATTCACATTTCTATGCTCTGACAAACAGCTGGTTCTCCAGAAGATGATGGAGAACTTGTCGGACATAGAGGACATGTTCTTGAGCCAAGCGGGAGAAAACAAGGATATCATCAAGGTAGACGAACACGAACCGGTTCAACATGTCACAGAATGTCGTTAAACCTGTTGGGGCTAGGGGGCAGTATTTCCACAGCCAGATAAAAAAACGTACCCGATTTAATCTGGTTACTACTCCTGCCCAGTAACTAGAATATGCAGATAATTAGTAGATTTGGATAGAAAACACTCTAAAGTTTCTAAAACTGTTTGAAACCTGAGAAGATTCCATGCAGGAAGTGGAAATCTGATTTGTGGAATCACCTTCAACAGTTTGCCTATGAAACACACCGTGAGTTAGGATTCATTTAGCACTTCCTAAGGCTTCCACTAGATGTCAACAGTCTTTACAAAGTGGTTTGAGTCTTCTCCGGTAGAAACTGACCGAAAGAGAGGCTTGGAAAGTTGGTCATAGGGGGAGGGCCATTACTACTATGACGCGAGCGCCCATGGGTACCCTCTCATTCCGAAACGTTTAGTAAGACAATGCAATCGTCTGCCTTGAATATAATTGAAGCTCTGATTGAAAAAGGCCCTAAAGATTTATGTTATACAACGTTTGACATGTTTGAACGAACGTAAATATATATTTTTTGCACATTCGTGACGACAAGTCCAGCGCGCCTCGTACATTATGAGTAGCCTTCGGAACGCGCTAACAAGAAGGAGCTATTGGGACATAAATTATTAACTTTTTCGAACAAAACTACATTTGTTGTGGACCTGGGATTCCTGGAAGTGCCTTCTGATGAAGATAATCAAAGGTAAGGGAATATTTGCAATAGTATATTTGATTTTAGATGGTTCCAAGATGGCGCTAACCTGTATCGCCTAGCCTATTTTTCTGAGCATAGCACCTCGTTTATCGCAAAGTGTGATTTCCCAGTAAAGTTATTTTTTAAATCTGGCAATGCGGTTGCATTCACGAGATGTTAACAATGTTTTCGAATAGTAATTTTGTAAATTGTAGCGCTGATTCACCAGAAGCATTTGAGGGAAAATATTTTCTGAACGTCACGCGCCGATGTAAAATGCTGTTTTTATATATAAATATGAACTTTATTGAACAAAAAATGCTTGTATTGTGTAACATGATGTCCTAGGAGTGTCATCTGATGAAGATTGTCAAAGGTTAGTGCTGCATTTAGCTGTGTTTTGGGTATTTGTGATGCTCGCTAGTTGCTTTGAAAATGGCAGTGTGATTATTTTGGGCTGGGTACTCTCCTAACATAATCTAATGTTTTGCTTTTGCTGTAAAGCCTTTTTGAAATCGGACAACATGGTTCGATTCAGGAGAGGTGTATCTATAAAATGGTGTAAAATAGTCATATGTTTGAGAAATTGAAGTTATAGCATTTATGAGGTATTTGTATTTCGCGCCACGCGATTCCACTGGCGGTTGACTAGGGTGGGACGCAAGCGTCCCACGTTCTCAGACAGGTTAACCACATCCTGGAACACAGCAGGAGCGTTGGTCAGTCCGAATGGCATCAGCAGCTATTTGTGTTTCCCGCTAGCCATGTTAAAGTTGGTCTCCCCATCCCGTATCCGTACCAGATGGTAGGTTTTCCGGAGGTCCAATTTGGAGAAGATGGTAGTACCCTGGAGAGGCTCAAAAGTAGAGGTGAGGAGTGGAAGCGTGTAACGTTTTTTAACTGTGATTTCATTCAGGCCCCGGTAGTTGTTCCACTGGCGCAGGGTTTTGTCCTTCTTCTTCACAAAGAAGAACCCTGAGCCGGCAGACGAGGCAGAAGGACGGATACCCACTGCAGCCAGGGAGTCCTCAATGTACATCTCCATAGCCTTGGTCTCCAGACCCGACAGGGAATAAAGCCGTCCTCGAGGCTGTGTAGTGCCCGGAAGAAGGTCAATGGCGCAGTCATAGGGCCGATGCGGAGGAAGCGAGGTGGCACGGGCTATACTGAAAATCTCCCAGAGGTCCTGATATTCCGTGGAAATGGCGGAGAGGTCCGGAGCTTTTCCCAAAATGAATTAATTGTTTTGTTACCTCATAAATCTACACACAATACCCCATAATGACAAAGTAAAAAAAGTATCACATTTACATAAGTATTCAGACCCTTTGTTATGAGACTCGAAATTGAACTCAGGAGCATCCTGTTTCCATTGATCATCCTTGACATGTTTCTACAACTTGATTGAAGTCCACCTGTGGTAAATTCAAATGATTGGACATGATTTGGAAAGGCCCACAATTGGCAATGTATGTCAGAGCAAAAACCAATCCATGAGGTAGAAGGAATTGTCCGTAGAGCTCCGAGACAGGATTGTGTTGAGGCACAGATCTGAGGAAGGGTGGCAAAAAGTTTCTGCAGCATTGTTGGACACTGTGGCCTCCATCTTTCTTAAATGGAAGATGTTTGGAACCAACAAGACTCTTCCTAGAGCTTGCAACCCGGCCAACCTGAGTAATCGGGGAGAAGGGCCTTTGTATGGGAGGTGACCAAGAACCCAATGGTCACTCTGACAGAGCTCCAGAGTTTCTCTGTGGAGATGGGAGAACCTTCCAGGACAACCATCTCTGCAGCACTCCACCAATCAGGCCTTCATGGTAGAGTGGCCAGACGGAAGCCACTCCTCAGTAAAAAGCACCCAACAGCCCGCTTGGAATTTACCAAAAGGCACCTAAAGGACTCTCATACCATGAGAAACAAGATTATCTGGTCTGATGAAATGAAGATTGAACTCTTTGGCCTGAATGCCAAGCGTCACATCTGGAGGGATCCTGGCACCATCCCTACGGTGAAGCATGGTGGTGGCAGCATCATTCTGTGGGGATGTTTTTCAGCGGCAGGGACTGGGAGAGTAGTCAGGACCGACGGAAATATGAACGGAGCAAAGTACAGAGCAAAGTACAGAGAGATCCTTAACCTCTATGGGATCGATTGAGCTAACGTGCACTAATGTGATTAGCATGACGTAAGTAACAAGAACATTTCCCAGTACATAGACATGTCTTATATGGGCAGAAAGCTTAAATTCTTGTTAATCTGACTGCACTGTTCAATTTACAGTAGTTATTACAGTGAAAAAATACCCTGCAATTGTTTGAGGATAGTGCACAACAACAAAACTTTTATCACTGCAACTGGTTTGATACATTCACCTCTGAAGGTAAATAATTTACTTCCATTCAGTATTCTTGCTCTGATTTGTCATCCTGAGGGTCCAAAAGATAAAATGTAGCATAGTTTTGTTTGATAAAATAAATGTTTATATTCAAATGCAGGAACTGGGTTCTACAGTTTGAACCTCTGCTGTGTCTGTACTGAACTCTAATGTACTCTACTGTACTATCTACTTTACTGTACACTACTGTCCTGTACTGAACTATACTTGTCTTTAGTGTACTGTACTTACCTCTACTGTACAGTACTGAACTATAATCTACTCTACGGAACTTTACTGTACTGAACACTACTGTACTGAACTATACAATACTTTATTGTACTGAACTCTAATGTACTGCAGTGTACTGCACTGTACTGAGCTCTACTGTGCTGAAGGTTGAGGTCCAAACTTTTGAAACATAAGCGTCTTTGATTGGGTATGATTTGGGGGCAGAGCTCATTAAAATAATAGCCAGTGTGTAGAATAATACCTAAATATGTAAAGGGAGATATTGCATATTTCTACCTTTGTGTACCAATTTAGGATACATAACCATGAAGAGAATGACATTCATATCCATAATTATGCATTTATGTGTA
This sequence comes from Salmo trutta, assembly GCF_901001165.1. Lineage (NCBI taxonomy): Eukaryota > Metazoa > Chordata > Actinopteri > Salmoniformes > Salmonidae > Salmo > Salmo trutta. The sequence continues at coordinate 29,347,371 of NC_042977.1, read as the reverse complement.
TTACAGATCAGGGACCCATGATGAAATTCCATTACCGCAATTCCGTTACCATATGTAAATCCACTTTGTTGAACTGTAGTTCAATAACCAAAATATATTTTTTCAAAGTCAATAAGTAATGTCTTAGCTGACATTCTAACCATTCTTTCTGCAGACATCTTAAATCGGAGAAGATATTTAACAGAGTTTTTGGAAAACATCGACACAAAAAGGAGATTTGACCAAAATTATGTTACCAAATTTTGCATCTGCACAGATCGTCCAGTAAATGTATTTTTGTACAATTTTCAGTGTAAATTGCTAAAAGTGGTCCTTGTGCATAAAGTTGTATGGTTTGTTAAACTTTGAAATCAATGTTTTATGTTTGGCAAACATTTGAACCCCTGTGCGGCCTCCGTCCCGTATGCGGGACGGACATCCAGCGAAAATTATATTGTTTTATAGATACACCTCTCCTGAATCGAACCACGTTGTCCGATTTCAAAAAGGCTTTACAGCAAAAGCAAAACATTAGATTATGTTAGAGGAGTATATCGTAAAAGTAGCCACATAGCCATTTTCCGACCAACCACATGCATCACAAATAACCAAAAAACAGCTAAATGCAGCACTAACCTTTGACAATCTTCATCAGATGACACTCCTAGGACATCATGTTACACAATGCATGCATTCTTTTGTTCGATAAAGTTTATATTTATATATAAAAACAGCATTTTACATCGGTGCGTAACGTTGACTAACTATTTTCCCTCAAATGCATCCGATGAAACAGCGCTACAATTTACTAAATTACTATTCGAAAACATTTCTAAAATGTAATATTGTCATTCTAAGATTTATAGATGAATATCTCTTGAAAGCACCTGTAATGCCAGATTTAAAAATAACTTTACTGGGTAATCACACTTTGCGATAAAAGGGGATGCGATACTCAGAACAATAGGCTAGCAATACAGGTCAGCTCCATCTTGGAACAATCGCATATCAAATCTAGTCTTGTATACTATTGTCAATAATCCCTTACCTTTGATTATCTTCATCCTTAGGCACTTCCAGGAATCCCAGGTCCACAACAAATGTATTTTCGTTCCAAAAAGTTCATCCTTTATGTTCCATTAGCTTGTTGTTGTTAGCGCGTTCTGAAGGCTGCACCAAAAGTTCCGACGTGCGCGGGGCTACTCTTTCAACAAAATGCATTTTTTTCTTATTTAGGTTTGTTCAAACATGTCAAACGTTGTATAACATAAATCTTTAGGCCGTTTTTCAACTAGAGCTCCAATAAGATTCGAGGGGGACGATTGCATTGTGTTTCAAAACGTTTCGAAAGGGGAGGGTAGCTAGGGGCGCCGGCGTCATAATGGTGATGGCCCTCTCCGTGTGACCACATTCCACAGCGTGTCATTCTGTCAGTTTTCACAGTAAAGGCTCAAATCACTTTGTAAAGACTGGGGACATCTAGTGGAAGCGATAGGAAGTGCTCAATGAACCATAGCTCACGGTGTGATTAATAGGCAACGTGATGAAGTTCAGTTCGCAATTCAGAATTCCACTTCCTGTTTCGATCTGTCTCTGGGTTTTGACTGCCATATGAGTTCTGTTATACTCACAGACACCATTCAAACAGTTTTAGAAACTTTAGGGTGTTTTCTATCCACAAGTATTAATTATATGCATATCCTAGCTTCTGAGTTAGAGTAGTAGGCCGTTTAAAATGGGCACGATTTTTTTTCAAAAATCGCTGTAGCGCCCCCTATCCTAGGGGAACGCCAAGAGGTTAAGTGAGAAGTCTTAGCCCAATCCCGTTATCGTGGAATTGCCCCACTGATATTGTTACGGCTGTCGTAGAGAGGGGACCAAAGCGCAGCGTGTTGATTGGAGGAGGATAAGGATAAGGTTATGTGGACTGCACTAGAGCCGCCATAAACAGGAGTTACCCACCCTACCCCCCCAAAGGTGCAGACTCCGAATGCTCCTAAAAAACAAAAACAAAAAAGGGAGGGTAGGGTGGGTAACTCCTGTTTATGGCGGCTCTAGTGCAGTCCACATAACCTTATCCTCCAGCAGAGGAGGCGGCTCCGGTTCGGGGCGTAAGCCCCGCGCCACCCGCTGATCCCTCTGCTTTAGTACCACCGGACCGTGGATCGTCGTCAAAGGAACCGGACTGTAGATCATCGCTGGAGGTTCTGGGCTGCAGGCCGCTGCTGGAGGTTCCGGGCTGCAGGCCGCCGCTGGAGGTTCCGGGCCGCGGAGCGTCTCAGGAGGCTCCAGACCGCCTCAGGAGGCTCCGGACCGGGGAGCGTCGCTGGAAGCTCCGGACCGGGGAGCGTCGCTGGAGGCTCCGGCCCGCCTCAGGAGGCTCCGGACCGGGGAGCGTCGCTGGAGGCTCCGGACCGGGGAGCGTCGCTGGAGGCTCCGGACCCCGGACCGGGGAGCGTCGCTGGAGGCTTTGTGCCATGGATCATCTCTACAGGCTCCGGGCCATGGATCATCCCTACAGGCTCTGGGCCATGGACTATCCCTACAGGCTCCGGGCCATGGATTATCTCTGGAGGCTTTGTGCCATGGATCATCCCTACAGGCTCCGGGCCATGGATCATCACTGGAAGCTTCGTACCATGGATCATCTCTACAGGCTTCGGACCATAGATCATCACTGGAGGCTTTTTTCGTGGAGCTGGAACAGGTCTCACCGGACTGGGGAGACGCACTGGAGACCGGGTGCGCCGAGCTGGCACAGGGTATACTGGGCCGTGGAGGCACACTGGGGGTAGAGTGCGAGGAGCAGGCTCAGGACGTACTGGGCTGAGGAGGCGCACTGGAGGGAGAGTGTGAGGAGCAGGCACATGCTCACCACGATAAGCACGGGGAGTTGGCTCAGGTCTCACCCCTGACTCCGCCAATCTACCCATGTTCCCCACAAATTTATTTTGGGGGGGCTACCTCTCGTGCTTCCCCGGCAGGCTTCTATATCTGTCCAATACTTGCCCCAAAGTCCAGTCTTTCCTCTCTTGCCACTCCTCCAGAGACCAGGTATCCATCTCCTCCCGGGCACGCTGCTTGATCCAGTTGTGGTGGGTAGTTCTGTAAAGGCTGTCATAGAGAGGGGACCAAAGCACAGCGTGTTGATTGCTCATAATGAATATTTATTTTAACTCAGAACAATAAAGACAAAATAACAAAACAACAGCCAACAGTTATGTCAGGTAACAGATAACTAAACAGAAAATAACTACCCACAAACACAGGTGGAAAAAAACCCTACTTAAGTATGATCTCCAATTAGAGACAATGAGGACCAGCTGCCTCTAATTGGAGATCATCCCCAAAAAACAACAACATAGAAATAGAAAACTAGAACGAAACATAGATATAGAAAACATAGAAAAACACAAAACACCCCCTGTCATGCCCTGACCTACTTGACCATAGAAAATAACATCTTACTATGGTCAGGACGTGACAGATATTTGAAAGCTGAAAGCTGTAAACTTGTTTATATTATGGAAACATATTTATACTTTATGGCTGTATTATCATTCAAACTTCAGCACAGTCAAGGATGAATCCACTCATGTGGAATAAATTCTGTGATCTCTGTCATCCTCACAGAGCCAGTGTTGTCCATTATCAGAATTATAAAGACAAACAAAACACATTGATGAAGCAAAACACTCCCTAATTATTTCTGGTTACATTGCAGTCAATGAACTCAACAGTGGATCCAGAACAGGGCTTATTGGAGACAGAAACCACGTTTCCATTCACAGTTTTTATGTGAGTAAAGTAATGAGGTATAAAACAAAATCATGACAGCTATGATGGAAACTGGAAGTTTTAGAACAGTTTTTTAAATGCCAACAGATCATTTCTTTGTTCCACATGGAGGGAGTGTGTTTTTGGGGGGAGGCACAGGGGAGGGTAATTTTTTCCTGGTTTACATTCACTGTTTTGCAGGTTTTGCTATATTATTTATTCCAACCTAACCAAATTTCGTCATCTGCCTGCATGTGCCTTCCCTATATCAAGGTCTTTTGGTTCTTCCCTTATGCACTACACTTTTCCGTGCGCTAACCTTTATTAAAAACTGGGTGGTTCGAGCCCTGAATGCTGATTGGCTGACAGCCGTGGTATACCAGACTGTATAACACGGGTATGACAAAACATGTATTTTTACAGGTCTAATGACATTGGTAACCAGTTTATAATAGCAATAAGGCACCACAGAGGTTTCTGGTGTATGGCCAATATACCACAGCTAAGGGCTGTCTCCAGGCACCCCGCATTAAGTCGTGCATAAGAACATCCCTTAGCCGAGGTATATTGGCCATATACCACACCCCCTTGAGTCGTATTGCTTAACTACAGTGCATTAGGAAAGTATTCAGAACAGTTTACTTTTTCTAAAAGTCTTATTCTAAAATGGATTAAATTGTTTTTTTCTCGCCTTATCAATCTACACACAATACCCCATAATGACAAATATCAATTTTACATAAGTATTCAGACACTTTACTCAGTGCTTTTTTGAAGCACCTTCGGCAGCAATTACAGCCTCAAGTCTTCTTGGGTATGACACTACAAGCTTGGTACACCTGCATTTGGGGAGTTTCTCCCATTCTTCTCTGAAGATCCTCTCCACCTCTGTCAGGTTGGATGGGGAGCGTCGCTGCACAGCTATTTTCAAGACTCTCCAAAGATGTTAGAGTGTTTTCAAGTCCGGGTTCTGGCTGGGCTACTAAAGGACATTCGGAGATTTATCCCGAAGCCACTCCTGCGTTATCTTGGCTGTGTGGTTAGGGTCGTTGTCCTGTTGGAAGGTGAACCTTCACCCCAGTCTGAGTTCCTGAGCACTCTGGAGCAGGCTTTCCTTAACTAATTTAAATATGTACCGCCTTAAAACCATCATCACATATGTGCCTACGCCTTGATTTGGCTTTGATACTGGTAAACTTGAATCTGTTGTGTGGCTGTTAGCTAGCAAGCTACTTACCAGCATTCTGGAAAAAGCACACTGCGTTGTGACTGGATGGCAGTGTAAATTTAACTTCACACTATTTTCTGATGAATGAAAGCATCCGACAGCAGTAGCTGCTTTTCATTTAGGATGAAGAAGTTGCACTGAAAATAAAGATAATGTGACTGGTGTCCAGTACACATTTTGAGCAAAGTTATTATTTTACTTTCCATCTCCTTTTGCTTTTCTGCTATCATCAAGCTGTAATGATATACGTTTTAGAAAATTCAACATCTACTCTCTCTGCACAGATTCCCAGGAAACCACCGCAGGAGCTTTTAGCAAAGCAAAGAAGGGGGGATATGCTGTGAAGCCTGTGAAGACAGACCCAGCATACTGTAAGTCATAGTTATTTATTTCAATTCTGCATCAATTGAGCATTTCAGGCACACAAAAACTCTGAACATTTCCTAAAAAAGTGCACGAGCAAATATTGCATATTTCAAATTAAGTACTTAAAAAAAATATAAAAACACTTTGTAGAATGGGTAGCTCACTACATCAACGAACTGATAGCATCATAACTCAAAACACTCAATAAAAGTTAATTAAATTCACTACCTATTAAACAAACATTTCCCTTTTTAAAGACATTACAGGCTAAGGAGAAGGCTCCTGGATTTCCTCTTCAACGAGGTCACCCTTGATCCAGCACCGTATGTGGGGAAGCAGCGTGAGCTTTCCATCCCAGGACCCCTGTCTGCCCACTGTGAGAGGCCTGACAAGGAGGGGGCCATAGCTGGATTTGTCTCCCGCTTCAATCTTCGGGGTGACTGAAGCCAAGTGTGTGACTGAAGCCTGCTTGATTGAAACAGGGTACATGGGTCAACATCCTCTCCCACTCCCCTCCCCATCAATTTCTGTAGTTAGCCTAAGTAATTACGTTTTATGTGATATGATATCAAATGTTGTTACTTTGTAATGTTTTTTTCAAGCATTCGAACGGGAGATGAGTGTTCCAAATTGTTCAAATAATTGAGGTCCTGCACACTTTTTATGTCAAATGATGCCTCACCATTCTTTCTTATCTCTATTTCTCATGAGTGTTCATGTTGACCACCTTTTGTACGCTGCTGGTACTCCAGAGGGTGTTGGTGGCACCTTAATTGGAGAGGACAGGCTCATGGTAATGGCTGGAGTGGAATCGTTGGAATGGTATCCCATTCCATTGCTCCGTTCTAGCCATTATTATACCTCAGCAGCCTCCACTGTGGTACTCGCTGTTAATTATCTATGCATGGTCACGTTACCCCTACCTGCATGTACATATTAGCTCAATTATCTCAACTAACCTGTACCCCCGCAAGCTGACTCGGTATCGGTACCCCCTATATATAATCTCGTTATTGTTATTTTCTTGTGTTTTTTTTATACTTTAGTTAATAATAGTTTTTTTGAAATCTAATATATTCTTACCTACTTTCAAAAAAAATCTGCATTGTTGGTTAAGGGCTTGTAAATAAGCATTTCAAGGTAAGGTCTACACCTGTTGTATTCGGCGTGTGTGACAAATAACATTTTATTTGATCAATATTTTGGCTATGCTGGCCTATTGTAAATTATCAAATAAATGTCTGATCAATATATGCAATTCTGAGCATAGTCGTGTATAATGCTAATGCAGAGGCACCAGTAAACTTATTGTACACTGTTTTCATGTACATTCCCATATCTAAGCTTCTAAGGTGACTCAAGCTTTACTCATTCTTGTGAAGATGTGTCAGTGATCTGTAATCTGTAATTAGTAGACAATAGAAATGCTTCAGTTTGTCTGATCTCCAACAGTCCATGACAAGCTCTGTTGACCATGAGAGCATTTTGCAGAGAAAATGGTTTGAGGCATACTATTTAGGCTCGGAATGACACGTGGCCCATTGTTTACCTTGTTACCTGGCAATGACCATGAGGGTGTTTCAAAGAGCTGTCAGTCAAGGCAAGCTCATGAATATAAGCTCCCCACCCACTCAGTGTGTTCTTTCATGCTTCCTGATAGTTAGAGATGAGAAGAAAGGTACAATTTCTTAAATTCTGACCATTTTATAGCATCAAAATAATAAGGATGATGTTTTGGTCATTACAAAGCTATTTTTACGTGAAAATAGGATGACTGTGTGGGACCTTTAAATTTACAGAAGGCAGAACATTTTCTCCAAAACTAAATATAAGTGTTGATATTAGTTGGCAGGGGTCTTTACTTCAACATGATTGTGTTTTGATGTATTTCTAATACAATATCTTTTAATCTTTTAAAACTTTTTCAACCTTTGCTCATCACTGATTTGTAGGATTGAAAATGATTGAAACATTTATATATCCCTTAATTTCTCAAAAATACAGACTCTTACCTTTTATTTGACACACAATTTGACATGCTCCTATGAACCTCACATGTTGGTGCTCATGGGTCCTTTTACAGGAAAATGACCTGCGGAAATTTCTTCCTTGGAAACCTTTTCCAGTCGAAGGCACAGCATCAAATAAACTTCCTATCGTGTTAATCACTGTTTGTCCTCCTGCGGCTGTGCAACCACTGCCAGTAATGCTCTCTGATTTTCCATACTGCAAGTTTACGGTCATCCGGGACTCAAAGCTGTGAGGGACTCACGCTATCAGGACAAGACATAGAGCTAGGGGAAGGAGCGTCGGTTGGGAATGTTGGTTGCGAGAAGAATGATTGACAGGGGTGACATTCAGTTCCCAGCTAATCTTAAACCTCTCTAGTCAACAGGAAATGATAATGGAGCAATTAGGTCCTTCAAAATACATTAGCTCCATAAATCGACTGTGATGCTTCACATTTTAATGTTCTGATACCATGGCAATCCTTACACCAACACATCCTGGTTCGTCCTATTGTCACGGATCCCTCCCAGTACTGTTGCTCATTCCGTGCACCAGTTGTGGAGGTCTACGTCACCGGCCTCTAGGCACTGAACTGTCATTACGCACACCTGGTTCCAATTCAGCCTTTGCTCATTACTGATTTGTAAGATTGAAAATGATTGAACCATTTATATATCCCTTCATTTCTCAAAAATATAGACCTTTAGCTTTTATTTGACACAAATTTGACATGCTCCTATGAACCTCACTGATTGTATTTTCCTAAATGTGCCCATTGTTTCACCATTGGGCGTTTGGTTATTGTTCCAATGTCCGTTGGTTGTGTGAGTACCTATGCTGTGTTTTGGCTTTTGTGCCGCGTGTATTGCACAGATGATTAGGGGTCACGTCCCGTGTGGTATCATTGTGCACTTGTGTATTTATTCGAGGTACTTCTCACTCTTTTGTTTGGGTCTCAACCCTGTGTTTTGTATACATATTTGTTTGGTCTTCGTCCCCGTGTCTTTTACATGGCACGCTAAAATTTGGGTAAATAAAAAACCCTATTACGCATTCCTGCGCCTGTCTCCCGATCCCTTTATACCAACGTGACACCTACCACCTAAATCTCCCTAATAGCAGTGTGCTTGAGCATGATGAGACTGTCTATCACAGAATCCTCTTCTCAGAACTTTTGGGGAAGAACTGATCTGAGAGCAGATAATATACTTCATAGGATGCACTTATTGACAGCGTGCGGCAAGCAATCTATTTATCATATATACGGCACTCGTGTACATGTAACCAACAAATCTGAACACTATGTGGTGTAGCTTATAGCTGCTGTTCATCTGAACAACCACTGACCTGGGCTGCAAACTGCACATTGACCAGGGCCAGGCTTGATGCTGTGGTGAAAGTGATTTCAATAAAAAAAAACAATTGTGCTGGCAATGGTTTCAATTGTCCATATACACTGTATCATGCCCTTCTTGGTAAATTGGCTCATTCATTCTCTCAAGGATCTATTCTCTCCATTCATTCTTTGTTTGAATATGGAACTGCTAAGAGGTTATTTACACTGAACAAAAATATAAACACAACACTCACATTTTACTGAGTTACAGTTCAATCAGTCAATTGAATTAAATTCAATAGGCCCTAAACTATGGATGTCATATGACTGGGAATACAGATCTGCATCTGTTAGTCACAGATATCTTATTTTTAAAAGATAGGCGTGTGGATCAGAAAACCAGTCAGTATCTTGTGTGACCACCATTTGCCTCACGCAGCACAACACATCTCCTTCGCATAGATTTGATCAGGCTGTTGATTGTGGCCTGTGGAATATTTTCCCACTCCTTTTCAATGGCTGTGAGAGGTTTCTGTATATTGGCGAGAACTGAAAGACACGTTGAACCAGAGCATCCCGAACATTCTCAATGGGTGACATGTCTGGTGAGTATGTAAGTCATGGAAGAACAGGGGCATTTTCAGCTTCCAGGAATTGTGTACAGCTCCTTGCAACATGTGGTTGTGCAATATCATGCTGAAACATGAAGTGATGGCAGTGGAAGAATGGCGTGTCAATGGGCCTCAGGATCTCATCACGTTATCTCTATGTATTCAAATTGCCAAAGATAAAATGCAATTGTGTTCGCTGTCCGTAGCTTAACCCTGCCTATACCGTAATCCCACCGCCACCATGGGGCACTCTGTTAACAACATTGACATCAGCAAACCACTCGCCCACACAACACCATACAGGGTGTCCGCCATCTGAACGGTACAGTTGAAATCGGGATAAATCCGTGAAGAGCACACTTCTCCAGCGTGCCGGTGGCCATCGAAGGTGAGCATTTGCCCACTGAGGTCGGTTACGATGACGAACTGCAGTCAGATCAAGACCCTGGTGAGGATGACGAGCACGCAGATGAGCTTCCCTGAGACGGTTTCTGACAGTTTGTGCAGAAATTCTTTGGTTGTGCAAACCCACAGTTTCATCAGCTGTGCGGGTGGCCGGTCTCAGACGATCCCGCAGGTGAAAAAGCTGGATGTGGAGGTTCTGGGCCGACATAGTTACAAGTGGTCTGCAGTTGTAAGGCTGGTTGGACGTACTGGCAAATTCTCCTAAACAACATTGGAGGTGGCTTATGGTAGAGAAATTAGCATTAAATTCTCTGGCAACAGCTCTAGTGGAAATTCTTGCAGTCAGCAGGCCAATTGCACACTCCCTCTAAACTTGAGACATCTGTGGCATTGTGTTGTGTTACAAAACTACACATTGTAGTGTGTGTAGATCCTTTTATTGTCCCCAGCACAAGGTGCATCTGTGTAATGATCATGCTGTTTAATCTGCTTCTTGATATGTCACACCTGTCAGGTGGATTGATTATCTGGACAAAGGATAAATGCTCACTAACAGGGATGTAAAAATTTGATGCGCAACATTTGTGAGAAATAAGCTTATTGTGCGTGTGAAAAATCTCTGATCTTTAATTCCAGCTCATGAAACATGCGACCAACACTTTACATGTGGTGTTTATATTTTTGTTCAGTATATGTAAAACATCTCTTTAACATGGAAGGGAACAATGATTCAAGGTTGACAATAAACACCTACTTTTCATTGTGTGAGTGTGTGTGTGGAAATCAGACACTTGACATATGGTTGCCTGCCCATTCCCTCTTGCACAGTTTGGTAGGTGACAGTCTGTCTGGCAGTCTGACACTCAAAAACCTTTTCAGCCCTCATACAAAAAGAATGGAGAAAATATGACAGGGGGGATATTGTGGAAGATTGCTCTGATCAGTTAATGTTTAATACAAGTGAATGGGAATTGTTCCCTGAAGGGATAGAGAGTAACTCTTATCTCAGAGCCTCAATGTACACTTAAGTCACTATTTTACCTCCATACTCAACACTAAAATTATTCTCCTGTCAGAGTTGCTGCATTTCTTTGATTGACTCCTGTAGTGCAGAGACAAGGCTGCTAACCTCTGACCAGTCTGACTAGCACTCTGTTTCCTCCTTTATATGTGTGTGTCTGTCTGCTTGCGAGCATGCTAGTGTGGATGTGTGTGTGTGTGTTTGTGTGCGTCTGCCTGCAAGCATATGTGTGAGTGTGCGTAAGTGTGTGCGTATTGTGTGTAGTACAGCACAGTACATGCAAATTTTTTTCATCATGAAATGAGATTCTCCAGATTTACAGTACCAATCAAAAGTTTGGACACACCTACTCATTCCAGGGTTTTTATTTATTTATACTATTTTCTAGTTAGTTCCATTCCACCTGCATAGGAGTGGATGGAATTCAATATAAATATATGCAAAGTATTGGTGTGTTCTGCTTATGTAAAACTACACTGCTACGGTTCTTGTAAGAATGACTGTTTCCCATAGGATGCTGTGGACATATAGTACCTGCCAAAAGTTTGGAAACACCTACTCATTCAAGGGTTTTTCTTTTTTTTTTTACTATTTTCTACATTGTAGAATAATAGTGAAGACATAAAACAATGAAATAACACATATGAAATTATGTAGTAACCACAAAAGTGTTAGAAATATCAAAATATATTTTATATTGATATTGTAGATTCTTCAAAGTAGCCACCCATTGCCATGATGACAGCTCTTGGATATTCTCTCAACCAGCTTCATGAGGTAGTCACCTGGAATGCATTTCAATTAACAGGTGTGCCTTGTTAAAAGTTAATTTGTGGAATTTCTTTCCTTCATAATGCATTTGAGCCAATCAGTTGTGTTGTGACAAGGTATGGGTGGTATACAGAAGATAGCCCTATTTGGTAAAACACCAAGTCCATATCATGACAATAACAGCTGAAATAAGCAAGAGAAACAACAATCCATCATTACTTTAAGACATGAAGGTCAGTCAATGCGTAAAATTTAAAGAGCTTTGAGTGTCTTCAAATGCAGTCGCAAAAACCATCAAGAGCTATGAGGAAACTGGCTCTCATGAGAACCACTACAGAAAAGTAAGAACCAGCGTCACCTCTGCTGCAGAAGATAAGTTCATTACAATTAACTGCACCCAAATATATGCTTCACAGAGTTCAAGTAACAGACACATCTCAATATCAACTGTTCAGAGGAGACTGCGTGAATCAGGCCTTCATGGTCGAATTGCTGCAAAGAAACCACTACTGAAGGACACCAATAAGAAGAAGAGATTTTCTTGGGTCAAGAAACAATGGACATTAGACCGGTGGAAATCTGTCCTTTGGTCTGATGAGTTCAAATTTGAGATTTGTGGTTCCAACCCCCGTGTCTTTATGAGACACAGAGTAAGGGAACAGATGATCTCCAGATGTGTGGTTCCCACCGTGAAGGATGGAGGAGGAGGTGTGATGGTGCTTTGCTGGTGACACTGTAAATGATATATTTAGAATTCAAGGCACACTTAACCAGCATAACTACCACAGCATTATGCAGCAATACGCCATCCCATCTGGTTTGCGCTTAGTGGGACTATCTGTTGTTTTTCAACAGGACAATGACCCAAAACACACCTCCAGGCTGTGTAAGGGCCATTTGGCCAAGGAGAGTGATGGAGTGTTGTATCAGATGACCTTGTCTCCACAATCACCTGACCTCAACCCAATTGAGATGGTTTGGGATGAGTTGGACTGCAGAGTGAAGGAAAAGCAGCCAAGAAGTGCCCAGCATATGTTGGAACTCCTTCAATACTGTTGGAAAAGCAAGAGTGAGCAAAGCTGTCATCAAGGCAAAGGGTCGCTACTTTGAAGAATCTCAAACATAAAATATATTTTGATTTATTTTTCGGTTACTACATGATGTGTTATTTCATCGTTTTTATGTCCTCGCTATTATTCTACAATGTAAAAAATTGTCAAACAAAGAAAAACCCTTGAATGAGTAGGTGTGTCCAAACTTTTAGCAGGTACTGTATGCCCACAGCATTCTATGGGAAACACACATCCTTACAGGAACCGCAGCAGTGTAGTTTTACATAAGTAGAACACACCAATAGTTTGCATATATTAATATTGAATTCCATCCACTCCTATGCAGGTGAAATGGAACTAGCTCAATGCCAAACTGTGATCAATGTGCTGGTATAGTGTCAAGCAATGCAGATGTAGAAACACGGTGGCTAGGAAAAACTCCCTAGAAAGGCAGGAACCTAGGTAGAAACCTAGTGAGGAACCAGACTGAGGGGTGGCCAGTCCCTTTCTGGCTGTGACTGGTGGAAAATATAAGAGTATATGGCCATTAAGGCCAGATTGTTCCTCAAGATGTTCAAACATTCATAGATGACCAGCAGGGTCACAGTGGTTGTAGAGGGTGCAACAGGTCAGCATCTCAGGAGTAAATGTCAGTTGGCCACCCCTCGGTCTGGTTCCTCTCTAGGTTTCTTCCTAGGTTCCTGCCTTTCAGCTGGGCCTAAAGTAGTGTATAAGAGATCATGCAAAAGATTTTGCTGTGACTCTTATGTGGATGATGTTAAAAATATTTTTTGGTTTGATGTGATTAATGAGGAGCATCCAGACGCTGCACTTGTGGAATTTATGAAATCGGTCCTTCCAATTATTGATAAACATGCACCTATTAAGAAACTGACTGTTAGAACTTTTAAGGCTCTATGTATTGATGAGGAATTGAAAAACTGTATGGTTGAAAGAGATGGGGCAAAAGGAGTGGCTAATAAGTCTGGCTGCATATCTGACTGGCTTTCTTACTGCAAATTGAGAAATTATGTGACTAAACTCAAATAAAGAAGCAGAAATGGTATTATGAAGCCAAGATCAATGACAAAGAATTATGGAAAAAAACTTTGGAACACTTTAAATTAAATTATGGGCAGAAAGACAAATTCAACTCCATCTTTCATCGAATCAGATGGCTTTTCATCACAAAACCATTTGATGTTGCCAATTAATTTAATTATTATTTCATTGGCAAAGTGGGCAAACTTAGGCAGGAAATGCCAACAACAAAAATGAGCAATTGTATTCAGGCATAAAAAAACTAATAATGAAAGAAAAGCATTGCAAGTTTGAATTTTGTAAAGTTAGTGTGGGAGAGGTGGAAAAATGATTGTTATGGATCAATATTGACCAACTTCCTGGCATTGACAACTTAGATGGAAAGCTACTGAGGATGGTAGCTGACTATAGCCACTCCTATCTGTCACATTTTTGATCTGAGCCTAGAGGAAGTTCTTTGTCCTCAAACCTGGAGGAAAGCCAAAGTAATTCCACTACCTAAGAGTGGTAAAGCGGCCTTTACTGGTTCTAACAGCAGACCTATAAGCTTGCTGCCAGCTCTTAGCAAACTGTTGGAAAAAATGGTGGTTGACCAAATACAATACTATTCCTCTGTAAACAAATTAACAAAAGACTTTCAGCATGCTTATAGAGAAGGGCACTCAACATGTACTGCACTGACACAAACGACTGATGATCGGTTAAAATAAATTGATAGTAAGAAGATTGTGGGAGCTGTACTGTTAGATTTCAGTGCAGCCATTGATATTATTGACCATAACTTGTTGTTGAAAAAACGTATGTGTTATGGCTTTTCAACCTCTGCCATATTGTGGATTCCGAGCTATCTATCTAATAGAGCTCAAAGGGTTTTCTTTAATGGAAGCTTCTCCAATGTCAAACATGTAAAGTGTGGTGTACCGCAGGGCAGCTCTCTAGGCCCTCTACTCTTTTCTATTTTTACCAATGACCTGACACTGGAATTAAACACAGCATGTGTGTCCATGTATGCTGATGATTCAACCATATATGCATCAGAAACCAAAGCTAATGAAGTCACTGAAACCCTTAACAAAGAGTTGCGGTCTGTTTTGGAATGGGTAGCCAGTAATAAACTGGTCCTGAACATCTCTAAAACAAAGAGCATTGCATTTGGTACAAATCCTTCCTTAACCTGTTGGGCCTAGGGGGCAGTATTTTCACGGCGGATAAAAAAACGTACCCAATTTGAACTGGTTACTACTCTTACCCAGAAACTAGAATATGTATATAATTAGTAGATTTGGATAGAAAACACTCTAAAGTTTCTAAAACTGTTTGAATGGTGTCTGTGAGTATAACAGAACTCATATGGCAGGCCAAAACCTGAGAAGATTCCATACAGGAAGTGCCCTGTCTGACAATTTGTCGTCCTTCTGTAGCATCTCTATCGAAAATACAGCATCTGTGCTGTAACGTGACATTTTCTAAGGCTTCCATTGGCTCTCAGAAGGCGCCAGAAAGTGTAATGGGGTGTCTGCAGTCTCTGGGCGAAGTACAGCAGCTCTGTTTGTGGGTGGTCAGGCTGGGAACAGTGACACTGGAGATGCGCGCCACGAGACTACCCCATTTTTTTCTTTCAGCCTTTGAGTGAATACAACGTCGCCCGGTTGGAATATTATCGCTATTTTATGAGAAAAATTGCATAAAAATTGATTTTAAACAGCGTTTGACATGCTTCGAAGTACAGTAATGGAATACTTAGAATACACGAAATGCGCTCGCGCGTCACCCTTCGGATTGTGACCTGAACGCACGAACAAAACGGAGCTATTTGAATATAACTATGGATTATTTGGAACCAAAACAACATTTGTTGTTGAAGTAGATGTCCTGGGAGTGCATTCTGACGAAGAACAGCAAAGGTAATCCAATTTTTCTTAATCTGAGTTTGGTGAGGGCAAAACTTTGTGGGTGTCAAATTAGCTAGCCATGATGGCCGGGCTATCTACTCAGAATATTGCAAAATGTGCTTTCGCCGAAAAGCTATTTTAAAATCTGACACCGTTATACAATACATGCATGTTTTGTTCAATCAAGTTCATATTTATATCATAAAGGAGTTCTGTATGTATAATTCTTAAAATAATTGTTATGTATTTTGTGAACGTTAATCATGAGTAATTTAGTAAATTCACCGGAAGTTTGCGCTGGGTATGCTAGTTCTGAACATCACATGCTAATGTAAAAAGCTGGTTTTTGATATAAATATGAACTTGATTGAACAAAACATGCATGTATTGTATAACATAATGTCCTAGGAGTGTCATCTGATGAAGATCATCAAAGGTTAGTGCTGCATTTAGCTGTGGTTTTGGTTTTTGTGACATATATGCTTGCTTTGAAAATGGCTGTATGATTATTTTTGGCAGGGTACTCTCCTGACATAATCTAATGTTTTGCTTTCGCTGTAAAGC
Source organism: Salmo trutta (assembly GCF_901001165.1). Lineage (NCBI taxonomy): Eukaryota > Metazoa > Chordata > Actinopteri > Salmoniformes > Salmonidae > Salmo > Salmo trutta. The sequence goes on along the minus strand of NC_042977.1, from coordinate 29,331,318 downwards.
CTTTTTGAAATCGGACAATGTGGTTAGATTAACGAGAGTCTTGTCTTTAAAATGGTGTAAAATAGTTGATTGTTTGAGAAAATTGAATTGAGGTATTTTAGTTGGTTTGTATTTCGCACCGTGTGATGCCATTGGCTGTTGGGTAGGGGTTCCGCAGGCGGGATAGGATTAAGTAATCCTTCTAACCCCTCCCCCCTACCCTCCCCCCCCCAAAAAGGTATAGATGTACTATTGTAAAGTGGTTGTTCCACTGGATATCATACGGTGAATGCACCAATTTGTAAGTCGCTCTGGATAAGAGCGTCTGCTAAATGACGTAAATATAATGTAAATGCTATTGAACAAGTTGAGGAGATTCAATTACTTGGCGTTACATTAGATTGCAAACTGTCATGGTCAAAACATATAGATTCAATGGTTGTAAAGATGGGGAGAGATCTGGCCGTAATAAAGAGATGCTCTGCTTTTTTGACACCACACTCCAAAAAGCAAGTTCTGCAGGCTCTAGTTTTGTCTAATCTTGATTATTGTCCAGTCATGTGGTACAGTGCTGCAAGGAAAGCTGCAGCTGGCCCAGAACAGACTGGCACATTCTTCTCTTCATTGTAATCAGAGGGTTGACATAAATACTATGCATGCCAGTCTCTCTTGGCTAAGAGTTGAGGAGAGACTGACTGCATCACTTCTTTTTATAAGAAACATTGTGTTGAAAATCCCAAATAGTTTTCATAGTCAACACACAAAGCTCTGACACACACTTATCCCACCAGACATGCCACCAGGGGTTTATACACAGTCCCCAAATCCAGAACAAATTCAAGAAACCATACAGTATTATATAGAGCCCTTATTGCATGGAACTTCCTTTGAGCTCATATTGCTGAAATAAACAGCAAACCTGGGTTAAAAAAACAGATAAAGCAACACCTAGCGGCACAACGCCTCTCCCCTATTTGACCTAGATCGTTTGAGTGTATGCATTGATATGTAGGCTACATGTGCCTTTTTTAAACGTATGTAGTTCTTATCTTGAGCTGTTCTTGTCTATTGATGTTCTGTATTATGTCATGTCATTCTGTATTATGTTTCATGTTTTGTGTGGCCCGCAGGGAGAGTAGCTGCTGCTTTTGCAACAGCTACTGGGGATCCTAATAAAATATCAAATACCAAAATAGCCAAGCATTCAGAGGTCGAGACAACAGGTGCGGTAGAGAGAGAGAGAGTTGTTGCCACAAGAAAAGGGCAACCAGTGAAGAACAATCACCAACCCATATTTATGTTTATTTATTTTCTCTTTTGTACTTTAACTATTTGCTCATCGTTACAATACTGTATAAAGAAATAATGACATTTGAAATGTCTTTATTATTTTGGAACTTCTGTGAGTGTAATGTTTACTGTACATTTTTATTGTTTATTTCACGTTTGTTTATTATCTAATTCCCTTACCTTGACAATGTTAACATGTGTTTCCCATGGCGTTAAAGCCCTTGAATTGTACTGAATTGAGAGAGAGAGAGAGAGGGAGAGTCTAAAACAGCAGGTCCGGGACAAGTTAGCACTTCCGGTGAACTGGTCAGGGTTTAATACACCGCAGGCAGAACAGTTGTAGCTGGAGCAGCAGCATGACCAGGTGGACTGAGGACAGCGAGGAGTCATCAGGTCAGGTAGTCCTGAGGCATGGTCCGAGGGCCCAGGTCCTCCGGGAGGGAGAGAGGGAGAATTAGAGGGAGCATACTTAAATTCACACAGGACACCAGATAAGACAGGAGAATTACACCAGATATAATAGACTGACCCTAGCCCCCCCGGCACATACAGTGGGGGGAAAAAGTATTTGATACCCTGCTGATTTTGTACGTTTTCCCACTTACAAAGAAATGATCAGTCTATAATTTTCATAGTAGGTTTATTTGAAGAGTGAGAGACAGAATAATAACAAAAAAATCCAGAAAAAAGCATTTCAAAAATGTTATAAAATTATTTGCATTTTAATTAGGGAAATAAGTACTTGACCCCTCGGCAAAACATGACTTAGTACTTGGTGGCAAAACCCTTGTTGGCAATCACAGAGGTCAGATGTTTCTAGTAGTTGGCCACCAGGTTTGCACACATCTCAGGAGGGATTTTGTCGCACTCATCTTTGCAGATCTTCTCCAAGTCATTAAGGTTTCGAGGCTGACATTTGGCTACTCGAACCTTCAGCTCCCTCCACAGATTTTCTATGGGATTAAGGTCTGGAGACTGGCTAGGCCACTCCAGGACCTTAATGTGCTTCTTCTTGAGCCACTGCTTTGTTGCCTTCGCCGTGTGTTTTGGGTCATTGTCATGCTGGAATACCCATCCATGGCCCATTTTCAATGCCCTGGCTGAGGGAAGGAGCTTCTCACCCAAGATTTGACGGTACATGGCCCCGTCCATCGTCCCTTTGATGCGGTGAAGTTGTCCTGTCCCCTTGGCAGAAAAACACCCCCAAAGCATAATGTTTCCACCTCCATGTTTGACGGTGGAGATGGTGTTCTTGGGGTCATAGGCAGCATTTCTCCTCCTCCAAACACGGTGAGTTGAGTTGATGTCAAAGAGCTCCATTTTGGTCTCATCTGACCACAACACTTTCACCCAGTTGTCCTCTGAATCATTCAGATGTTCATTGGCAAACTTCAGAGCAGGGGGACCTTGAGGGCGCTGCAGCATTTCAGTCCTTCACGGCGTAGTGTGTTACCAATTGTTTTCTTGGTGACTATGGTCCCAGCTGCCTTGAGATCATTGACGAGATCATTGACAAGATCCTCACCGTGTAGTTCAGGGCTGATTCCTCACCGTTCTCATGATCATTGCAACTCCACGAGGTGAGATCTTGCATGGAGCCCCAGGCCGAGGGGCTCTTCCATTTGCGAATAATCACACCAAATGTGTTCACCTTCTCACCAAGCTGCTTGGCGATGGTCTTGTAGCCCATTCCAGCCTTGTGTAGGTCTATAATCTTGTCCCTGACATCCTTGGAGAGCTCTTTGGTCTTGGCCATGGTGGAGAGTTTGGAATATGATTGATTGATTGCTTCTGTGGACAGGTGTCTTTTTTACAGGTAACAAGCTGTGGTTAGGAGCACTCCCTTTAAGAGTGTGCTCCTAATCTCAGCTCGTTACCTGTATAAAAGACACCTGGGAGCCAGAAATCTTTCTGATTGAGAGGGGGTCAAATACTTATTTCCCTCATTAAAATGCAAATCAATTTATAATGTTTCTGATATGCGTTTTTCTGGATATTTTTGTTGTTATTCTGTCTCTCACTGTTCAGATAAACCTACCATTAAAATTATAGACTGATCCTTTCTTTGTCAGTGGGCAAACGTACAAAATCAGCAGGGGATCAATTCCTTTCCCCCCCACTGTAGACCATTGCAGTACTGGAGACGGGGAACGGGGAACGGGAACGACTGTGTGTGTGTGGGCTGGGGGGGGGGGGGGGGGCACATCACCAAGAGGTAGTAGAATATTTTGTGAAAACAATAGTGGTCTTAAAACAGAACCTTGATAAACACAGACATTTTTATTTGATTTGTCAGAGGACAAACCATCCACAGAGACGAATTGATATATTTCCAACAGATGAGATCTAAACCAGGCAAAATCTTTTCCATGTACATCAATGAGGGTTTCCAATCTCTTCAAAATAATGTGGTGATCGATGGTGTCAAAAGTGTCTCAAAGTGTCTCAAAGGACAGATGAGGAGCCTTTGTCTGACGCCATTAAAAGGTCATTAAAAGGTCATTTCAAGGTTTGGCTTTTCAAGAGAGGCTTTATCACTGGCACTTTTAACAAGTTTGGTTCACATCCAGAGGATAGGGAGCTGATTATTATGTTCAACATAGAAGAGTCAAGCACAGGAAATAGCTCTTTCAGTAGTTTATGTGGAATAGGGTGCAGTATGCAGCTGGAATGTTTAGAGTACATGACTATTTTTGTGAATGTGTCTAGAAGTACAGAATTAAAAAACTTGAGTGTCTTCATTAATCCTAGATTCTGGCAGTTCTGCGCAGACTGAGCTTTGGAGAAATACAGTGCCGTGCAAAAGTATTCATCCCCCTTGGCGTTTTTCCTATTTTGTTGTATTACAACCTGTAATTTTTATGGATTTTTATTTGGATTTCATGTAATGGACATACACAAAACAGTCAAAATTGGTGAAGTGAAAAAAATTACTTGTTTCAATAAATACAAAAAAATATTAAACGAAAAGTGGTGTGTGCGTATGTATTCACCCCCTTTGCTATGAAGCCCCGAAATAAGATCTGGTGCAACCAATTTCCTTCAGAAGTCACATAATTTGTTAAATAAAGTCCACCTGTGTGCAATCTAAGTGTCACATGATCTGTCACATGATCTCAGTATATATGCACCTGTTCTGAAAGGCCCCAGAGTCTGCAACACCACGAAGCAAGGGGCACCACCAAGCAAGCGACACCATGAAGACAAAATAACTCTCCAAACAGGTCAGGGACAAAGTTGTGGAGAAGTACAGATCAGGGTTGGGTTATAAAAAAATATCAAAAAATGTGAACATCCCACGGAGCACCATTAAATACATTATTAAAAAATCTGCCAAGTGAGGGCTGCCCACCAAAACTCACGGACGAGGCAAGGAGGGCATTACTCAGAGAGGCAACAAAGAGACCAAAGATAACCCTGAAGGAGCTGCAAAGCTCCACAGTGGAGATTGGAGTATCTGTCCATAGGACCACTTTAAACCGTACACTCCACAGAGCTGGGCTTTACAGAAGAGTGGCCAGAAAAAAAGCCAATTCAAAACAACAGAAATCTCATAATTAAAAATTCTCAAAAATACAAGTATTATACACCATTTTAAAGATAAACTTCTTGTTAACCTCTATGGGCTAGGTGGGACGCTTGCGGTTAGATTAACGAGAGTCTTGTCGTTAAAGGTGGGACGCTGCCTACTCAACAGCCAGTGTAATCCCGTGGCGCGATATTCAAATACCTTAGAAATGCTATTACTTCAATTTCTCAAACATATGACTATTTCACACCATTTTAAAGACAAGACTCTCATTAATCTAACCACACTGTCCGATTTCAAAAAGGCTTTACAACGAAAGCAAAACATTAGATTATGTCAGGAGAGTACCCTGCCAAAAATAATCAGACACCCATTTTTCAAGCTAGCATAAAATGTCACATAAACCCAAACCACAGCTAAATGCAGCACTAACCTTTGATGATCTTCATCAGATGACAATCCTAGGACATTATGTTATACAATACATGCATGTTTTGTTCAATCAAGTTCATATTTATATCAAAAACCAGCTTTTTACATTAGCATGTGACTAGCATTCCCACCGAACACTTCCGGTGAATTTACTAAATTACTCACGATAAACGTTCACAAAAAACATAACAATTATTTTAAGAATTATAGATACAGAACTCCTTTATGCACTCGCTATGTCCGATTTTAAAATAGCTTTTCGGTGAAAGCACATTTGTCAATATTCTGAGTAGATAGCCCGGCCATCACAGGCTAGCTATTTTGACACCCACCAAGTGTGGTACTCACCAAACTCCGATTTACTATTAGAAAAGTTTCTTTACCTTTGCTGCCTTCGTCAGAATGCACTCCCAGGACTTCTACTTCAAAAACAAATGTTGGTTTGGTTCCAAATAATCCATAGTTATATCCAAATAGCGGCGTTATGTTCGTGCGTTCAAGACACTATCCGAATGGTAAAGAAGGGTGACGCGCCCGACGTGTTTCGTGACAAAAACTTTCAAAATATTCCATTACCGTACTTCGAAGCATGTCAACCGCTGTTTAAAATCAATTTTTATGCTATTTTTCTCGTAAAAAAAGCGATAATATTCAGACCGGGAGTCGTTGTCTTCGTTCAAAGAGAGAGAAAGTAAATATGGTGTCGGCTTGTGCACGCGGCTCCAGTCTCATTGTCCTCAGATCGACCACTATCAAAATGCGCTAATGTTTTTCAGCCATGGCCTGCATAGCCACCATTCATCATTCTGGCGCCTTCTGAGAGCCTATGGGAGCGTTAGAAAATGTCAAGTCATGCCAGAGATCCCCTGTTTTGGTTAGAGATGATCAAGAAGGCCATGAAATGGTCAGAGAGAGCGCTTCCTGTTTGGAATCTTCTCAGGTTTTGGCCTGCCAAATGAGTTCTGTTATACTCACAGACACCATTCAAACAGTTTTAGAAACTTTAGGGTGTTTTCTATCCAAATCAAACAATTATATGCATATTCTAGTTACTGGGCAGGAGTAGTAACCAGATTAAATCGGGTACGTTTTTTATCCGGCCGTGCAAATACTGCCCCCTATCCCCAACAGGTTAATCCAACCAGTGTCTGATTTCAAAAAGGCTTAACGGCGACAGCATACCATACGATTAAGTTAGGTCAGAGCCTAGTCATAAAAAAACATACAGCCATTTTCCAGCCAAAGAGAGGAGTCACAAAAAGCAGAAATAGAGATAAAATTAATCACTAACCTTTGATGATCTTCATCAGATGGCACTCATAGGACTTCATGTTACACAATACATGTATGTTTTGTTCGATAAAGTTAATATTTATATCCAAAAATCTCAGTTAACATTGGCGCGTTATGTTCAGTAATGTTTTGCCTACAAAACATCAAGTAATTTTGCAGAGAGCCACATTAATTTACAGAAATACTCATCATAAACTTTGATGAAAGATACAAGTGTTATGCATAGGATTATAGATAAACTTCTCCTTAATGCTACAGCTGTGTCAGATTTCAAAAAAGATTTACGGTGAAAACACACGATACGATAATCTGAGTACAGCGCTCAGCCACCAAAACAGGCCATACAGATACCCGCCATGTTGTGGAGTCAACAAAAGTCAGAAATAGTGTTATAAATATTCACTTACCTTTGACAATCTTCATCGGAATGCACTCCCAGGAATTCCCAGTTTCACAATAAATGTTTGTTTTGTTCGATAAAGTGAATCTTTATGTCCAAATACCTCCTTTTTGTTCCCGCGTTTAGTTCACCATTCCAAATGCACAAGGCGCGGGCACTAAGTCCAGACGAAAAGTAAAAAAACTTCCATTACAGTTTGTAGAAACATGTCAAACGATATATAGAATCAATCTTTAGGATGTTTTTATCATAAATCTTAAATAATATTCCAACCGGACAATTCCTTTGTCTTTAGAAATGAAAGGGAACGGAGCTTGTGCTCACGGCCGTGCACGTGACTAAACTAAAGGCTTTCAGCTGAGGCAGTTACTGTGACTGGTCTTATTCGCTCCCCTTTCACAATAGAAGCATGAAACAACATTCTAAAGACTTGACATCTAGTGGAAGCCTTAGGAAGTGCAATCTGACCAAATTTACACTGTATATTGGATCACTTGAAAAACTACAAACCTCAGATTTCCCACTGCCCCCCAGCCCAAAGAGGTTAAATAAAAAAATAAGCAAACACATTTGGTGTTCGCCAAAAGGCATGTGGGAGACTCCCCAAACATGTGGAAGAGGTACTCTGGTCAGATGAAACTAAAATTGAGCTTTTTGGCCATCAAGGAAAACGCTATGTCTGGCGCAAACCCAACACCTCTCATCAACCCGAGAATAACATCCCCATGTTTTTCATCGTCAGGGACTGGGAAACTGGTCAGAATATAAGGAATGATGCATGGCGCTAAATACAGGGAAAATCTTGAGGGAAACCTGTTTCAGTCTTCCAGAGATATGAGACTGGGACGGAGGTTCACCTTCCAGCAGGACAATGACCCTAAGCATACTGCTAAAGCAACACTTGAGTGGTTTTAAGGGGAAACACTTAAATGTCTCGGAATGGCCTAGTCAAATCCCAGACCTCAATCCAATTGAAAATCTGTGGTATGACTTAAAGATTGCTGTACACCAGCGGAACCCATCCAACTTGAAGGAGCTGCAGCAGTTTGCCTGGAAGAATGGGCAATCATCCCAGTGGTTAGATGTGCCAAGACATACCCCAAGAGACTTGCAGCTGTAATTTCTGCACAAGGTGGCTCTACAAAGTATTGACTTTAGGGGGGTGAATAGTTATGTACGCTCAAGTTTTCAGCTTTATTGTCTTATTTCTTGCTTGTTTCACAATAAAACATATTTTGCATCTTCAAAGTGTGTAAATCAAATGACACAAACCCCCAAAATATCAATTTTAATTCCAAATTGTAAGGCAACAAAATAGAAAAAATGCCAAGGGGGTGAATACTTTCGCAAGCCACTGTACTCACATTCAAGTCTGTAATTTGCTTTTTAATGACCATGATCTTTTTATCGAAGAAGTTCATAAATTCATCACTGCTGAAGTGAAAGCCATCCTCTCTTGGGGAATGTTGCTTTTTAGTTAGCTTTAAGACAGTATACATTTTTATTTGTTTTTATTCTCCTCAATTAGGTTGGAAAAGTATGCTGATCGAGCAGCAGTGAGGGCTTTTTGATATTGCATGGTACTGTCTTTATAACTAGTCAAAAGACTTGCAGTTTGGTGGAGCGCCATTTCCGTTCCAATTTTATTGAAGCTTGCTTCAGGGCTCTGGTATTTTCTGTAAACCAGGGAGCTGTAAACAAGGCTGCATGACTAGAAGCGCAAAAGACAAAAACACAGTGTTTTTTTTGGTACATTGAAATTGTTGTTGTAAATGTTAGCAACACCTCCACCTTTGCGGGATGCGTGGGGGATATGGTCACTAGTGTATCTGTCACGCCGGTATAAAGGATTTGGAGACAGGCGTAGGAATGCACAATAAAACACCCAAAACAAACAAACAAAAGAGCGAGGGTAAACCTCGTTGAACGACACAATACCCGGAATACACAATATATAAAACGTGCAGCATAACAGCTGCACCAACACATAGGTACTCACACAACCAACAGACATGGGAACAATAATCAGGACAATGGTGAACATAGGGCACACTTATACAATTACTAATCAAATGGGAATAGGGACCAGGTGTGTGTAATGACAGTTCCGGAGGGATCCGTGAAAGTAACCAGGAGGAGAGGCCTCATTTAACATAGTAAATTCATCAGGCTTGAGCCATGTTTCAGCCAGGCCAATCACATCAAGGTTATGATCAGTGATTCGTTCATTGACTATGACTGCCTTGGAAGTGAGGGATCTAACATTAGGTAGCCCTATTTTGAAATGTGAGATATTATCACAATCTCTTTCAATAATGACAGGAATGGAGGAGGCCTTTATTCCAGTGAGATTGCTAAATCGAACACTTCCATGTTTAGTTTTGCCCAACCTAGATTGAGGCACAGAAGCGGTCTCAATGGGGAAAGCTGAGCTGAATACACTGACTGTGCTAGTGGCAGACTACACTAAGCTGACAGGCTGGCTAACAGCCTACTGCCTGGCCTGCACCCTATCTCTTTGTGGAGCTTGAGGAGTTAGAGCCCTGTCTATGTTGATAGATAAGATGAGAGCACCCCTCCAGCTTGGATGGAGTCCGTCACTCCTCAGCAGGCCAGGCTTGGTCCTGTTTGTGGGGGTCCCAGAAAGAGGGCCAGTTATCTACAAACATCGTTTGGATGAAAATATCCTTATACCATCTACACTGCCCAGTTTTAGTCTCAGCCAGCACAATCTTCAGATTAGCCTTTACGTCGGTAGCCCTGCCCCCTGGTAAACAATGTATGATCGCTGGATGATTCTTTTTAAGTCTAATATTGCGAGTAATGGAGTCGGCAAAGACTAGGGTTTTCAATTTGTCAGCGCTAATGGTGGGAGGCTTCAGCGACTCAGACCCCGTAACCGGTGGAGGAGAGACCAAAGAAGACTCAGCCTCTGATTCGTTGCTTAATGGGAAGAAGTGGCTAAAAGTTTCTGTCGGCTGAAAGAGCGACACCGGTTGAGCTTGCCGACAACATTTCTTTCCAGAAACCTTGAGAAAACTGTCTGGCTGCGGGGACTGTGCGGGTGAATTTATACTACTATCTGTACTTACTGGTGACACAGACGGTGTTTCATCTTTTCCTACACTTAAATTGCCCTAGCCTAATGATTGCATCTGAAGCTGGGCTTGCAACTCAGCTAACCTCACCATAAGGCAATAGTTCTCCTGTATAGTATGAGTACAGCGACTGCAATTTGATGGCATTGCATTAATGTTACTACATAGCTTTTTCGGCTGGTGGAATTCCTGTAGAACCCTGTCCAGATAAAGCATTCGGGGTGAAAAAGTTGAGCAAGGAAAAAATGAAGATGTTGGTAAATTTGTTAAATGCAGAGTTTTGATTAAACAGTTATTAAAAGTAGCAGACGAAAAGTTTGGCAGGTAGCAACAAACAGCACAGCAGCACGGAGACAACGTGGAAGTGTGACATCACAAACAGTCTTTTAAGTGTGTACATGTTTTATTTCTCGATTTATAATACATTTTATAGAGCATCTCTCTAAGCAGGAGCATGCTGTATGAATAATTCAGTGGAGAGGGGGAGATTCGTAATGCGTCCAAACGATGGCAAAACTTTACCATATCAAACACACACAGATGCAGCATTTGGATGGTGGGGTGTATATGAGGACAGAGAATGATCAGAGGGGTGCGAGGACAGCACATTGCCCCAATGTAATCATGTCATAATTGTAATAATGCAATAATGTCAGCTAATTCTTCATAAAGCATCACAGGGAGAGCATCGTCAGATGCTCCATCTGTCAAATGTGTTTCTCTGTATGTGCACATAATGCCTGTGTGCATGTGCTTGTGTGTACGCATGTGTGTGAATTTAAGATTGCGGTGCCCTATGTGCTTGTACCTTAGTAGTGTAGGCTATAGGTGTCTGTATGTCTGTCTGTGTGTGTGTATGCTTTCCTGGCTTCAGCATACTGATGCCTTCGCTCTTCTGTCTCCCTCTCTTCCTCTCTCCATTTTCTCTCCCCTCCTTCCCCTCTCCCTCTCCCCCCCTCTCTCTCACCCACATACCCATCCCTCTCTCTCTCTGCTCAGTGGAGATCAGTGGAGCGGCACAAGGGAATAGGCCTAATTAAACACAAGGCCTCAGCACTGTAGCCAGACTCTACTGTAGCCACACTACTGCATCCCGGACCTGCCTCTCTTACTGCCTGCCTTCCTGCATGCCTGGCTGCCTGCCTCTCTGTCTCCATGTCTGCCTGTCTCCCCGTCTCCCCGTCTCCCCGTCTGCCTGTCTGCCTGTCTGCCTGTCTGCTTACCTGCCTTACTGCCTGCCTGCCGTTGCCATGATCACACTAAATGCCAGGGAAGCAGCACCTAGCTTGTCATCGTTCCATATTGCCTATATTTAGAACCAGAGAGAAGTGGAGAGGAGAGGAGATGTAGTCAGCAGCTCAGCAATTAGGTACCGGGGAACAAATGGATCATACCTGGGCTTTTTTATAATATACTCTCCGGGGGCTAATGTGGAATTTGAGGAATGATAATGATAGGTCTTAGGTTGACAACCCTGTTGACATACTGTAGGTCTCATTTACTTTTCTTTAGCTCAGCACAGTTATAAAATGTGTTAATTGTGAGAGTCAAATAAAAAAAATAAAAAATGTAAACCTTCATTTAACTAGGCAAGTCAGTTAAGAACAAATTCTTATTTACAATGACGGCCTAGGAACAGTGGGTTAACTGCCTTGTTCAGGGGCAGAACGACAGATGTTTACCATGTTGGCTCGGGGATTCAATCTAGCAACCTTTCGGTTACTGGCCCAACGCTCTAACCACTAGGCTAGCTGCCGCCCCTATTAACAAGAACAACGTTTTTTTTTTTGCAAGGTGCTATAAATTCAAAACTGTGAATTATATATATTTTTTATACAAGGATAACCTTATGCATTCAGCCAAAGGACTTAATTCTCACAAATACAAGAACACATTTACTTAATAAAAAATACTATTTTAAAAAGCACATATAAAAAAGAGAGATTGAAGTTCATCGAGCTACTGATAACAGCCAAGTACCAATTATGTGGCTGTCTCCCACAACAAAACATGTTTACGGAGGCTCAATGCTAAACTAAGGGCAGGGGCCAAATGTTGTCAGCTTCTCAAAGGAGCCCAGGAGAGGTGATAAGTTTGGATTATTAAACAGGCCTGGAGCACAAACACCATACAAGGAGTCTGAAAGCAACATTTGAAGTGTATTTCAACAAAGAAAGTTAATGATAGAACATAGACCAAGGGCCAAACTCAGAAGGCTTTTGTAAGTGCAGAGCAGGGTAGTGATGTCTCTATGACTTCTTCAGCCAACTTTCTTTGACACTCCTCCGAGGCAGTCCTATCCCTTCAGTCATTTAAGAAGGAAGTGTTGAACACAAATAAATGACCAGTTTTCTGCACCTTGTACTGTACTGTATTGCACCTGCCTCCAGCAAGAGTTGTACCACACCGTGTATTCAGCTCTCTCAGGAAATCAGGAAGGGTGTGTATTTGTGTTTGGTGTGGGTGAGGTGGTTGAAAGCAAAATAAGTCTCGACTTGTAGTCTCACTATCTGACTATTCTTTGGCCGTAGTGAAATTAGAAAATGCCAACATCAGAGGCATTTCAGGTAATCTACACTAACGTTTATATCCTAACGATGACAATGAATTCCAATCCCTTAACATTGTATATTAGGCTAAACCCCTTGACCTTTATGGTAACACTTAAAGAGAAAATCCACTCGAAATGATGATGTAGCCGGTGACACTTGCTTCTTGAAAGTCCAATATCTTTAAAAGTTGACTACCGACGTGCAAAACATTTTGAAATGAAAATGTTTTAATTATATAGTTTTTTCAAGTAAACGATACCATTCCGGTAACAATATTCTTAAACCACTCATAGCATGATAGGAGGACTCCATTCCCAGTGTGATGTGTATCTGACATTTTCCAGTGGCCCATGACTCTGTCGGCTGTGATTGCCATACTGGCAGCAGGGAATATCCCAGCAGTGTTTTCTCTGTTGCTCTCTTCTCTCTTCCCGAGACCCAGACAGACTGTGGGCACGACTTACTGGAGCGCATTCTAGAACTGGGACATAGACAGCAGCCAATAATGACAATGCACACATCTGTTTACAATCTCTGTGTGTGTTTGTTTATTTGTCCTGGTGGCGACTGCACTCTGAACCCTGCGGCATCCTCCTTGATCCAGGACCCTACAGACCTGATATTCTGTCTCGATAAATAATTCATAACGTCAAATTATTTATCCCCAAAAAGCATGAAGCATGATTTTGATGTGAGCCTGATCATAAGGGATAGCCCTTTAATGAGTAACTGTGGACTCACACTCTCCTTCACACTGTCCAACCTTTCTAGAGAGATAAGGCTCTGAGGTCATTGCCTCAGAATGGTAGTGATCCTACTGTCTATTCCAGGTTGCTGAGGTGACTTCGTGAATTCGTTAAACCATGCATTTGAGACCACAAGCGAGCAAGAGTTGTGCTAATCACTGCAACTCCATATTCATGCAATCAGGTTCAATCAGAAGAGTCCATTTTAAACATTCACTGATAGCATGGGATATGAAACACTTGTGATCTTTGGCCGCAAAGGTCTTTCAGAACTGATAAGAAACATGCATTGGCCTATTATTCACATCTATTTCACAAACCTTTGATACATTTGCTGAAAGTGCTGTTTGGGTATGTATATACACTGTAATCTGCCAATCTTTCAATGTCAATTTGATTGTCAACCAAATGAGTCAAAGAAGAATGACAAACCAATTATTTAGCATTTCTGTAAATGCAATTTTGTACACATGAAGGAGAAATGTTAAGTAGCAGCAGCATAATGGTCAGGCGTGCTTTATAACCAGCCTGGTGTTGGCTATTCAAGCAGTTGAGGGTGGTGCTCTTCTATTCAGGACAGATATTCCACACTGGGAGATTGATTAATAAACATACGGTGCCTTGCAAAAGTTCTCAGCCCCCTTGGCGTTTTTCCTATTTTGTTGCATTACAACCTGTAATTTGAATGGATTTTTATTTGGATTTCATGTAACGAACATACACAAAATAGTCCAAATTGGTGAAGTGAAATTTAAAAAATAACTTGTTTCACTAAATAAATAAAAAATTAAAACAGAAAAGTGATGCGTGCATTTGTATTCACCCCCTTTGCTATAAACCCTGAAATAAGATCTGGTGCAAACAATTACCTTCAGAAGTCACATAATTAGTAAAATAAAGTCCACCTGTGCGCAATCTAAGTGTCACATGATCTGTCACATGATCTCAGTATATATACACCTGTTCTGAAAGGCCCCAGATTCTGCAACACCACTAAGCAAGGGGCACCACCAAGCAAGCGACACCATGAAGACAAAAGAGCTCTCCAAACAGGTCAGGGACAAAGTTGTGGAGAAGTACAGATCAGGGTTGGGTTATAAAAAAATATCTGAAACTTTGAACATCCCACAGAGCACCATTACATCCATTATTAAAAAATGGAAAGAATATGGAACCACAACAAACCTGCCAAGTGAGGGCCGCCCACTAATAGAGCAGCAAAGCTCCACAGTGGAAATTGGAGTATCTGTCCATTGGACCACTTTAAGCCGTACACTCCACAGAGCTGGGCTTTACAGAGGAGTGTCCAGAAAAAAGCCATTGCTTAAAGAAAAAAATAAGCAAACACATTTGGTGTTCACCAAAAGGCATGTGGGAGACTCCCCAAACATATGGAAGAAGGTAATCTGGTCAGATGAAACAAAAATTGAGCTTTTTGGCCATCAAGAAAAAAGCTATGTTTGGTGCAAACCCAACACCTCTCATCACCCCGAGATGTTTTTCATCGGCAGGGACTGGGAAACTGGTCAGAATTGAAGGAATGATGGATGGTGCTAAACACAGGGAAATTCTTGAGGGAAACCTGTTTCAGTCTTCCAGAGATTTGAGACTGGGACGGAGGTTCACCTTCCAGCAGGACAATGACCCACATCATACTGCTAAAGCAACACTTGAGTGGTTTAAGGGGAAAAATTTATTTAATTTCTTTTTGAAAACTCAGTTTTTTCATTTTATTCACAAGACAACACAAAACAATATAAATAATATACTCAACTAGAAAAAATACAATTAGCTTTAAAGATACCGTACTTTAGACAAGTTAAACACACCGGGCAGAAGGCTAAAAAGGTTAAAGGGACAGAGCAAACACCTCACCATTGTTCCTGTAAACAGACAAGGGATAGGGGTAGAGAAATGCAACCACTCACAGACAGTCATGGCCACAGACCAACCATCCACTGGACCAAAAAAAAAAGTTTACAATGCTTTAAAAGAAAAAAAATTATAATAATTTTATGTAAGCGTGAACAAAATGTAAAAGAAACAAAAAAAAACAGGGCAAAACAAATTTCACATTTTAGTCTCTGACCGAACAAGGCATCCGCAGGACACAATCAATAAGCACATTATCAACCTTAATGCCCCCCCCCAAAAGAACCCACAAAGAAATGCTCATCCAACCTTAAGTCACAGGGGAGTCAAATACAGACTTATTTTTGTTTAAATATGAATGCCATCAGAGGATGGACTGTTTAAAGTAAGACCGGAATGGAGCCCAAGCCTCATAAAACAGTTTGGGGTTCCCACGTGTATTGAATTACATTTTTTCTAGTTTCATAGAGCACAACACATCTCTCACCCAATATTTATAAGACGGGGGAGCTGCCATCTTCTAGTTCTGTAGTATTAGCCGTCTAGGTAAAAGAGTTGTATATGCAAATGTGTCCAACTGGATTCTTGACAGGAGGGTACCTATGGGCAGTACACCAAAAAGGGCTGTAAGGGGAGACGGATCTATAACAGTGTCATATATATATCAGAGAAACATTTCAATATTAATTCCCAGAAACCTGACAGTTTATGACAGCCCCAAAACATATGCAACAGTGTGGCTGGTAACATTTTACATCTGACACAGGTAGGATCAAAATCAGAGAATATTCTTCCTCGTTTGGCCCCGGACCAGTGCATACGGTGAACCCCCTTGAATTGAATGAGGTTGTGTCTAGTGCTAAAAGAGGACGAATGCACCCTGTGCAGCACAGATTCCCAGGTGTCTTCCCCAAGTTCCAAGGGGAAACATTTAAATGTCTTGGAGTGACTTAGTCAAATCCCAGACCTCAATCCAATTGAGAATCTGTGGTATGACTTAAAGATTGCTGTACACCATCGGAACTCATCCAACTTGAAGGAGCTGGAGTAGTTTTGCCATGAAGAATGGGCAAAAATCCCAGTGGCTAGATTTGCCAAGCTTATTGATACATACCCCAAAAGACTTGCAGCTGTAATTGCTGCAAAAAGGTGGCTCTACAAAGTATTGACTTTAGGGGGGTGAATAGTTATGCACGCTCAAGTTTTCAGTTTTATTGTCTTATTTCTTGCTTGTTTCACAAAGTGGTAGGCATGTTGTGTAAATCAAAGTTACAAACCCCCCAAAAATAAATTTCTGTTCCAGATTATAAGGCAACAAAATAGGAAAAATGCCATGGGGGGTGAATACTTTCGCAAGCCACTGTAGTAAAAATAGCTAGCTGGAGCCATCTGAGCAGTTAGTTTCTGAACCCTCACCCGCTAGCGAATGACTGCTGGTTCTGACTCGCTACACACTGTCCGGCAAGAACAGTACGGATGCTTTTCAGTCCAGGACTTTTATTCGTATTAATCACCACCACATATAGTATTATAAAACTGGTTGTTTGGATCCTGATTGGACAAGCAGTGTTCCAAGCCTGGCTATATTGGCCTGTCACAGGCACACTATGGCTGCTAACAGTTCCATCTGAAAATTATCACTGTGCCCTCATAAGAATATCATGTTCATATTGCTGTCTGAATCATCTCTTGTATTTATCTCAACTGAAACATTATTTCCCCTTGCTTCCAGCCT
Source organism: Salmo trutta (assembly GCF_901001165.1). Classification (NCBI taxonomy): domain Eukaryota; kingdom Metazoa; phylum Chordata; class Actinopteri; order Salmoniformes; family Salmonidae; genus Salmo; species Salmo trutta. The sequence goes on along the minus strand of NC_042977.1, from coordinate 29,314,392 downwards.
AGCATTTAGTTTGGTCCCACGCTGGATAATATATGCCTGCCTGTTGGACCTGTTGAAACAATGTTTCACTTTTGAATTTAGATCTCTGTACCATACATAGAGAATGAACGGTGTCCAGATGCAGACGAGAAAACATTTTCTTAGCCACAGCCTGCAGCTACACTCTGACTACAATATTTTTCGTAAGGGACAGCACTGCCTCTTGTGCCTTATGGCTTAATCAACACACACTCTTCAGTTACTTCGGAATTGACTTGTGGTTCTAAAGGGAAGAAACATACATATGACAGTATGAATATAGTTGGACATGCAATAGGAATATAACAGGAACAAAAAGGATATTCACATAGCAGTCGACTGTGGTATTTTGGACGCAGTAATTGCAGAATAACTGCAGTGTACGGCAGTTGAACTGCATTTACACTGCAAAATTACTGCAGTAAAAAAAACTATTTTGGATGCAGCATTTGCAACATATTGCAGTTATACTGCACTCTGACTACAATCTTTTTTTGTAAGGGAGCATATACACATTAACACACACACACACACACACTCACACACACACAGCACCAGTCAAAAGTTTGGACACACCTACTCATTTAAGGGTATTTCTTTATTTGTACTATTTTCAACATTGCAGAATAATAGTGAAGACATCAAAACTATGAAATAACACATATGGAATAATTTAGTAACCAAAATTGTTTTATATTTTATATTTCAGATTCTTCAAAGTAGCCATCCTTTGCCTTGATGACAGCTTTGCACACTCTTGGCATTTTCTACTGTACATACATACATATACACACACATATATATGCATAACATCTCTCTGGAGATAGAGAGAAACTAATTACTCTGACATGCTAGGTGTATGGCCCTCTCTGGCCTGGTGGAGATCTTATCTGATCTGTGTCTGGCGCCACCGAGTCATAAATATTACTGCGCAAGTGGGAACTCTGAGGACAGTCTATGAAACTTCTTGAATCTCACCATGGCTTAACAGTAGCCCTATGGAAGTAAAGTGACCACACAGGTCATTGGAATTAAGTGGCGCAGTGGTCTAAGACACTGCATCTCAGTGTAAGAGGTGTCACTGCAATACCTGGTTCAAATCCAGGCTCCATCACATCTGGCTGTGATTGGGAGTCCTGTAGGGTGGTGCACACTTGGCCAAGCATTTTCTGGGGTAGGCTGTCATTGTAAATAAGAATTTGTTCTTAACTGACTTGCCTGGTTAAATAATAAAAATAAAAAAAATCTCTAAAGAATAACATCTACTGTGCAACACGCATGCATTCAATGCAATACAGGCATGAGGAACATAAAGAACACGCACATGGAGTATCTGAAATATATGTAAGCTGCAGAAGTACTGTACAGATGTAACAAGATAATTAGGCCTAAATGTAATTACTTGCAGTCAATCATCATAAGGTAGCTGTAACACCCTGATGTTTTGCTTGTCTCCACCCCTGACCATGTGTCTCCAATATCCCCTGTGTTGTCTGTTGCCAGTTTGTCTTGTCAAGTCTTACCACCATGTTCTCCCATTTTCCAGTATCTCTAGTTTCTATTTTATAGTCCTCCTGGGTCTGACCATTTTGCCTTTCTTGACCCTGAGCCTGCCTGCCATTGTGTCCCTTATTGACGCTGTCTTGGATTACCGACCTCTGCCTGCCCTGGACCTGCCGTTTGCCTGCCCCTTGTTTTGTAATAAACATCTGAGATTCGAACTGTCTGCCTCCTGTGTCTGCATCTGGGTCTTATCCTGAGTCGTGTTAGTATGAACTGGCCATGACTGACTCAGCAGACTCAGACCAGCTCCGCAACTCCGTCTCCTCCCAAGGAGCCACCATTAGAAAACACTTCAAAATCTTATGGAAGGATTCCAGACCTTGGCAGAACACCATGACTGCACTTTCAATACATTGCTGGAGCAATTCCGTGGATTATCTATTAGGCAGCCAGCCACAACAGTAACCTCCCAGCCTCTCAGTGGTGGAGTTTCAGAAACCTGTTGGGCATTTCTCTCCCAGTGGTCCCTCATCTTCGAGCTGCAGCCCTTTTCTTTTCCTTTGGACTGCACAAAGATAGTGCACCTTATAACGCTGATGGGCTCTCGGGCTCTCGCCTGGGCTACGGTGGTGTGGGAGCAACAATCCACTGTGTGCTTCAGTGAGGAGGAGTTCATGGCAGAGGTAAAAAAAGGTGTTTGATTCTCTGTTGTCTGGGTGAGAGGCTGCTCGGAAGCTACTCTTACTACGTCAAGACTCCCGTAGTGTGGCACACTGCAGTCGATGTCCACACGTTGGCCGCCGAGAGTGCCTGGAACCCGGAATTCCTGTTCGACACGTTCCTTCATGGACCATGGATCTCAACTCTCTCATTGTCAAGACCATACGGATAGATGGGCAGCTACGGGAATGTATGAGGGAGAGGAGGTCTGTTCCCAGTCACACTCGCTCGTCCAAAGATCCCATCTCGCCTCAGAGGAATCCCGGAAGTCCCCAGCATCTATATTACCGAGGAAATCCGAGGTTACCCGAGTTACCCCGGGAATCACAAATGTCTGCCAACTCGCCTCCTCCAGAGCCTATGCAACATGGCTGAGCTAGATTGTCTCCTGCCGTACGTTTACGCAGACTGAGCACCAAGAGATGTCTGTATTGTGGTTCTACCGGTCATTTCATTTCTACCTGTCCATTAAAAGACCAGGCTCATCAGTAGGTGCGAGTACAGTGGTGGGCCATTCAGAGAATTTGCAATCTCCCAGTACCCTTGCCATCCTACTCTGGGATGACCTGCCAGTACTCATTGACTCTGGGGCCGACGAGAGTTTTATGGACACTACTCTGGTGTCAGAGCTGGGAATCCCCACTCAACCCCTCTCCATTCCCATGGATGCCAGAGCGCTGGATGGGCGCTCTATTGGCAGAGTCACCCACACCCCAGGGGTGGCCCCGGTTAACCTGTTATGGATAGGGGGCAGTATTTTCACGGCCGGATAAAAAACGTACCCGATTTAATCTGATTATTACTCCTGCCCAGAAACTAGAATATGCATATAATTATTAGCTTTGGATAGAAAACACTCCAAAGTTTCTAAAACTGTTTGAATGGTGTCTGTGAGTATAACAGAACTCATTTGGCAGGCCAAAACCTGAGAAGATTCCAAACAGGAAGTGCGCTCTCTGACCATTTCTTGGCCTTCTACACTCTCTTTATTGAAAACTGAGGATCTCTGCTGTAACGTGACACTTCCTACGGCTCCCATGGGCTCTTGATTGATTTTAAACAGCGGTTGACATGCTTCGATGTACGGTAATGGAATATTTAGAATTTTTTTTGTCACGAAACGCGTCGGGCGCGTAACCCTTCGACACCCTTGGATAGTGTCTTGAACGCACAACAAAACGCCGCTATTTGGATATAACTATGGATTATTTGGAACCAAACCAACATTTGTTATTGAAGTAGAAGTCCCGGGAGTGCATTCTGACGAAGAACAGCAAAGGTAATCCAATTTTTCTTATAGTAAATCTGAGTTTGGTGAGGGTCAAACCTGGTGGGTGTCAAAATAGCTAGCCTGTAAGGAACTTGGAGTGGTTGACCGAAAAGCTATTTTAAAATCGGACACCTCGATTGCATAAAGGAGTTCTGTATCTATAATTCTTAAAATAATTGTTATGTTTTTTGTGAACGTTTATTGTGAGTAATTTAGTAAATTCACCGGAAGTGTTCGGTGGGAATGCTAGTTCTGAACGTCACATGCTAATGTAAAAAACTGTTTTTTGATATAAATATGAACTTGATTGAACAAAACATGCATGTATTGTATAACATAATGTCCTAGGAGTGTCATCTGATGAAGATCATCAAAGGTTAGTGCTGCATTTAGCTGTGGTTTTGTTTTTTGTGACATTATATGCTAGCTTGAAAAATGGGTGTCTGATTATTTCTGGCTGGGTTCTCTGCTGACATAATCTAAGGTTTTGCTTTCGCTGTAAAGCCTTTTTGAAATCGGACAGTGTGGTTAGATAAAGGAGAGTCTTGTCTTTAAAATGGTGTAAAATAGTCATATGTTTGAAAAATGGAAGTTTGGGGATTTTTGAGGAATTTGTAATTCGCGCCACACCTATCATTGGATATTGGAGCAGGTGTTCCGCTAGCGGAGCGTCTAGATGTAAGAGGTTAACCGGATGTTTGTCCTGGACTCTACCTGTTCTCCAGTCCTGGAATGGGCTCATTCCTCCAGACTTGCCTGCCATCCTGGCTCCCGTCGAACACTGGCCTTTGTACGACAACGATTTTGATGGCCCACCATGGTTCCTGACGTCTCCGCGTTTGTCGCTGCCTGCACTGTGTATGCACTGTGTATGCTCAGAATAAGACTGTGCGGTAAGCTCCGGCTGGCCTCCATCAACCACTCCAAGTTCCTCATCGCTCCTGGTCCCATATATCCCTGGTCTTCGTCACTGGTCTCCCTCCATCAGATGGCATCACCACTATCCTTAGGTGGTGAATAGGTTTTCCAAAGCCACCCATTTCATTCCCAAGTTACCCTCAGCCAAGGAAATGGTCCAGCTCATGGTGCAGCACAACTTCCAGGTGAACATGGTCTCCAATCGCGGTCCTCAGTTCTCGTCCCGGTTTTGGAAGGTGTTCTGCACCCTCATTGGGTCGTCGGCCAGTTTGTCCTACGGTTTTCACCCCCAGTTCAACTGCCTGTCAGACCGAGCCAATCAGGACCCAGGAGATGGCTTTTCATTGCCTCGTCTCCATCAACCCACCACCTGGAGCCAGCAACTCGTGTGTGTGGAATACACCTGCAACACCATTCCCTGCTCAGCCACTGGTCTCTCGCCTTTCAAGTGTTCCATGGGATATCAGCCCCCGCTCTTCCCTGAGGAAGAGGTCAGCATACCCTCGGCCCAGATGTTCGTCCACCGCTGTCGCCGTACCTGGAAGAGAGCCCGGTCCACTTTTCTCAAGACCACCTCCAGGTATTGGCAACAGGCGGACCGCCATCGAACCCCTGCTCCCCGCTATCGACTCGGGCAGAGGGTATGGCTATCCACTCGAGGTCTGCCCCTCTGGGTGGAGTCCCATAAACTTTTCCCCTGTTTTATCAGCCCTTTCCCCATCTTTAAGATTCTTAGCCCCTCTGCTGTTCCTCTTCTGTTGCCCTCACCCTCCGTATACATCACACTTTCAGGTGTCTAGGATCAACCCTCTGTCTCACAGCCCTTTGTCTCTTGTTTCCAGGCACACCCCTCTCCCCCGTCTCATCAACGGCCATCCAACGTACATGGTGAGGTGCCTCCTGAGTGATCAACCTCGTGGCAGGGGATTCCAGTACCTGGTTGACTGGGAGGGTTATGGCCCAGAGGAGAGGTGCTGGGTCCCCGCAAGGAACATCCTGGACCCAGCCCTTATCACTGAGTCCTGCTGCCGGCACCCCGGCAACCAGGTATGTGCCCGGGTAGGCGCCCCTGGGAGTTGGGGGGGGTACTGTCACACTCTGATCTGTTTTACCTGTCTTGTGCTTGTCTCTACACCCCACAAGGTGTCTCCCATTTCCCCCTGCCATTGTGTCCCTTATTGATGCAGTCTTGAATTACCAACCTCTGCCTGCCCTGGACCTGCCATTTGCCTGCCCACTGTTTTGTAACAAACATCTGAGATTCGAACTGTCTGCCTCCTGTGTCTGCATCTGGGTCTTATCCTGAGTCATGTTAGTAACATTAAACCTCCCGACAATAAACCCCACAACTCACTTCTGGAGTCAGTTGGTTTCCCAGGTGCAAGGGCTGGAGGGTCTTCCAGTGCTGGAGGTGGGCGGCCCCCAAAAACTGGAGACAGCAGGTCCCTGGGTCAGGGCAGGGTGGGTCCCACAGGCCAGGGGGCTGAGGGCCTAGCAGGGTAAGGTGTCTAAGGCCTGGCAGAGCAGCAAACTTAGGGGCACTAGTGCAGGGAACTGTGGACCTAGAATGGCAGAGGACTAGCACTAAGGCAGAAGTCCAGTAACCTAAGTCAGAGCAGTGTGAACCTGCAACTAGGGCCAGAGACTGAAGGCTGTGTATGGACAGAAACCCTACCGGGGGTTAGGGTATGTCTGACCTACCATAGCGGCAGGATACTTATGACCTACTGATGAGGCAGGATAGACTGGACCTACCAGGAAGGCTCTAGACCTTCTGGGAAGGCAGGCAAGTCTAGATTTACTTGAGGAAACACTTGGTGTACTTGGAAGGCAGGACATGGAAACCCTATGGGTGAGGCAGGGACTCTAAACCTTGCATGGAAGCCCAGGGGGATGGGGACCTCTGTCATTGACCCTACCATGGGGGCAAGGAACTCTGACACTACCTGGAAGGAAGGGAATTCTGACCCTACTGTGAAGGAAGGCACTCTGACCCTAACGAGATGGAAGGGAACACTGACCCTACTCAGGAGGAAGGGGACTGGTCTAGGTCAGGGGGGACATTGGGGATGACTTCTGGTGGTTTACTCGGGGTGATGTCAGACAGTTCCCCCATGGAGAGCACTGGAGGGTCCCCTGAGGCAAGGTCGGGAAGATCTGGAGGTATCTGGGTCCTTGAACTAGCAGGATGCTAGCAGGTGGTGCCAGCAGGGACTCCAGGCCTGAGACCGATAGGGGCTGACTGGGCCAGACCAGCAAGAACTATCTGTCCTTGTGGCCGCAGGCTGAACTTTGAAGACAAGCCGGGGCTGATCCCACCAAGCTGTGGCAGGAGAGGCCCGAATATTTGGGCTGTACTTGACATCTGCAGTACCTGCAGGCTGTGGCTCCATTGTAGGAGCAGGCGAAGAATCCACCGCTGGCTTGGGCTCCGGGCCAGGAGCAGGTTGAGGCAGGTGGAGACTTCGTAGTTGAAGGTTCCAGGGCAGCAGACAGTCAAACCTTGGCCACCCGAGCATCTGCTTCGACTAGCAGGAGATCTCCACTGGAAAGAGAGGACGACACCGCAATGACAACCAGAATGGGTCCCATGGCAGTGGCTGGCTCTGGCTCCACAATTGGAGTGAAAGTCTCCTTAACTATGGCTAGTTGAGGCTCTGGCTGAGGGGGTTGCAGACCTTGGTGTGGTGGACTGTGCACTCTGGAGTTGTTTTCATCGTCTGAGGAGCTAGGCCACTCTGGGGAGCAGAAGCGGACCCAAGGCTCCTGTGCATCTGGCCGGGGGGGCCTAGAGGGACGTCAGTTAGGAGAGCGGCTGCTCCCGACACTCTGTTTAATACGATGTAGGCTCCAGCTGGGGGGGGCCTGGAGCGACGATGATCTGGTGAATAGCTGGGCCACCTCTGGACATTGTGGAAGTCCCAAATGTCCTGCGAAGGTGGTGAACGCTCAGGCCGGGGGGCCTAGAGTAGCGTCTCTGGGGTGCAGCCTGGCTGACTCTGGGAGTATCGGAGGTGATGGCGCTCCCGTTGCGGTGACGATGGCTCTAGAACTTGATGTTGAGGCCCAAACTATACACTTTGTCACCACCACACACATCAAATAAAAGTTTATTTGTCACGTGCGCCGAATACAACAGGTGTAGACCTTACAGTGAAATTCTTACTTACAGGCTCTAACCAATAGCGCAAAAAAGGTATTAGGTGAACAATAGGTAAGTAAAGAAATAAAACAACAGTAAAAAGACAGGCTATATACAGTAGCGAGGCTATAAAAGTAGCGAGGCTACATACAGACACCGGTTAGTCAGGCTGATTGAGGTAGTATGTACATGTAGATTTGGTTAAAGTGACTATGAATATATGATGAACAGAGAGTAGCAGTAGCCTAAAAGATGGGTTGGGGGGAGGTGGGTGGCGGGACACAATGCAGATAGCTCTGTTAGCCAATGTGCGGGAGCACTGGTTGGTAGGCCCAATTGAGGTAGTGTGTACATGAATGTATAGTTAAAGTGACTATGCACATATGATAAACAGAGAGTAGCAGCAGCGTATAAGAGGGGTTGGGGGTGGCACACAATGCAAATAGTCCAGGTAGCCATTTGATTACATGTTCAGGAGTCTTATGGATTGGGGGTAAAAACTGTTGAGAAGCCTTTTTGTCCTAGACTTGGCACTCCGGTACCACTTGCCATTCGGTAGTAGAGAGAACAGTCTATGACTGGGGTGGCTGGGGTCATTGACAATTTTTAGGGCCTTCCTCTGACACTGCCTGGTGTAGAGGTCCTGGGTTGTTAGGTTGTTATCCTGGCACCACCTGGCCAGGTCTCTGACCTCCTTCCCTATAGGCTGTCTTGTCGTTGTCGGTGATCAGGCCTACCACTGTTGTGTCATCTGCAAACTTAAGGATGGTGTTGGAGTCGTGCCTGGCCATGCAGTCGTGGTTGAACAGGGAGTACAAGAGGGGACTGAGCACGCACCCCTGGGGAGCTCCAGTGTTGAGGATCAGTGTGGCAGATGTGTTGCTACCTACCCTCATCACCTGGGGGCAGCCCTATCAGGAAGTCCAGGATCCAGTTGCAGAGGGAGGTGTTTAGTCCCAGGATCCTTAGCTTAGTGATGAGCTTTGAGGGTACTGTGGTGTTGAACGCTGAGCTGTAGTCAATGAATAGCATTCTCACATAAGTGTTCCTTTTGTCCAGGTGGCAAAGGGCAATCTGGAGTGCAATAGAAATTGCATCATCTGTGGATCTGTTTGGGTGGTATGCAAAATGGAGTGGGTCTAGGGTTTCTGGGATAATGTGTTGATGTTAGCCATTACCAACCTTTCAAAGCACTTCATAGCTACGGACGTGAGTGCTACGGGTCTGTAGTCATTTAGGCAGGTTGCCTTTGTGTTCTTAGGCACAGGGACTATGGTGGTCTGCTTGAAACGTGTTGGTATTACAGACTCGATTAGGGACATGTTGAAAATGTCAGTGAAGACACCTGCCAGTTGGTCACCACATGCCCGGAGCACATGTCCTGGTAATGCGTCTGGCCCCGCAGCCTTGTGTATGTTGACCTGTTTAAAGGTCTTACTCACGTCGGCTACGGAGAGCGTGATCACACAGTCGTCCGGAACAGCTGATGCTCTCATGCATGCCTCAGTGTTGCTTGCCTCGAAGCGAGCATAGAAGTGATTTAGCTCGTCTGGTAGGCTCGTGTCACTGGGCAGCCCGTGGCTGTGCTTCCCTTTGTAGTCTGTAATAGTTTGCAAGCCCTGCCACATAAGACGAGTGTCGGAGCCGGTGTAGTATGATTCAATCTTAGCCCTGTACTGACGCTTTGTCTGTTTGATGGTTCATCGCAGGGCATCGCAGGATTTCTTGTAAGCTTCCGGGTTAGAGTCCCGCACCTTGAAAGCGGCAGCTCTACCCTTTAGCTAAGTGTGAATGTTGCCTGTAATCCATGGCTTCTGGTTGGGGCATGTACGTACAGTCACTGTGGGGACAACGTCTCGATGCACTTATTGATAAAGCCAGTGACTGATGTGGTGTACTCCTCAATGCCATCGGAAGATTCCCGGAACATGTTCCGGTCTGTGATAGCAAAACAGTCCTGAAGTTTAGCATCTGCTTCATCTGACCACTTTTTTATAGACCGAGTCACTGGTGCTTCCTGCTTTAATTTTTGCTTGTAAGCAGGAATCAGGAGGATAGAGTTGTGGTCGGATTTACCAAATGGAGGACGAGGGAGAGCTTTGTACGCTTCTCTATGTGTGGAGTACAGGCCACTAGGAGCGCCACCTCTGGGTGAGTGGTTTCCTGTTTGTTTATTTCCTTATACAGCTGACTGAGTGCGGTCTTAGTGCCAGCATCTGTCTGTGGTGGTAAATAAACAGCCACGAAAAGTATAGTTGAAAACTCTCTAGGCAAGTAGTGTGGCCTGCAATTTATCACAATATACTCTACTTCAGGTGAGCAAAATCTAGAGACTTCCTTAGATTTTGTGCACCAGCTGTGTTTTACAAATATGCACAGACTGCCCCCCTCGTCTTACCGGAGTGTGCTGTTCTAACATGCCGGTGCAGCGTATATCCCGCTAGCTGAATATCCATGTCGTCATTCAGCCACGATTCCGTGAAACATAGGATATTACAGTTTTTGATGTCCTGTTGGTAGGATATTTGTGATTGTACATCGTCTAATTTATTGTCCAATGATTGCGCGTTGGCGAGTAGTATTGACGGTAACGGCAGCTTTCCCACTCACGTTCTCCGGGTCCTGACGAAGCATCCGGCTCTTTGTCCTCTGTACCTGCGTCGCTTCCTCTTGCAAATAACGGGTGTTTGGAGAATGTCCTGCGCGTCCTTGTTGTAAACATACAATCATATAAATGCAGATGTGTGTGTGTGTGTGTGTGTGTGTGGTGGTTACAAAGTGTATAGTAATGGGCTTCAACATCAAGTTCTGACAGGACAACACTATATTGGGCAGATCTTAGTGAATCAACATAATTTACTAGCGGGTGAGGGCATGTCCGACCAATCGTTCAGACAAACTCCAGCTAGTCATTTTTACAAACATGTTGCATCTACCTTCCTCTTTGTTGAATATGATGATACTATACAAGGAAGTTAACAATTCCAGTTAAAATTAAATACTGTGTTTGCACACAACAAAAGAGTATAAAATGAAAAAGTTCAGATGTATTCTTGCCAACGCAGCTGGATCATTTCATCGAATGTTGCAGTTCCGCTTAAGGTAACATTAAGAACTATTGCAGTAAATGTGAAAGTCTGTAATAACAGAAAGGAGGAAGTAATACCAAAAACGTTTCTATTTTTAGCAGTATTCCTCCGTCATGGCTGCATGATATCCTGTCAGTGGTAAGTGGCCAGGGGTCGGTGATTTTCATTATTCACAAGCATGTAGCCTACTAATCACTACCATATGTATTACAGTCTGGGAGAAAAACAGGTCTGGTCACCCTGACAACAAGCCACAGAAACAGCATTTTGGCCATTTTTTAAAAGATTCTGTTAAAGGTTTTGTGGGTAGTTGTTTCCATGTATTGTCAGTGTACCTTACAGGACTGTTTTTCTTCGTTTGTTTAGTATAAGTGTTTTTGTTTTGGTTTTCTTCAATAAAAGAAGATGAGCATACATATACCCGCTGCGTTTTGGTCCACTCACTACGACGCTTATGACAGAACTATCCACCAAAAAAGGACCAAGCAGCGGAGGAAGGAGCTATCTCGAGTCCTGGACATGGGAGGAGATAGTAGCTGGAGAAGGACCATGGAGGAAGGCTGGAGAGGACCGTTATGCCGGAACACAGCTGGCAAGGAAGCCTGAGAGGAACCCCCCAAAACACACGGGGAGATTGGCTAAGTCAGGCAATAGACTTGAGCCAACTCCCCGTGCTTATTATGGGGAGCAACTGATCAAGAAGGCACCGAGCTATGCGGAAATGCACACTGTATTGCCCAGATGCAGTCAAAGCCCGGTGCGATCGATACCAGTTCCCCGCAAGTGCCGTGCTAGAGTGGGCATCGAGCCAGGGAGAATTGCGCCGATGCAGCACATCTGGCCACCAGTGCCTCTCCTAGGCCCAGGCTACCCTGCGCCTGCTCTACGCACGGCAGCCATCAGTCCTCAGCAAAGCCCAGTTCGCCCTGTGCCAGCACTCCACCAGTGCAGGGCTACGTGGACAAGCCAGCCAGTAGGGTTTGTGCAGGCTGTGCGCTCCAGACCTCCAGTGTGTTTTCAAGACCCGGTGTATCCTGTTCCTGCTTCTCGCACTAGCCCTGTGGTGCGTGTTATTGTTCTGGCGCCTCCAAAGGCAGCACCACGCATCAGGCCTTTAGTGCGCCTGCCCAGTCCAGTACGTCCTGTTCCTGCTCCTTGCACTAGCCCTGTGGTGATTGTCACTAGTCTGGCGCCTCCAAAGCCGGTCCCACGCACCAGGCCTTTAGTGCGCCTGCCCAGTCCAGTACATCCTGTTCCTGCTCCTTGCACTAGCCCTGTGGTGCGTGTCACTAGTCTGGCGCCTCCAAAGCCAGTCCCACGCATCAGGCCTTCAGTGCGCAGCCACTGTCTAGAGCTTCCGGCGACAGTGCCCCGTCTAGAGCTTCCGGCGACAGTGCCCCGTCCAGTGCTTTCGGCGACGTCCCACAGTCCGGAACCGACAGAGTCGTCCGCCAGTCCGGCGCAGCCGGCGACGTCCCACAGTCCGGAACAGACAGAGTCGCCCACCAGACCGGCGCAGCCGGCGATGTCCCACAGTCCGGAACCGACAGAGTCGCCCGCCAGTCCAGCGCAGCCGGAGTCGCCCGCCAGTCCGGCGCAGCCGGAGTCGCCCCTCAGCCCAGAGCCTTCAGCGGTGGGCTACAGCCCTGAGCCTTCAGCAGTTGTGGACAGTTTAGAGTGGGGATAAAGTCCGGAGCCAGAGCCACCTCCGTGGGGGGAGGTGTGGGAAGGGGGGGTGTAGCACAGGAACCTTTGGTGACGATGGCCACCCTCCCTTCCCTCCCTTTATTTGGGGTTCATTTTGTGGTTTTTGTTTGAGGTGCATACGGGGTCTGCACCTTTGGGGGAGGGGGGTACTGTCACGTCCTGACCAGTAAAGGGGGTTATTTGTTATTGTAGTTTGGTCAGGGCGTGGCAGGGGGTGTTTGTTTTATGTGTTTTGGGGTTTTTGGTTTATGTTCTATGTTAGTATATTTCTATGATTGTTCTAGTGTGTCTATTTCTATGTTCAGTTTCTTGGGTTGACCTTCAATTGGAGGCAGCTGTTCCTCGTTGCCTCTAATTGAAGGTCCTATTTAGTAGGGGTGTTTTTCCATGGGCTTTGTGGGTAGTTGTTTCCATGTATTGTCAGTGTACCTTACAGGACTGGTTTTCTTCAATAAAAGAAGATGAGCATACATATACCCGCTGCGTTTTGGTCCTCTCACTACAACGCTTATGACACATTCCGAAAGAAGATAATGTACTTTTTAATCCATACATTTTCCCTGACAACCAAAAGTACTCGTTACATTTTGAATGCTTAACACGACATGAAAATGGTCCAATTCACATACTTTTAGCAAGAGAACGTCCCTGGTTATCCCTACTGCCTCTGATCTGGTGGACTCACTAAACACAATGCCTCATTTGTAAATGATGGTTGAGTGTTGGAGTTTGCCCCTGGCTATCATAAAAAATAAAATGGTGCTGTTTGGATTGCCTAATAGAAGTGATTCACTGAAGCAACACAAACATTGGTACAGACACATGCATACACACACACACGATAACATATGCACTATACATGCACAAGGATTTAGTATCGTAGATATGTGGTAGTGGTGGAGTAGGGGCCTGAGGGCACACAGTGTGTTGTGAAATCTGTGAATGTATTGTAATGTTTTTAAAATTGTAAAACTGCCTTAATTTTGCTGGACCCCAGGAAGAGTAGTTGCTGCTTTGGCAGCAGCTAATGGGGATCCTTAATAAATACAAAAACAATTTGAAAGGATTTATACTTTTACTTTTGATACTTAAGCATATTTAAAACAAAATACTTTTATACTTTTACTCAAGTAGTATTTTACTGGGTGACTTTCACTTTTAATTGAGTCATTTTCTATTAAGGTATCTTTATTCTTACTCAAGTATGACAATTGGGTACTTTTTCCATCCACTGATATTGCTCATCTTCAAGGAGGTGATAAGGACTTTTATATTCACACAGAGAGGCTTACCATAGGTGAAAAATCAATTACCAGAATGTATCATTACAAGACTGGCAGTATTTATGTATATATATATATATATATATATATATGTTATAATTCCTCCTGTAACGCTGAATGGTATTAATTCATAATAGAATTACATTAGTAAAATATTTTACATTTTGAGACTCATGATGCCATAATTTAACACTTAATATGCAAGGAAATGTAAATAGAATTTATCCCCAGTACACTAGACCTCTTTGAGAACGAACTGCCAGACCTGCTGTTATTCTGACTCACTATGTATATTATTGGACAGAATTTTTTTCTTCTTTTGGCTCTATACTCTGCACTTTAACCTCATGGACATTGTTTAATTTCATATCAAAGTGCTCAATGCTAGAGCCAAAAGAATAAAACATGATTAATATGAGGCAACTTTTCATAATATACTTTCAATATATACTGTACCAGTCAAAAGTTTGGACACACCTACTCATTCCAGGTTTTTCCATTATTTGGACTATTTTCTACATTGTAGAATAATAGTGAAGACATCAAAACTATGAAATAACACATATGGAATTATGTAGTAACCTAAAAAGTCTTAAACAAATCAAAATATATTGTATATTTGAGATTCCTCAAAGTAGTCATCCTTTGCCTTGATGAAAGCTTTGTATCATGTCTACCATGTTCATAGACACTGTAGGGTTCTAACTTGAAATATACTTATTCTTGTCACTATATGAGGCCTTATCGATTATGTTACTTGCATAATGAATGTACATGTTGTTTGTCAATGAATGGTGAAGAGGAACTTTGAATATGGAAAGTTACTGTGAGAGAAAAGGGGAACAAACTCTGTCCATATTCTGTTGAGTAAGGTGAACAGAAAGTCACTTGTATACATCATGGAGAATTGACCGGATGAAGAGGAACTGCTACCAGACCGCTCGACCGTGAAGACAACAGTGCAACATTTAGGCAGTTTTGGGAAGCAGATGGAGAGTTGAGAAGTTACACCCCTAATCTCATCTTGACATATAAATGCCTGTTTGATAATGTGCAAGGTGTGTTTGTAGCTGAGGCACCACGTTGGTTGAATAAACTTGGTTTCAGCTTTTTCTAGTCGTCCGTTTGAGTTTTTACTCTGTTTGTTCAGAACCTAACAATACTTATAACATACATATTATATTGACTATTGCTCAATACTATACTAATGCTTCATAAACAGTTCATTAAAAAATCATTTAATAAAGTTTTTAAGCAAAAAACACAACTTCTTAACCCTAACCCTATCCAAAATAGGATCAAAGATTTGCATCAAAGCCAAATCTTTGATGCAGGATGACGCTAGTACAGAGACAGGAAAACAACACCTCTCAAGACAGTACTAGAACATATGTTCTGCTTCCAAAACAAACAGCACGCATTTCCTACACTGAGCTCTTCAAGAGTCCAAACAGAGGGTGAAAATTTAAGACATATTACACATTAGTCCTGAATGTGGACTTTGCTTCAGTTTAGCCTTATTGTTGTTTGTCTACAGACATCTTCTCTTCTCTAATGCATTAACGACGTGGCTCGCGTATGTTATATAATGTATGTTATGTCCTGCATCTTGAGAATCAATCTGTTGTGAGTGTCAACAAGACACTTTTAAAAGGCATGTCCATTGTGAAACAAGGAATTGATTTGTGATCCCATTATACCTCACAACCTCTTACTTTAAAGCGCAACTGAAGCCAATAACCAACTTCTCTGATAGAAAATGGCCTATGTGGCTTCGATATTAGTCAGAAACATTTATTCTAGTATCAAAATGTACTACAAAGTATAAATAGGAAAATTTTGGTCATAACGTCAGTCTCGTTCAAACCAGAGTTTTGTAAGGTTGTTGCTGGGATTTATCGCCCCCCTGCTGTCATGGTGGATGCTCTTGGGAAGAGAAAGGGAGGTGCAGGGGGAGGTGCAGGGGGCTGCCTTAATCAAAATCCACATATTGTGTTATATTTGAGTGATACCTTTTTGGTCCTCGGAGTTGGTGATTTTAGGGCATTTGAATCTGGATTGCCTCTCACTGGACTCAGATCAATTTAAGAGTATATGCATTGATTTTGATCTGACTCAATTGATCTTTTAAATCAAATCAAATAGTATTCGTCACATGCGCCGAATTCAACAGGTGTAGACCTTACAGTGAAATGCTTACTTTCAAGCCCTTAACAAACAATGCAGTTTTAAGAAAATACCCCCCAAAAAAGAGCTAAAAGTAAGAAATAATGAAAGCAGTAAAATAACAATAGCAAGGCTATATACAGGGGGTATCGGTACAGAGTCAAAGTGCGGGGGCACCTGTGTCGAGGTAAGAGGTAATATGTACATGTAGGTAAAGTTATTAAAGTGACTATGCATAGATAATAACAGAGAGTAGCAGCAGCGTAGAAGGGGGGGGGAGTCAATGCAAATAGTCTGGGTAGCCATTTGATTAGATGTTCAGGAGTCTTATGGCTTGACAGTAGAAGCTGTTTAGAAGCCTCTTAGACCTAGACTTGGCGCTCCGGTACCGCTTGCCATGCAGTAGCAAAATGAACAGTCTATGACTAGGGTGCCTCGAGTCTTTGACAATTTTTAGGGCCTTCCTCTGACACCGCCTGGTATAGAGGTCCTGGATGGCAGGAAGATTGGCCCTGGTGATGTACTGGGCCGTACGCACTACCCTCTGTAGTGCCTTGCGGTCAGAGGCCGAGCAGTTGCCATACCAGGCAGTGATCCAACCCCTCAGGATGCTCTTGAAGGTGCAGCTGCAAAACCTTTTGAGGATCTGAGGACCCATATCAAATCTTTTCAGTCCCCTGAGGAGGAATAGGTTTTGTCGTGCCCTCTTCATGACTGTCTTGGTGTGTTTGGACCATGTTAGTTTGTTGGTGATGTGAACGCCATAGAACTTTAACCTCTCTAGGGTATGTGGGACGAAATCGTCCCACCTACTCAACAGCCAGTGGAATCCCGTGGCGCGTTATTCAAATACCTTAGAAATGCTATTACTTCAATTTCTCAAACATATGACTATTTTACACCATTTTAAAGACAAGACTCTCGTTAATCTAACCACACTGTCCGATTTCAAAAAGGCTTTACAACGAAAGCAAAACATTAGATTATGTCAGCAGAGTACCCAGCCAGAAATAATCAGACACCCATTTTTCAAGATAGCATATAATGTCACATAAACCCAAACCACAGCTAAATGCAGCACTAACCTTTGATGATCTTCATCAGATGACAATCCTAGGACATTATGTTATACAATACATGCATGTTTTGTTCAATCAAGTTCATATTTATATCAAAAACCAGCTTTTTACGTTCAGAACTACCATACCCACCGCAAACTTCCGGTGAATTTACTAAATTACTCATGATAAACGTTCACAAAAAACATAACAATTATTTTAAGAATTATAGATACAGAACTCCTTTATGCAATCGCTATGTCCGATTTTAAAATAGCTTTTCGGCAAAAGCACATTTTGCAATATTCTGAGTAGATAGCCCAGCCATCACGGCTAGCTAATTTGACACCCACCAAGTTTGGCCCTCACCAAACTCCGATTTACTATTAGAAAAATGTGATTACCTTTGCTGTTCTTCGTCAGAATGCACTCCCAGGGCTTCTACTTCAATAACAAATGTTGGTTTGGTTCAAAATAATCCATAGTTATATTCAAATATCCTCTGTTTTGTTTGTGCGTTCAAGACACTATCCGAAGGGTGACGAAGGGTGACGCGCCAGAGGCAGTTTGTGACAAAAAAATTCTAAATATTCCATTACCGTACTTCGAAGCATGTCAACCGCTGTTTAAAATCAATTTTTATGCGATTTTTCTCGTAAAAAAGCGATAATATTCCGACCGGGAAACCCTGTTTAAGTTCAAAGACGAAAAAATAAAAACATGGTGTCGCCTCGTGCACGCGCCTCAGTCTCATTGTTCTCTGATCGACCATTATCCAAATGCGCTACTGTTTTTCAGCCTGGGCCTGCAAAGACATCATTCAGCGGTTTGCCGCCTTCTGAGAGCCTATGGGAGCCGTAGGAAGTGTCACGTTACAGCAGAGATCCTCAGTTTTCAATAAAGAGAGTGTAGAAGCCCAAGAAATGGTCAGACAGGCCACTTCCTGTAAGGAATCTTCTCAGGTTTTTGCCTGCCATATGAGTTCTGTTATACTCACAGACACCATTCAAACAGTTTTAGAAACTTTAGGGTGTTTTCTATCTATATGCATATTCTAGTTTCTGGGCAGTAGGAATAACCAGATTAAATCAGGTACATTTTTTATCCGGCCGTGCAAATACTGCCCCCTACCCTAGAGAGGTTAACATCTTAAAACCCACACGTCGAAACGTGAAAAACCCTGTTAACTCCTCATTGATTTATTTAATTCTTACTAATAAATACTTGTCTAGTGGAGTATTTGCATATGATCTCAGTGATCATTGTCCCATAGTATGTACAGTGCATTCGGAAAGTATTCAGACCCCTTGACTTTTTCCACATATTGTTTTCGTTAAAGCCTTATTCTAAAATTGATTAAATAAAACATTGCCATCATCAATCTGCACACAATACCCCATAATGACAAAGCAAAAACAGGTTTTTAGAGATTTTTGCAAATATATTAAAAATAAAAAACAGAAATACCCTATTTACATAAGTATTTAGACCCTTTGCTCGAAAATGAGCCAAGGTGCATTCTGTTTCCATTAATCATCCTTGAGATGTTTCTACAACTAGATTGGAGTCCACTGTGGTAAATTCAATTGATTTGACATGATTTGGAAAGGCACACACCTGTCTATATGAGGTTCCTCAGTTGACAGTGCATGTCAGAGCAAAAAACAAGCCACGAGGTCGAAGGAAAACGGTGAAAGGATTTGTGTCGAGGCACAGATCTGGAGAAGGGTACCAAAACATTTCTGCAGCATTGAAGGTACCCAAGAACACAGTGGCCTCCATCATTCTTAAATGGAAGACGTTTGGAACCACCAAGACTGTTCCTAGAGCTGGCCACCTGGCCAAACTGAGCATTCGGGGAGAAGGGCCTTGGTCAGGGAGGTGAACAAGAACCCTATGGTCACTCTGACAGAGCTCCAGAGTACCTCTGTGAAGATGGGAGAACCTTCCAGAAGGACAACCATCTCTGCAGCACTCCACCAATCAGACCTTTATGGCAGAGCGGCCAGACGGAAGCCACTTCTCAATTAAAGGCACATGACAGCCTGCTTGGGGTTTGCCAAAAGGCACCTAAAGGACTCTCAGACCACGAGAAACAAGATTCTCTGGTCTGATGAAACCAAGATTGAATTATTTGGCCTCAATGCCAAGCGTCACATCTGGAGGAAACCTGGCACCATCCCTACGGTGAAGCATGATGGTGGCTGCATTATGCTGTGGGGATGTTTTTCAGCGGCAGGGACTGGGAGAGTAGTCAGGATCGAGGGAATGATGAACAGCGCAAAGGGAGAAACTCCCCAAATACAGGTGTGCCAAGCTTGTAGCATCATACCCTAGAAGACTCAAGGCTGTAATCGCTGCCAAAAGTGCTTCAACAAAGTCCTGAGTAAAGGGTTTGCAATACTTATGTAAATGTGATATTTCAGTTTTTAATTTTTAATATATTTCAACAATTTCTAAAAATCAGTTTTTGCTTTGTCATTATGGGGTATTGTGTGTAGATTGATAAGAATTGTTCCATCCATTTTAGATTAAGACTGTAACGTAACAAAATGTGGAAAAAGTCAAGGATTTTGAATACTTTCCAAATGCACTGTACTAGGAGATATGAAACCATACAATACAATACTCTTGTTTAATTAAGAAGAGACATTTAAAAAAGTTTTCACATAACATGTTCTTCTCTGATTTAGCCACTGTCTCCTGTATTACTAAACCTGAGTTGGCTCAAAAAATGTATCCTCCATATTTATTCCTCTGGCAGTAAAACACGCCTGATCTAAACAATTCAGAGTCAAAGATAGATCTAAACCTTGATTTTGTCGGAGCTATCTGAGCTCATTCAGATGAGATGCACTGACGCTATAACGGGTTTCGTCGGAAGGAGTGGACCAAAGCGCAGCGTGGTAAGTGTTCATGATTTATTTTATTTATCACCGAAACACTCAAACAAAATAACAAAGGGGAAAACACACAGTTCTGTCAGGCACAGAATGCTAAAACAGAAAACAACTACCCACAAACACAGGTGGGAAAAGGCTGCCTAAGTATGATTCCCAATCAGAGACAACAATAGACAGCTGCCTCTGATTAGGAACCATACTCGGCCAAAACAAAGAAATACATGACATAGAATGCCCACCCCACACCCTGACCTAACCAAATAGAGAAATAACACGGCTCTCTAAGGTCAGGGCGTGACAGAAGCGTACAAATTCCTGTTCTTCCCTGCCTAAGCAAGTTTTGTCTGACTGGCATCATAACTGAAAAGAATGGGCAAGTGATGCATTTAATCATAATTTTATCTCAGCAGGCTTAATATTTATTCAATCAACTGCTCTTGCCTCTGCCAGCCTCTAGCTGACTTGATGGTTAACCTGTCAACATCTAGTGAATCTTTGTTTTAATTTCAACAATTTACTCTCTGTGATGTGCTAGATGCTTTGCTTAACATTGATGTAAAAAAACAACTGGGGCTGCTATGCTTGATCCATTTTTGCTGCAGCTGATTGCTGAATTCCTAACCCATATTTGTAACCTGCTGATTATATCTGGTACTATCCCCAACGTTTGGAAGGCAACCCATGTACTCCTCCTTCACAAAGGTGGTGACCCTTGTGACCGAAATAATTATTGCCCTATTTCTAAACTTTCTTGCCTACTGAAGCTAAAATATTGGAATCCTTGATTAATTCTCAGTTAAGATCTTTCTTATCTTTGAAATGTATTCTAAATGTACATTAGTCGGGTTTTAGACCAGGTCATAGCACTATTTCTGCTGCATCCCTAGTTATAAATGATGTGGCTAACTACACTATGAAAAAATATAAATTTAACATGTAAAGTGTTGGTCCCATGTTGCATAAGCTGAAATAAAACATCCCTGACATTTTCCATAAGCACAAAAAGCTTATTTCTCTGAAATTGTGTGCACAAATTTGTTTACTTCCCTGTTAGTGAGCATTTCTCCTTTGCCAAGCTAATCCATCCACCTGACAGGTGTGGCATATCACCAATCTGATTAAACAGCATGATCATTACACAGGTGCACCTTGTGCTGGGGACAATAAAAGGTCACTCTAAAATGTGTAGTTTTGTCACACAACACAATGCTACAGATGTCTCAAGTTTGGAGGGAGTGTGCAATTGGCATGCTGACTGCAGGAATGTTCATCAGAGCTGTTGCCAGAGAATTGAATGTTCATTTCTCCACCATATAAGCCAACGTCGTTTTAGAGAATTTGGCAGTACGTCCAACCAGAATCACAAATGCAGACCACTTGTATGGCATTGTGTGGGCGAGCAGTTTGCTGATGTCATTGTTGTGAACAGAGTGCCCCATGTTGGCGGCGGGGTTTATGGGCAGGCATAAGCTACGGATAATGAACACAATTGCGTTTTATCGATGGCAAGTTGAATGCACAGAGATACCGTGACGAGATCCTGAGGCTCATTTTCATGCCATTCATCTGCTGCCATCACCTCATGGTTCAGAATGATAATGCACAGCCCCATGACGCAAGGATCTGTACACAATTCCTGGAAACTGAAAATGTTCCAGTTCTTCCATGTTTGGGATGCTCTTGATCGATCTGTACAACTGCATGTTCCAATTCCCACCAATATCCAGAAACTTCGCACAGTCATTAAAGAGGAGTGGGACAACATTCCACAGGCCACAATCAACAGCTTGATCAACTCTATGCAAAGGAGATATGTCACGCTTCCATGTTCACACCATATACTGACTGGTTTTCTGATCCACGCCCCTGCTTTTTTTAAAGGTATCTGTGACCAACAGATGCATATCTGTATTCCCAGTCATGTGAAATCCATACGTTAGGGTCTAATGAATGTATTTCAATTGACTGACTTCTTTATATGAACTGTAACTCACAAAAATCTTTTAAATTGTTGCATGTTGCATTTATATTTTTGTTCAGTATATATGGATAAAAGTCAAAATGTTGCTGCCCTCTTCGTTCACCTGTCAAAGGCCTTCGATTCTGTTGATCACTTAGTGCTAAGTCAGAAGCTTTCCTCAATTGGCCTAGACAAGGCTGCATGTAAACTGGTTAAAAAAATACTTGACAGATAGAACTTAATGTGTAATCTACTGATGGTGTTAAACCAGTTTCCTGGATATTACAAAAGTTGTCTCACAGGGTCTATTTTGGGTCCCTGTACCTTTACTGTTTATATTCACAATATTGACTTGTCTGTAAAAAAGTGTAACGAAGTATATGTTGTTCTTTTGAGCGCATAAAAATAACTCTGATAATTTAAGCATATGCATTTTGGATGGTGTCCATATTTATCGTAATCGCTGCTTACAAATATCCGGGCATCTGGATAGATGAAAGCTGTATTTAAAGAGTATATTGATAAGTTTAGTTTTAAGAAGATGAAAATAAAAAGAGGCTTCTTCTAGAGAAATAATGTAGCTCCTGCCTCTCGCTAAATAGTAGAAAGCAGATTATTCAGTCGATGTTCCTATCGGTCCTAAACAATGGCAACACAATCTTTATGAACGCATCTGCCACTTGATTAAATCTGTTAGATGCAGTTTATCATAGTACACTGTGCTTTATTACAGGCAACAATTTTAGTACTAATCACTGCATTCTCTACCAGAAAGTTGGTTGGCCCTCTTTGATGTCACGTAGGTTGATACATTGGGCTCTCAGAGTGTGGTGTCAGGAAAATAACCTCTCACTCAACGTCAACAAAACAAAAAAGATGATTGCGGACTTCAGGAAACAGCAGAGGGATCACCCCCCTATCTACATTGATGGGACAGCAGTGGAGATGGTGGAATGTTTTAAGTTCCTCGGGGGAAAACATCACTGACAAACTGAAATTGTCTACCCACACAGACATTGCGGCGAAGAAGGCGCAACAGCGCCTCTTCAACCTCAGGAGGCTGAAGAAATTTGGCAAATCACCTAATAACCTCACAAACTTTTACAGATGCACAATTGAGAGCATCCTGTCTGGCCATATCGCCGCCTGGTACGGCAACTGCACCGCCTACAACCGCAGAGCTCTCCAGAGGGTGGTGCAGTCTGCACAACGCATCACCGGAGGCAAACTACCTGCACTCCAGGACGCCTACAGCACCCGATGTCACAGGAAGGCCAAAAAGATCATCAATGACAACAACTACCTGAACTACTGCCTGTTCACCTCGCTATTGTCCAGAAGGCGAGGTCAGTACAGGTGCATCAAAGCTGGGACCGAGAGACTGAAAAACAGCTTCTATCTCAAGGCCATCAGACTGTTAAACAGCCATCACTAGCACAGAGAGGCTGCTGCCTACATGCAGACTTGAAATCATTGGCCACTTTAATAAATGGAACACTAGTCACTTTAATAATGCCATTTTAATAATGTTTACATATCTTGCATTACTCATCTCATATGTATATACTGTATTCTATACTATCTATTACATCTTGCCTATGCCGCTCTGTCATTGCTCATCCATATATGTATATGTATATATTCTTATTCCATTCCATTCCTTATTCTATTAGGTATTAGCTGTGGAATTGTTAGATATTACTTGTTAGATATTGCTGCACTGTCGGAACTAGAAGCGCAAGCATTTCACTACACTCGCAATAACATCTGCTAACCATGTGTACTGTATGTGACTAATACATTTGATTTGACTTGATTGCTATGTTTTCATTTATAAAGCCCTTTTACATAAAGTCCCACTGTACCTAACATCTTTACTAAACTTTAGACATACGCACTACCACACCCGGTCTCAGGGATGGCTAACTCCAGAAATTCCTTTGGTTTCAACTGAGTTAGATAAATCAACTTCTAGTTTTCTTGCATCTTATTTGTGGAACAATCTTCAAAATGTTCTTAAATTTGATGTTCTGGTGCCTCTAGAGAAATTAAGAAACCTGATTGAGGACCTTATTACAAATGCACCGCCCTTGACTTCAAAGTGCTACAGAGGGTGGTGCGGACAGCCCAGTACATCACTGGGGCCAGGCTCCCTGCCATCCTCTATGTCAGGCTGTGTCAGAGGAAGGCCCGAAAAATTGCCAAAGACTCCAGCCACCCAAGTCATAGACTGTTCACTCTGCTACCGTCTGGCACACGGTACCGGAGCATCAGCTCTCGGACCAACAGGCTCTGAGACAGCTTCTACCCTCAAGCCATAAGACTGCTAAATAGTCAGACTGCCAAATAGTAATTTAAGGGTACCCAAACTATATGCACTGACTCTGATGTATATACTGCTATTTCTATTGTTTTTGTTTTTTATAACCATTTTCATTTTTTTATTTTACATAGTCCTGCATGTTGGAGATTTTCACAATACCCTGCAATCACACCTGCAACCCTGTACATGTGACTATTAAACACAATCAATCTTGCACTGACCCTATGCACACTCAGTAGACTATATATACAAACCATATACACACTCACTCACACAAACTACATTGACACTCCCACGCAAAACCCACACTCATTCACATACACTATATGCGCACACACACGCACCCACAAACACTCGCAGACTGACACAACACAAACGCATATATACACATTACACAAACACAAAACACACGCACACTCAAACTTTTACACTCATTGTTTTATGTTGCTGCTCTGTTCTTTATTTTACTAGTCACTTTACCCTTTCTTCTTGTACATATATACCTCAAATACCTCGTACCTCTGCATATTGATCTGGTACTGGTACTCCCTGTATATAGCTCCACATTGATCTGGTACTGGTACTCCCTGTATATACTGTACACCAGCTCTATTCATGTCTATTTTATTTTATTCCTCTTTACTATCCTCATTGTTGGGAAGGGCTCGTAAGCAAGCATTTCACAGTGAAGTCTACACCAGTTGTATTCAGCGCATGTGACAAATACAATTTTATTTGATTTATGAATATGTGTGTTTATTATGTTTTTCTTTCTTTCTGCTTGCATTTTCGATTTATATTTTGAGGTGTGTATTTTCTGTAATTTCATTAATTCAGAGCTCATATGTAAAAGAGACCTTGATCACAATATGACTCCCTGATAAAAATAAAGGTTCAAGAGAGTTCGTCATGGTTTTGATTTCAACAATGCTCACTTGCCCACTGACACGGGATACACAGCTGTGGTGATTGCGCTCTATCCAACCCTACCACAGAACACACTGTCACGCTGGCATAAATGATTCGGGAGACAGGCGCAGGAATGCGTAATAGGTTTTTTATTTAAGCCCAAATCACAGCGTGCCGTGTAAAGGCACGGGACAAAGACCAAACAAACACGTAGCAAAACACAGGGTAGAAACCCAAAACAAAAGCGCGAGGAGTGCCTCAAATAAATAACACATGCGCACAATGATTAACACACGGGACGAGACCCGTAATCATCTGCGCAATCCACAATGGCACAAAAGCCAAAACACACAGCACAGGTACTCACACGCACCAACGGACATTGTAATAATAATGGACAGCACCATGGTGAACAAAGGGCACATATATACAAATACTAATTAGTGGGAATAGGGGACAGGTGTGCGTGATGAATGTTCCGGAGGGATCCGTGACACACAGACATTGAGAAAGACCTGCCCAGCAGCTTTGTTTACATAAGACAATGCATCTTAAAACCTCCTCGGCAAAAACATCCAAATTAATAACAGATTTTATAGAGTTATCTTAGATTCCTTCTGACTATGTTGAAGAAGTGATACTGCCTTTGTTGCTATGGTATCTCATGGGGACAAAAATCAGTAACTGCCACATCGAACCAAGACTGAAATCTAGTTTTTGTTAATGAGGAACAGAGAAACACATGCGGAATTGGTGCATTCAGTCACTCTTTATTAAAAAGTTTGAAAATGGACAATGATGGACAATGGACAATGGTGGTTCCTTCTGGTCTCAGGGTAAACATTTCGCAATATAGTTTGTAATAATATATATCTTCCTTACGGAATAGCTTCAGGCCTCTGAAACATCTCCTACTGTGGGAGTAAATTGTTTTAGTCATTTAGCAGACTATGAGACTGACCCTTATTCATATGACCTTGGCACTTATAGCATACTGTCCAATGCTTTCAAATGTTGGATAAAGCAAGATAGAAATAGTTGGAGCTTCCAATGCCTTACAGAATTGTTTCTTGTTTGTTGTTTTGTTGGTGTTTTTCTATTTTCTAGCTCGGCTATTTACACCGAACGAAAGAGATCTCTATTATATAGCATGTGGCCACAGATTCCTGACTGAAGCAGCAACAAACTCTCCAGCTAAGTTGATTTCCTTTCTCTGTCCGCGATTTGAAGTTACACACAAATATGGGCATCCCCTGGATGGATGATCCTGCTGTCAGTATCACGATAATGAAATGCCTGCAAAACATTTAGGTATTTTTCAAAGGGGCCTCTTCTCTTTATTCTTGCCGAAGTAGAAAAGTGACATTAAAAACAGCGGGGGCTGGTGAATGCATGCGCAGTGCCTCGAAGCCAAACTCTAAAATCCTTTGTTTGTGTTTTGGGATTTTCCCTTTTTTTTTTTTTTTTTTTTAATGTTAATGTCTTGTAGTAAATAATCGAAGTGATGGTAAAAAATAAAGATAGAATATTAAATTAAGGGAAGGCTACACCACAACTTTGAGGCAGCAAATTACTAAAGCACACCACACAGTTACCCTTGAGGAGAGAGAAGTCTAAAACAATCATCTCAAGATAATGTAGTTATCTATATATTCATATTTAGTCATGATAACCCAGTGAACACTAATGATAATACATGTGCACATTCTGTAACCTCGGCAAAATATGCTGAAATACTGAGAGACATCACATCAAACGGTTTCAAAGCTCACAATTGTTCTGTTTATTCACCATTCATCATAGGTGAAACCTATGAATTTAAGAAAGAGAGCGAGAGAGCTTCTCATCATATTTTAACCAGTATATAAGTGATTAAATGTGTTGCTTATGGTGAAAGAAAATCTTAACAATTATCCTTTCCTCCAAGGTGAAAAAAATGTTGTTTTTTCTCTCACCTAATTTTATATTCCATACACATTGTACCTTTGTATAACTGTATTTCTATTAACTAGTGTTAATCAAGGTATTGCTTCATGGAAAATGTAATTGTTCATATTTACAGCTGAAAGCGCTAATGGGCTTTATTGACAAACATCTCTGCCTCTTTTGTTGTTTATCTGTTCTTAGTCTATTTATTACATTATTTTCAGAGACAACACTTTCAAGGGCATGAGCTTGGATACAAAGTAATGTTTTATAAACAGCATCAGCTAATATCCCAGTCATTAGATAGAAATCAGATTCAGTTTTTACCTCTCTGGGATTCTTGGTTTTTCACCAATGCTACAGACATACAGTGCATTCGGAAAGTATTCAGACCCCTTGACTTCCACATTTTGTTATGTTACAGCCGTATTCTAAAATTGATTAAATCCAATTTTTTCTTCATAAATCTACACACAATACCCCATAACGAAAAAGCGAGAATCAGGTTTTTCTAAATTTGTAAATGAGTCCACCTGTCATAAATTCAATTGATTGGACATGATTTGGAAAGGCACACACCTGTCTGTATAAGGTCCCACAGTTGACAGTGCATGTTAAAGCAAAAACCAAGCCACGAGGTCGAAGGAATTGTCCGTGGAGCTCCGAGACAGGATTATCTCGAGGCACATATCTGGGAAAGTGTAACAACACATTTCTGCAGCATTGAAGGTCCCCAAGAACACAGTGGCCTCCATCATTCTTAAATGGAAGATGTTTGGAACCACCAAGACTGTTCCTAGAGCTGGCTGGCTGGTCAAACTGAGCAATCGGGGAGAAGGGCCTTGGTCAGGGAGGTGAACAAGAACCCAATGGTCACTCTGACAGAGCTCCAGAGTTTCTCTGTGGAGATGGGAGAACCTTCCAGGACAACCATCTCTGCAGCACTCCACCAATCAGGCCTTCATGGTAGAGTGGCCAGACGGAAGCAACTCCTCAGTAAAAAGCACCCAACAGCCCGCTTGGAGTTTGCCAAAATGCACCTAAAGGACTCTCAGACCATGAGAAACAAGATTCTCTGGTCTGATGAAATCAAGATTGAACTCTTTGGCCTGAATGCCAAGCGTCACGTCTGGAGGAAACCTGTCACCATCCCTACGGGGAAGAATGGTGGTGGCAGCATCATGCTGTGGGGATGTTTTTCAGCGGCAGGGACTGGGAGACTAGTAAGGATCGAGGGAAAGATAAACGGAGCAAAGTACAGAGAGATCCTTGATGAAAACCTGCTCTAGAGTGCTCAGGACCTCAGACAGGGGCGAAGGTTCACCATCCAACAAGACAATGCCTCTAAGCACACAGCCAAGACAACGCAGGAGTGGCTTCGGGACAAGTCTTTGATTTTCTTTTAGTGGCCCAGCCAGAGCCCGGACATGAACCTGATCGAACATCTCTGGAGAGACCTGAAAATAGCTGTGCTGCGACGCTCCCCATCCAACCTGACAGGGCTTGAGAGGATCTGCAGAGAAGAATGGGAGAAACTCCCCGAATACAGGTGTGCCAAGCTTGTAGCGTCATACCCAAGAAGACTTGAGGCTGTAAACGCTGCAAAAGGTGCTTCAACAAAGTACTGAGTAAAGGGTCTGAATACTTATGTAAATGTGATATAATTTTTTTTATCTTTTAAATTTGAAAATAATTATAGAAACCTGTTTTTGATTTGTCATTGTGATATTGTGTGTAAATTGATGAGGGAAAAAAAACATTTTCATAAATTTTAGAATAAGGCTGTAACGTAACAAAACGTGAAAAAAGTAAAGGGATCTGACTACTTTCCGATGTCAGAGTGATGAAAATGAAAGGTGGAGCGACGATGGCTAGAAGACCGGTGACGTCGACCGAACAAGGAGAGGGACCGACTTCGGCGGGAGTCGTGACATCTGAATGCACTATATATTTAAAATGTTGCTTCCAAATGTCTTTGAATAGTTGTACTCTGTTGATGCTCTGAATTAGCCATCCAACGCATTGCTATTGAACAGCTTCATACATGTGAGTAAGTTTGTTCTCCCTGTATCTTGACGTAGATGGTTCTTCATCTATTCTAAATGTACAAGTTGGGCTAGTAGCAGCTAAGTAAAATTATGGTTTGAAATGTCAAAGAATCTTACTTATTAAGTCCTGGTGTGAAGTGAAGAGCACCAATTCAAAGTGACATGGTCAGTGCCTTAGCTTGTGTCTGTGACCTCGTCTTTGAAGACAGCAATATCTATTAGGTCATTTGGAAGAAAAGAGAGACAATTTAGCACAAAGTATCACTGCCCTATGAAGACAGTAAGGTGACATGACCATTTGTGTCTCCAAAGGCCCCTCAAGTCAGCACATCATTATCAAACACAATAGGCGTCATCTTCGTCAAAGTCAGTTGTCTCCTGTGAACCTCCCTAGTTTGGGAATTATGTTGTTGTTGTTAAAGCTGCTGCAGCCTGTCAGTCTTTGTTCCCCGACACTGTCTGATCTTTGTTAGGTGTTTGTTTGGGAGGAAATCAGAGCGACACAAATTATGTGATATGATCAAAACCAGCATGTACCCAGGGGCAGCTTTGCATTTCCTCATGAAGTCTTGATAGAGGAGGGTTGTTGTTTGTTGCTTACTTAGCTCTGTTTTATTTTGCCCCTGTTCTACTGTAATACCAGGGCCAGGACAGGCAATCATAAGGAGGAGGAAGAGATGGACACCATTTAGTTTAATAATGATGTTGTCTCCTTCGACACCCACAGACAGTCACAGTGTCACTGGTTAAATGTCATCTAAAGACGGACCGGACAAACACATGAAGAGATAGCAAGGCATAGATCCAGATTCTCTAGATGACTGTTCAGTTCCATCAGTGAAAGCACTTTAAAGACTAACATTTCTGCACCAGACCCCCCATTGAGCTTATTCCCATGGCAATACGTACTTTTCTTCCTGTAGAAAATAACGCTAGATATGCCAAGCTGTCATTTGCTACCAAGTAAAAGCAAAAAAAACGTGTTTCTTGCTGGCTTGTTATCTGTAGAGCTGAATTCATGAATCAAATAGCTTCAAGTAAATCTCTCACTCTGTCTCTGGCCTTGTACACATTTACTGTGTAGGTGAAGTTGTTTCCAATTATTTTTCCAATTATTCCAATTACAAGCATGCTGTCAACATAAGTGGGGGTTGTTGCATTTTAAATGGCAATAATAGTAAACCATTTGCAAAAAATATTCATCCTCTCTTTCTTGTCCTTTGTTCCTAACGAAGTTGGTTGTTGATACAGTGCGTGCGAGACCACAAATGGGATAAAATATTGAGATATAAGATCAAGGGACGATTCTAAACATTGACGTGGACCATACGTCTACGTGGAACAATGTATTTTTTTGTTTATATACAGTACCAGTCAAAGGTTTGGACGCAACTACTCATTCAAGGGTTTTTCTTTATTTTTACTATTTTCTACAATGTAGAATAATAGCAAAGACATCAAAACTATGAAATAACACATAGGGAATCATGTAGTAACCAAAAAAGTGTTAAACAAATCAAAATATATTTGAGATTCTTCAAAGTAGCCCCCTTTGCCTTGATGACAGCTTGGCATACTCTTGGTATTCTCTCAACCAGCTTCATGAGGTAGTCACCGGTAATGGTGTGCCTTGTTAAAAGTTAATTTGTGGAATTTCTTTCCTTCTTAATGCATTTAAGCCAATCAGTTGTGTTGTGACAAGGTAGGGGTGGTATACAGAAGCTAGCCCTATTTGGTAAAAGACCAAGTCCATATTATGGCAAAAACAGCTCAAGTAAGCAAAGAGAAACAACAGTCCATCATTACTTGAAGACATGAAGGTCAGTTAATCCAGAACATTTCAAGAACTTTGAAAGTTTCATCAAGTACAGTCGCAAAAACCATCAAACGCTATGATGAAACTGGCTCTCATGAGGACCGCCAAAGGAAAGGAAGACCCAGAGTTACCTCTGCTGCAGAGGATAAGTTAATTAGAGTTAACTTTACTTCAGATTGCAGCCCAAATAAATGCTTCACGGAGTAAAGTAACAGACAAAATCTCAACATCAACTGTTCAAAGGACACTTCGTGAATCAGGGCTTCATGGTCGATTTGCTGCAAAGAAACAACTAATAAAGGACACCAATCAGAAGACGAGACATGCTTGGGCCAAGTAACACGAGCAAAGGACATTGGAATGGTGAGATGAGTCCAAATGGGAGATTTTTGGTTCCAACCGCCGTGTCTTTGTGAGACGCAGAGTAGGTGAATGGATGATCTCCGCATGTATGGTTCCCACCGTGAAACAGGAAGGAGGAGGCACACGTAACCAGCATGGCTACCACAGCATTCTGCAGCGATACGCCATCCCATCTAGTTTGCGCTTAGTGGGACTATCATTTGTTTTTCAACAGGACAATGACCCAAAACACACCTCCAGGCTGTGTAAGGGCTATGTGACGAAGCAGGAGAGTGATGGAGTGCTACATCAGATGACCTGAACTCCACAATCATCCGACCTCAACCTAATTGAGATGGTTTGGGATGAGTTGGACCGCAGAGTGAAGGATAAGCAGCCAACAAGTGCTCAGTATATGTGGGAACTCCTTTAAGACTGTTGGAAAAGCTGGTTGAGAGAATGACAAGTGTGTGCAAAGCTATCATCAAGGCAAAGGGTGGCAACTTTGAAGAATCTAAAATATAATTTCTCTTTGCTTATTTGAGCTGTTCTTGCTATAATATGGACTTGGTCTTTTACCAAATATGGCTAGCTTCTGTATACCACCCCTATCTTGTCACAACACAACTTATTTGCTTAAACGCATTAAGGAAAGATATTCCACAAATTAAAGTTAACAAGGCACGCCTGTTAATTTAAATGCATTCCCAGTGACTACCTCATGGAGCTGGTTGAGAGAATACCAAGAGTGTGCCAAGCTGTCATCAAGGCAAAGGAGGGCTACTTTGAAGAATCTCAAATATATTTTGATTTGTGTTAACACCTTGATTACTACATGATTCCATATCTGTTATTTCATAGTTTTGATGTCTTCACTATTCTTTTACAATGTAAAAAATATTTAAAATAAAGAAAAACCCTTGAATGAGTAGGTGTGTCCACACTTTTGACTGCTACTGTATATATTTTGGGGATTAATATAATGTTACAATAAACCGTTTAGACTTTATCAAGCTTTTTCAGGTCATTAAAACACATTGGGCAGTCCACCTTGGATTCCCTCACACTTGGTCTGCTTTACAATACTATAAGAGTCATACATTCTTTGTCCAGTAGTTTTTGCTGAGGGTGAAGCCAAGGCAGAATGGCGGCCGACCTTCTCAGCAGGGGTAATAGAGCTTTACAGAAATTGTGCTCTGGCCTTGCCATGAATGATTAAAAATGCAGCAATGGAGAACTCTCGCCGGCCCTTGTTTGGCTTGAATAGACAATACAAGGCAAGAGTCTCAGGCGAGACCTGTCACTGCTAAGAAATGTGAGACTGCATTCAGCTGCAGAGACACAAGCTAGAGAAGAGTCTTGGGATGATTCTGACAAAGAGTGCAAATGCCACACTGTAAATCAAGTAGCTAGTCTCTGCTGTGGAACACATCATTGGGCATTGCTATGGAAACCCTACCACTGGAAAGAACAGGCCCTAGGTGTTTACTAATTCATCAAGGATGGTGTTATCAAGTTTTAACAAGGTACTCTCCTTGTTTATGCATCATTTCTCAAGTCAGTAAATAATTGGGAAATAAATGTTGTGATCAAACCTTTCTCACCACCGATTTTTCCATCTAATGACAAATGATTCACTGCTGTACTTGGAGCAGAGAGGTAGAGAAAGATGTAGAGAGACGGATCATATGTGTTCTAAGTCTTGATGTGGGATCCTCAGTAAGTGTGTGGTTTCAAATAGAAATCTCTCCTTTTCAGATCGATTTGAATGTGACAAATGTTGTGCCTTCCTGCCGAATCTGATGACAGACAGGTTGTTGCTCATTGTCTTAATTTTATTTTATACATCTGTTTTCTTTAAAAATAACACAATTTAAATAACACATATAAACAGAAGGGTATGTTCACAGGGGAAGATAAATTACTATTGCCGGTTTCAGATCAGTTATTTTTGACATTGAACATCTGTTCATTTGGATATGTATATATTATCACTGAGTGTATGAAACAGGAACATAATATTATTGAGCTGCAGCCCCCCCTT
This sequence comes from Salmo trutta, assembly GCF_901001165.1. Lineage (NCBI taxonomy): Eukaryota > Metazoa > Chordata > Actinopteri > Salmoniformes > Salmonidae > Salmo > Salmo trutta. The sequence continues at coordinate 29,281,247 of NC_042977.1, read as the reverse complement.
TCGCCCTCAGAACAGCCTCAATTCGTTGGGACATGGACTACAAGGTGCTGGCCCATGTTGACTCCAATGCTTCCCACAATTGTGTCAACTTGGATGGATGTTCTTTGGGTGGTGAACCATTCTTGATAGACACAGGAAACTGTTGAGGGTAAAAGCCCAGCAGCATCGCAGTTTTTGACACACTCAAACCGGTGCCCCTGGCACCTACTACCATACCCCGATCAAAGGCACTTAAATATTTTCTCAATCCATCTAAATTGTCTCAAGTCTTAAAAATGTTTCTTTAACCTGTCTCCTCCCCTTCATCTACACTTATTGAAGTGGACATAACAGATGACATCAATACGGGATCATAGATTTCACCTGGATTCACCTGGTCAGTCTATGTCGTGGAACAAGCAGGTGTTCCTAATGTTTTGTACATTCAGTGTACATCTCATATTCCCTGCAAGCGAGAAATGTACTGTATTGGGCTAATTAAAATATTCCTATCGATCCGCTCAGTGCTGCACAATACCATTATAGAGTTCAAGTGTCAATGACATCTAGCTATCTGTCTCTCTGTGTGTGTGTATGTGTGTGTGCGTGCGTGTGTAGGCATGTGTGAGCATTTCTGTGTTTGTGTGTGTGTGAATGTGTGTATTCCTTAATGTGCATGTGTGTGTGTGCCTGTGCGGCTACATGGCTGTGTAATCATTTCTAGGTGGAAACCCTGGTGACCTGTCATGCTATTAAGGAGAATCACGTTGACCACATGGCAGCCAAATGATTCATGGCCATGCCTTAGAAATGCTAAAAATCCTATAGCAATAAGGAGGATAATATCTTTATGTGCTATCATAATGGCTGGAGGAAGGGATGTTTCCACAGAGATAATCATTGGTGGGAGATTCATGGAGAATGCATGAAGAGAGTTCAAGAGGATGTTGAACTCACCTGCATGTATAAAGTAAATGATGGTGAATGTAAGAGGGTAAAGAGAGATGGCTTCAGAAATGGATTTTCACGCTTGGTTGGACATTCGAAGATGCAAAGGTAAAAGTGAGGGAATTTTGTTTGAGGGACCGTATTGAATATTTCTCTCTTTTTTTCATCTACTTCTGACTGTTTTCGCCTCCTTCTCCTCTCATCATATCAAAAGAGTTAAAGGAATATCGACCAAGTCAACCTCACAGCAGTAAGCAACAGATCCATCATCCGTCCAAACACAAAAGTTACCTTTTATAAGGCAAACAAAAACATAATCATATGTCAGGATACGGTTCCTATCTAGATGAAGAAAGCTGGTCATGATAAGTGATTAATCATGAGATATGTATCTTCCTGTTCCCATGGCGTTGATCTGATGTCATTGATCATTTGGATGTCAGCTGTCTGACTGCAGGGTGAGGAACAGACTGAAGACAATACCCTTCAAATAAAGTCACACCGACAGTCAAATGAAATGTTCAACATAAGTGTTGGTTCAATAAAATGACAGTTTGTGTGTTTCCTATGTATACCTGTAACTACAGACAAAGCTTAAGTTAGGGATGAAGCAGGATGTGAACATGAAGCCAGTGTTAGAGCTATGGTTGAGGGTTAGGGTTGAGCTGGGGTGTGGACATGAAACTAGGGTTAAGGTTATGGTTGAGGGTTAGCGTTGAACAGGATGTGGACATGAATGGTTAGGATTAGGTTCCAGATAGAAGTGGTAGAATGGATCTATGTTCAGCCTCTGGTAGTAACTTCCTCCTACTCTGGCTATCTGACCAGGAGAAGGACTTCCAGGCCAAACCACTCCTGACTCAATTACTTTCCAGATAATCATACCTGTTTACCTGTGAGGTTATTGCCTGAGTGGTCAATCACAATCTCAATCCCACTAGTTAATCTCAGCTGTCTGGATTAACCTGAATGCTCAGTGACATGGTAAATATGGAATACAGCAGAGGGCAACACTGTCCTCTCACTTTAATTACAGAAAGTAGGTGATCTGAAAGTATTGAGATTAGACCAAATACAAAGCAACACAATGACGTGCATCATATCAGAAGCACATCATCAAGTCTTCATCTTCAGTTGACTCTGGCAAGGATATCACTTCTTCTTTCACCAACATCCTCATAATCATTACTCCATATTTTATGGATTAGTCTTGAAGTGTTCTTGATGGTGTAACCATGGAGCGTTACAAACATCTCAATAACTTCCGATCCTTCAAATGAGAAACAGGTAGACCCTGAGTCATAATGTCACATACAGTATGTCACATAGTACCACACCGAATCATGTGCCCTGGGAGTATGTGAGTACAGTTTCCAGCAGCTGTCTTATGGCTGTAGTAATCACCTTGTCATATAATGTGTTCCAGCTTTTAGAGCCCAGTAAAACATGATGAATGATGGAGGGCTAAGCGCTGCGTCTCCCATGTAGCCAGCGTCAACGGTGGGATTGTTTTGATACCTCTGTGGAAAGGACCGATTAGGGGCATATGGGGGGGATGATTAATTGATGTAAACACATTTCCATTTAACAGCTGTTTGATCAATTATTGAAGTGCAGATTCCACAAACCCCAACCTACCCTACCACTATCCTCACCTACCCTCATCCTTCATTTTATTATTCTGCTTTTCAATTAACAGCCTTTCTACTCTGGCTGGCAGTTTCCTCATCTCACCTGGTGAACGATGTGCTAATCCTAATACAACACTGATGAGGTCAATAGGAAAATATAGCTATGTATACTTATCTTAAGTATTCACCCCCCTTGGATTTTTTTCACATTTCCTTCAGCTACAAAGTGGGATTTAAATGGTTTTAATTGTGATTTTTCTGCCACTGATCTACAGAAAACACTCCATAATGTCAAAGTGATTAAAAAAAATTTTTTTTATAAATTAATAAAAGACAAACAAAAAATGTCTTAAGTTCAGTAGGAAAAATGTTTGTAACAAATCACATAATAAGTTGCATGGACTCATTCTGTGTGCAATAACAGGGGTAAACATGATTTTTTTAATGACTACCTCTTTCTTTACCCCACACATACAATTATCTGTAAGTTCCCTCAGTCGAGTAGAGTATTTCAAGCACAGATTCAACCACAAAGACCATGGAGTTTTTCCAAATCCTCGAAAAGAAGGGCAGCCACTGAATATCACTTTGAGCATGGTAAAGTTACTAATTAGGCTTTGGATGGTGTATTAATACACCCAGTAGCTACAAAGATACAGGTGTCCTTACTAAATGAGTTGCTGGAGAGGAAGGAAACCGTTCAGGGATTTCACTATGAGGCAAATGGTGATTTTAAAATGAACAGTTACAGAGTTTAATGGCTGTGATAGAAGGAGCTGAGGCTGGATTAACAACATCGTAGTTGATCCACAATATTAGAGATATTACTCAGATATTACTCAAAAGTACTCAGTACTTTTGTACACTTTTTGGCCAGTAGTTCTGAAAGTAGCGCTCATGAGCCAAAAGTGGTCCCTGGAAATGGTGTACTATGTCACATATGTGCAGATATGTGCACCACGTCATTGCTTTCTCTCCCTGCTATGTGTGCATCTTGCAAGCTGTCACTCAAATGGTGATGGGCTGAACCTCATTGGCTGGATCTCAAATTGGTAGGGGGCTGGCCCACGTGATGGAAAATGTAGGCAAAATGGTGCTGCACAGTTTCCAGTAAATAGTCCCTTTAAGTTTAACTTAAAATTGTACAAAAAAGTACATGCGCAACTCTATGCACAAGAGTACTTTTAACAATTTACACAGAAAAATGTAGAAAAACACATTTACTGGAAAACTGTGCAGAGGCAAAGAGTCCACGTTTTCCAAAAACTCTTTTCATTTCTGCTCCAAATTAAGATTCAATGATGTTCACAGAAGAAAATGGGGTGTCAGCTATGACATGACACATTGACTTGTATTTTGAACTACAGTAAGCGACGTGGATTGACACCCGGTAAAGGAATTGCAGTAACAGAATTTCATGGGTACCTGATCTGTACTACACAGAAATCCATAATTATGGATATGAATGTCATTCTCTTCATGGTGATGTACATGTATCCTAAATAGGTACACAAAGGTATAAATATGCAATATCCTCCTTTGCATATTTGAATATTATTTTACACACTGGCTATTATTTTAATGAGCTCTGCCCCCAAACAAAACCAAATTTGGTTTGTTCGGACCGGTCCAAATCGGAACCAATCATAGACATCTATGTTTTACAAGTTTGGTCATGAAAGTACAGTAGAGCTCAGTACAGTACAGTAAAGTACAGCACAGCACAAAACAGTAGAGTATAGTAGAGTTCAGCACAGTTCAGTAGAGTATAGTAAAGTAGAGTATAGTTCAGTACAGTAGAGTTCAGTACAGCACAACATAGTACATTCCAGTACTCTATGGTGTGCTACAGTATACTGTGTACTGTACAGAACTCTGCTCTACAGTACAGTACTATACAGTAGTGTACTGAACTATACTCTGTACTCTACTCTGCTGTGCTGTACTGTCCTCTACTGTGCTTTCCAAACTTGTGAATCCAACTGTGGGTTGTGACAACTCTGAGTTCCCCTATGATGTCCCATTGTAGCCAATTCAATTGCAGAAATTCCGTTAACGATTTTTCGGGAATTCCGTTACCGATTTGGTAACGGAATTTTAAGTTTTAATTAGAAAATATCTTAAAGATATGTGGGTTTTTAGATAATGTAATTTCAAGATAAAATGCAATTTCTTAATTACTGCAGTGGGTTGAATCAGGGTCACACAGAGTGTTTATTGGTCTTCAACAAATCTACTTTGAAATAAAATCATACACCTCACGCACATGGTTATGGGCTTAAAAAAAAGAAGACACCTGTACGATGTCATATATAGAGTTGAAATGTATTCATTTTTGAGTTTGCATCCCAGTATTACACTTTATCTACAGTGGGGGAAAAAGTATTTGATCTCCTGCTGATTTTGTAAGTTTGCCCACTGACAAAGAAATGATCAGTCTATAATTTTAATGGTAGGTTTACTTGAACAGTGAGAGACAGAATAACAACAAAGAAATCCAGAAAAACACATGTCAAAAATTTTATAAAATGATTTGCATTTTAATGAGGGAAATAAGTATTTGACCCCTCTGCAAAACATGACTTAGTACTTGGTGGCAAAAGCCTTGTTGGCAATCACAGAGGTCAGACGGTTCTTGTAGTTGGCCACCAGGTTTGCACACATCTTTGCAGATCTTCTCCAAGTCATTAAGGTTTCGAGGCAGACGTTTGGCAACTCGAACCTTCAGCTCCCTCCACAGATTTTCTATGGGATTAAGGTCTGGCGATTGGCTAGGCCACTCCAGGACCTTAATGTGCTTCTTATTGAGCCACTCCTTTGTTGCCTTGGCCATGTGTTTTGGGTCATTGTCAGGCTGGAATACCCATCCACAATCCATTTTCAATGCCCTGGCTGAGGGAAGGAGGTTCTCACCCAAGATTTGACGGTACATGGCCCCGTCCATCGTTCCTTTGATGCGGTGAAGTTGTCCTGTCCCCTTAGCAGAAAAACACCCCCAAAGCATAATGTTTCCACCTCCATGTTTGACGGTGGGGATCGTGTTCTTGGGGTCATAGGCAGCATTCCTCCTCCTCCAAACACGGTGAGTTGAGTTGATGCCAAAGAGCTCCATTTTGGTCTCATCTGACCACAACACTTTCACCCAGTTGTCCTCTGAATCATTCAGATGTTCATTGGCAAACTTCAGACGGGCATGTATATGTGCTTTCTTGAGCAGGGGGACCTTGTGGGCGCTGCAGGATTTCAGTCCTTCATGGCGTAGTGTGTTACCAATTGTTTTCTTGAGATCATTGACAAGTTCTGGGATGATTCCTCACCGTTCTCATGATCATTGCAACTCCACGAGGTGAGATCTTGCATGGAGCCCCAGGCCGAGGGAGATTGACAGTTCTTTTGTGTTTCTTCCATTGGCGAATAATCGCACCAACTGTTGTCACCTTCTCACCAAGCTGCTTGGCGATGGTCTTGTAGCCCATTCCAGCCTTGTGTAGGTCTACAATCTTGGCCCTGACATCCTTGGAGAGCTCTTTGGTCTTGGCCATGGTGGAGAGTTTGGAATCTGATTGAGTGATTGCTTCTGTGGACAGGTGTCTTTTATACAGCTAACAAGCTGAGATTAGGATCACTCCCTTTAAGAGTGTGCTCTAATCTCAGCTCGTTACCTGTATAAAAGACACCTGGGAGCCAGAAATCTTTCTAATTGAGAGGGGGTCAAATACTTATTTCCCTCATTAAAATGCAAATCAATTTATACAATTTTTGACATGCGTTTTTCTTGATTTTTGTTGTTGTTATTCTGTCTCTCACTGTTCAAATAAACCTACCATTAAAATTATAGACTGATAATTTCTTTGTCAGTGGGCAAACGTACAAAATCAGCAGGGGTTCAAATACTTTTTTCCCTCACTGTACATCATAGAAGACTGAAATATAACAAAAATGTTTAACATAGAAACACTGGATTTTCAGAGTATAAAAAATACATCTTTATTAATTATGAAATTATGAAAAATATTAGTAACATTCCACCCATGAGGCCTCTAGGTCATTCGACTGCAGGAATGGGCTACACTTACAGAAGGCAAAAAGTCTTCTCCAAAACAAAATATGTGTTGATATTAGTTGGCAGGGGTCTTTACATCAATATTATTGTGTTTTGATGTATTTCTAATAACTTATTACTTTTTCTGGTAGATGTATTCTAAGACCCCTTTTCCATCTGTTTGACAAGAAATCAAAGCCTTTGCTTATTTAAAAGTTTTAGTGGAAAACTGTTAAAGTGTATATACTGTATACCTTAATTTCTCAGTAATACAGACTTGTAGCTTTAATTTGACACCCAATTTGATATGCTCCTATGAACTTCATGTTGATGCTCATGAGTCCTTTTATATGTAAATGACCTACTGTAAAGAAGTGTGACAAAGGATGTACCTTTTTGTCCTCAATACAAAGTGTTACTGTATGTTTGGGGCAAATCCAACACAACACATCACTGAGTACCCCTCTCCATATGTTTTATCATGGCGGGGGCTGCATCATGTTATGAGTATGCTTGTTATCGGCAATGACGGGAGTTTTTCAGGATTAAAATAAATGGAGCTAACAGGCAACATCCTAGAGGAAAACCTGCTTCAGTCTGCTTTACACCAGACACTGAGAGATATACTCACCTTTCAGCAGTAAAATAACCTAAAACTTTAGGCCCCTCAAACTCAACTTTGGACCTCGAAGCCAGTTCCACTGCATTTTTTCATTGTTCTCCTCTAACCCGGGACTGATCTAGACCTGGGACACCAGGTGTGTGTGCAATTAATTATTAGCTTGAACAGAAAACCAGCAGGCTCCGGACCTCGTAGGGTAAGAATTGAGTACCCCTGCTCTAGGCCAAATCTTTATTGGAGTTGTTTACCAAGAAGACAGTGAATTTTCATGTGTAGCCTGGTTACAATATTGACTTACATCTGCTTGAAAATCTATGGCAAGACTTTAAAATGGCTACAGAGGGTGCTCCACTAAAAGTTTTGTTATTATGCTGCGAGACTTAGAGGTAATTTGTGGTTAAGTACGGTACCCTGTGTCACCAGACCAGCACAAGGGGGAGTTAGAGCACTGATTATGCTTTTGGTCCCACTGTGTCTAACTGACTGAATCGGCAACATAAACCTAAATAGAAACCGATAATTGTGCATGACTTCAGTATTACTTACTAAAACTGTTGTTTTTATAATTTATAATTTTATTTTGTTAGGACAATTTTGCTCTTACTGTAGTACTGTAGCCCACTCCCGACAGATCACATTGTACAGCGCCTGAGTGGCATACAAACATGTCGACAAGCATCCGTGGAGATCAGTGGACAAAGGGCTGGACAATGGGCCGCACCGAAAAAATGCATGGTTGCCAAGAAAGCGGTTAGTTTTGCTAGATTCTTAAAATGTGTATGCAGCATTTGTGTGTTGGAATCACTTTTAATTCTTAATTGATCTACTGTTTCTATCATAGGCCACTGTAATCAATGGGGTACCATGGCAGTACCATTCTGCTCATCTGATGAAGGTGCACATGGATCAGATTCAAACTTTGAAGACCGAGTTCGAGTCATTGAAGGCAGACCAGCAGAAAGAGAAACATTATCGGAGGGCAGAGATACGGGCGACAGCTGATGCATTGGTCCAGAGTCAGGCGGCATTGGTGGAGAGACAGGCGGAGAATGACACATTGAAGAGGGTGAGGAACGGGATGGAGTCACAATCCATGCCAGGCACACCTGTGAGTTCTGGAACTCCACCTCTGACAGGCAGAGTCAACATATCTGGTGGGTTCATCAGGTCTTCGGTTCACCCTGACATTTCCATTCCTCTTCTGACAACAGAACTTGACCAACTGCTCACTAGGCAGAGCAAGGGCCGTCCGGACCGTTATGCTGTTCTGTTATAGCCTACTAAACAAATGCAGGTGGTTTATATCTTCAAAATGTTTTAAATGCTTTATAATCCAAAAGTAAAAGCATATACTAAGTTAGTGAAGTTTAGCAAAGTTGATTTAGTTTATTTATTTATTTAGTTATGGATCCATAACGAATTACTATGGGAATAAATATCACTGAATTACAGAAATATTGGAACAAAGTTATCTAATGAAGGTAAACAAATTGTTGCTTAATGGAAATACTTTTTCAAACACACACGGTCACATTGTACAGCACCATTATGCCTATTAGCAGGGTTATATTTTGGCCTTTATGGGCGGCACACAATTGGCCCAGTTTCCCTCCCTCTAAAACATAAATAAATGTTTTGGTCTTTACAAATATTAATTCAGATTACAAACTCTCACCTTTTTTTTTTTTTTTTTACGAAATAACCTCCAAAATATTGTTGTACATTATCAAGTTGATGGCACGGTCATATAGCCCGGCACCTGTATAAAGCTGAGTGACTCACTCATTCATGGCTTTGGATCAAAAGTACCAACATAAGTACCAACATTCTTTCTGTTAGTCTTTAATAAAGAAATGTTTTGGTTATCCTAACCTGGACACTATGTACAGTATTACAAAAGCCCATTATGGGTAATTAGCAGGACAATATACCTTTACAAACAACTCTCTGAATTTTGAGACTTTGTGGATGGGGGCTCCCAAGTGGATGGGAGCTCCCGCTGTGCAAAATGCATTGCTACATATGCAGGTTCGATACCCGTGACGGCCGCCACCAGGAGACCCATGTGTTAATTTAGAATCCTCCTATCCTCTATAGGTAATTATTGGCAGAGAGTCACGTCATATTTTTTTATATACTGTAGGACTACCGAAGGCGACATGAGTCTCACTAGTGTTGAGTAATGTGCTGTTAAAAGTGGTGTAGGTCTTATTTATTTAAAGAGCATATTGAAGTTAGCATATTGAAGTTAAACCCCGGTCTCCTGCATCCCCGCACGACACAGTGATTCTTTAGCTAAATAGCCCAGTGCTGCCAGGGTAGCAGGGTAGCCTAGTGGTTAGAGTGTAGGGCTAGTAATCAAAATGTTGCAAGTTCAAATCGACAAGGTACAAATCTGTCATTCTGCCCCTATTCCTAGGCCATCCTTGAAAATAAGAATTTGTTCTTAACTGACTTGCCTAGTTAAATAAAGGTAAAATAAACTGTAGCCTACTCCCAACCATCACACCACCATATTTTCCATTCCATCCTAACGGAAACCCAGAGAGTTTTTTGTTTTTCTTGGAATATAAACACCATAATATTAAGCAAATTAATTAAGCAAAATCTCTTAAAATCAGTCCTATATACTATTTTCTTACAAAAAAAGGTTTTAAATTCTCTAGTACAGCCACTATTGAAGACTATCAAATGCTGCTCAAAGATGCACTCTGGTGGTCAAACTAGCACTAACTAGCTTTGATGGTTACGATGGCTGACACTTAAATAACATGCCATAGAATTCTGCGGCACCACGCAAGCTGTGCTGCAGTACGCTGCAACTTTTAAAGGACGAACCACTGTATCTAGCAATGATTAACAACCAACTTGACAGAGCTTGATATCACGTTTCAGGAGAAGACCCAGATGCAGACAGTGTCGAAGTAACAAACGTTTATTACTAGAACAGGGGGCAGGCAAAACAACAGGTCAAGGGCAGGCAGAGGTCAGTAACCAGATCAGAGTCCATAAGGTACAGAACAGCAGGCAGTCTTGGCGTCAGGGCAGTCAGAGGTCAATAATCCAGGGTGGTGTGACAAGGTACAGAACGGCAGGCAGGCTCAGGGTCAGAGCAGGCAGAAATGGTCATAACCAGGAAAACTAGAAAACGGGAACTAGAAAAAGACAGGTGCAAGGGGAAAACCGCTGGTGGGCTTGACGAACAAAACGAACTGGCAACAGACAAACAGAGAACACAGGTATAAATATACTGGGGATAATGGGGGAGATGGGCGACACCTGGAGGGGGGTGGAGACAAGCACAAAGACTGGTGAAACAGATCAGGGTGTGACACTTGAAGAATTTAGAAAAGAATAATCGGCAAATATTGCACAATCCAGGTGTGCAAAGCTCTTAGAGAGCTACCCAAACTCACAGCTGTAGTCACTGTCAAATGTGTTTCTAACATGTCTTGTCTCAGGGGCTGAATACTTATCTAATCAAGATATATTGGTGTTTTATTTTTCATTAATCTAAAAAAAGATAGATAAAAATGTTCCTTCCACTTTGACATGAGAGTATTTTGTGTAGATCGTTGCTAAAAAATTACAATTAAATACATTTTAATCCCACTTTGTATCACAATAAAATGTGAAAGAAATCCAAGGGGGGTGAATACTTACAATAGCACTGTAAAGTATCTATATATCATACATTGTACATTCACTGTGCATGGTATGCAGCAAGGTGTTAACTAAACCAAATAATAAAAGGATTTTCTGTGCTCAGATGGTGACTTGGTCAGTAATCTGAAAGCATTTACACTATGCATGGTGTGAGAGAGAAAAGGAAATGATTGCTGTTTCACATAGGTCTCCAGGGACATTCTCTGGAGGTGATGGCTTCTCCTCCAAATTCATGAAATGCACAGGCACTCTTTTCCCCCCATTTCAAGCCAGTCATTTTCTATAGTCCTTTAGAAGTTGTCAATTGGAGTAGAGATTGCTCTGTGGACGTTCAAGTGGAACTGACTTAACTTCGTTACAGATATGAAACAAACAAGCAATCATAACATCAGTCAAAATATAAAATTCCTAGTTTATGCTAGAAAACAAATTTATAAGAGGTTTTAAAAATAGGTTCTATTTGACCAGAAATTCCATGGCGTATAGTAAGGGACAGATCAAAATGTACTGGGGGGAGGGGCTGGTCCAACTCAAGGTGTCATAAAAAAATGCACCCCCCCTCCCCAACAATAAAAATATTTTCACATGACACTGCCCTTGTACCCCCTCATATAATTAACTCAAAATAATGTTTACGGCCAAAATAACAATAATTGTAGTGTGACCCTGTGTTTATAAACATGAATATGGACTTTGCCACTTCAGCATGCTTTTGTGGCACAGTCGATGCCGCGCAGGGCTACAGGCCAGATGAGTGAGGGTTTGCTGACCACCACAGATGAGCTCACTCTCCCTGCCTGTTTCATTACTTCACTATCAGATCCGGCTGCAGACAATGATCAGTTAGGGGGATATCAGATTTTCTACATTTTGATGCCATATTTAAAATTATATAAAAAATATGCAACAAATTTTCCACCAACAGGTTTCTGTACCAATGCAACACACAACCAATAAACAAAGCATAGCGACTTCGGGCACTTCAATATCATGGTTTGTGCTTTCAATACCACAATAAATAGACTATGTCAATCTCGACAAACAGAAAATGGATCCCTCTCTACCTTGTAGGCTTACCCAGTATCAAGACTTGACAACTTTTTGGTGTTTTGTAACAGATGTCCCTTTCCATTCGTCAAATGGCCGCTGCACAATCTGGATTGATTTATTGATTTTATTTGTCAGTAAAAAAAATACATATATACACAAAGTTTTTTCAGTGAAGTCTCGGATTTATATCCATTGTGGTCCCTATTTTTTTTTACATAAATACAGTTACATACTGTAGATACAGACACAGATATAGAGGTGAAAAAATGCTTAACCTACAGATGAGTATGAGGAGGGAGTTTAAGTAGAATTCCTACAAGCTTGTTTGGCAGGTAGCTTATTCTTTAGATCTTTGTGGCTACAGGTAAACCATGACGTGCAGGAATAATCAAAGTGTTACTGGACTTGCGCACTTGCCAAAGTCTTTAGCGTGTCTACCGCATAGCTAGGTTTCCATCCAATTGGACACAGATTTTGTTATGAATATTCAAAAATCGGAATTAAAAACAATATATGCTTTCAGAAAATTTGGCACCGGACAACATGACAGGGAAGATTTGAATTTACCGGACATTTGAGAAATTTCACAGACATCCATATGTATTCCACTGTGTGATATTAATATTTGTATAAGTAAATAATAAGTAAATATAAGTAAATATATATATATAAATAAGTAAATATATGTAGCCTCTATAAAGGAATTGAAGCGTAGGCCTAACCCAGAGAGATAGAGAGATATGCTGGCTGCATGCCACAACACTAACATGCATTTCTTTATGTTAGATGGCTACTGCGTCTGCTATACAGATATAGATGAATCGTACATTTTCAACCAGAATAATTTTTTATAAAGATAAGCATTATATTGTTAGATTATAGGAGTAACTCTGGTAGGCCTGAAACAAACTTCCTCCCCTCAAGTTCAACTGTCAGAGTCAGTTGAAACACTTAAAAGACACCCTCCTCCACTTACCCTCACCTTATGCCCTTTGGGGAATCCCCGCGGACATCTTTGCCATCAGTCCAAACAATTAGCCAAACAAGGGAAGATGGCAACATAAGCCCCTCAGCCCTCGTTTGTGATCGGTTTTGCTAGTGTACAATTCTGTTCTCTCCGGGGCCTGAAACGCCCCATAATTATTTGCGATGACTGTACTACATCTGCAAAGAAAAGTCTGCCAAAACTTAAAACCAACATCAATATTGAGAAGTCAACATACAAGTGTAAGTAAAAACAAATGTAAATAAGTTAGAAGTTGTGCTACGAATGCACATGACGGAAAAAACACATATCGTAAAAGTAATTAATTATTTTTTGTTTGGTTAGCTTTTGGAAACGTTAGCTAGAGCATACATCACACTTATACATTGTAATTTTTGATTTACCTGATATCGTCAGATGGCTAGCAATTGATGTCTGTGGATGCGTTGTCTTCTTGCCAAGATATGAAATGTAATCATAATTGACTGTAGCGCATATAAAGCACAATCAACAGCTACCGTTGGTTTCATGATGACTGAAAAACACAACCTTGGGACGAACAAGTGACAAATTCCCGGGCAAGGGCGGCAATTTAAAATTCATAAATTCTTCTCCCTCGCCCTGCAAGTGTCAACTCATCATTTGTCATGATACGTCATCAGAAGTGTCCACTTAATTTGAGGGCTGAGGGGAGTGGGTGTGTCTTTTACATGTTTGGAATGCAGCCAATGACTCAATATTTTGAACAAATACGGACGACTGTAACTAATGCTTGGAATGTCAATACAATCAAACTAGCAAGGGCAAAGATCATAAATCAGTCATAACATGGCTAATAGGCTAGTGCACGTGTCAAAAACAAGGCCTGTGGGCTGAATAGGACACAAGTGAGTATAAATTAGTCAACAATTGAGTCATCTACTTTATGAAATTACAGCCCGATGCGCTCACATCGGTGAATTCAACTTCAATTGCGCTGCTTTTGTTTGTCCCATTTACAGTGCACAGAGGAGGCCAAGTGTACATATACGTAGCTAGGCTACGAAAATGTTGCGGTTTTTAAAACATGACAATGAATAACTAAAAAACAAAATCTGCCACAAAATACCATGCAAAGGAGAAATATGTAGGCCTATTCCAGCAATATTTGAGCAGTAACCTAGGATGGCTACTCAACTACAAGACATTTTGAGTGCGCCTTGCTTCATTCAACCGCACCTGTGATCCATGCAGTGCAAAAAAAGGAAAATATGTTTTAAGCTGAAATGTTACAACAACCTATAACATGTTTGTTATTTGGAGTTATTAAATACTTTTTTATTATGGTCCCTGCATATTATGCTATATACCGCATCCTATGTACATAAGTGGACATTATAAAGGCCAAAGGCCATATTTTTGGGGTCAAAAAAGAAACAAATGAAATAGGCTATGTCTGGCCTGCGAATTCATTGTGTTTTTTTCAAGACAGCCCATGTGCTGATTGAGTTTGACACCCCTGGGCTAGCATATCTACAGAATTTATAGTATTTAGCTATCTATGTAGTAACTAAAAGCCTAATGTTAGCTAGCTAAATAGCTGCTGGGAGGATGTCATGACATTGGAGGAGTGGGTGAGTGACTGACTTTTCCCCCTCATATCATTTTTCAGTGGCTGCAGCTAGAGATACAGTCATTTGGTTAGCTAGCAAGAAATGTGAATCACAATGCTAGCTAACAACTGTTATTCACAGTTAGCATATCTCGTCAATCAGATGTATTTGGCAGGCAAGTTCCCATTCAGTTGTCAAAACGTGGGTTGGGACAAGCATGCATTGGCAGGCAAGCTGCAGAAGGGTGAGCAGGCTACTATTCCCCATCCATTATCAATGCAATTTTGACAGTCAACTAAGTTAGCTGAAAAAGTTGGAGAGGGTTTATCTAGTGTCCCCTTGATAGATTTTAGTTAATCTCACTCTGGCTAGCATTAGTTGTTGTTGTTGTTGTTGTTGATGTGCATAAGCAACTGAGGGAGAGAGCCTACCTTGTCATGGTTGTGTGATCAGTTAGAGGATTTCCATGGTATTTACATATTTGCAGAAATCCATTCAGGTCTATTTTGTGGCTTTTGGCGTATGTGTGCTAATGATCTAAAGTCACACTGTTGCTACTGCCTGTAAACACACAGTCCAGTTCAAAGTGAATGATGGCAGGCCGTTTGGCAAATTACTAAATTATTAAAATATAGGTGTACTGTAGCTCTGATGGGCTATGGCGAATTTTCACAAAAGCCTTAGTATATGTCATTCCCAAACATTCTATGAAATTACCATATCTAACTGCTCGCTTGTCAGCAAATGTAGTCAGTGTAGTCTTGGCTGCTTCCAAATGTTTGTAAAGCCTAAAAATACAGTATGGCTTATTAAGGAGTTTTTTGAAGGCCATCTTTGTAAAGGCCAAATTATGTTTTCCATATAGTTTTATTGCAGTCATCCCTCCTTTTATAGGTATGTTTACTCCCAGGGAATGCTCTTTCACCCACCGCCCCCCTCTAACCCTCCCATAAATAATTAATTAAGCAGCTAATGGATAACAAAGACACGGAGAAAAATATATACAGTGCCTGCAGAACGTATTCATACACCTTGACTTATTCCACATTTTGTTGTGTTGCAGCCTGAATTCAAAATGGATTGAAATAAAAATGTCTCTCCCATCTACACACAATTGCCAATAATGACAAAGTGAAAACTTGTTTAAAGAAATGATTGCAAATGTATTGAAAATTTCATAAATATCTCATTTACATACAGTCCCAGTTTTAAGTTTGGACACACCTTCTCATTCCAGGGTATTTCTTTATTGTTACTATTTTCTACATTGCAGAATAGTAGTGAAGACATTAAACTATGAAATAACGCATATGGAATCATGTAGTAACCAAAAAAGTGTAAAACAAATCAAAATATATTTTATATTTGAGGTTCTTCATTGTAGCCACCATTGCATTGTTGACAGCTTTGCACACTCTTGGCATTCTCTCAAAGTTGTGTCCAAACTTTGGACTGGTTCTGTATGCATTCACACCCCTGTGTTAATACATGTAAGAATCACATTTGGCAATGATTAAGCTGTAGTTCTTTCTGGGTAAGTCTCTATGAGCTTTGCACACCTGGATTGTACAATATTTGTTCATTATTCTTTAAAAAATTATTCAAGCTCCGTCAAGTTGTTGATCATTGCTAGACAGCCATTTTCAAGTCTTGCCATAGATTTCCAAGCCGGTTTAAGTCAAAACTGTAATTAGGCCACTCAGAAACATTCAATGTCGTCTTGGTAAGCAACTCCAGTGTATATTTGCCTTTTTGTTTTAGTTTATTGTCCTGCTGAAAGGTGAATTTCTCTCACAGAGTCTGTTTGCTCTATTTAGTTTATTTTTATCCTAAAAAAAACTCCCTAGTCCTTCCCGATGACAATACCTATAACATGATGCAGCTACCACCATGCTTGAAAATATGAAGAGTGGCACTCAGTGATGTGTTGGTTTGGATTTGCCCCAAACATAACGCTTTGTATTCAGGACATAAAATGAATTGCTTTTACATCTTTTTTTCAGTTTTACCTTTGTGCTTATTATAAACAGGATGCATGTTTGGAATATTTGTATTCTGTACATTATTCCATCTTTTCACTCTGTCATTTAGGTTAGTATTGTGGAGTAACAGCAATGTTATTGATCCATCCTCAGTTTCTCCTATCACAGCCATTGAACTCTGTAACTGTTTTAAAGTCATATTTGAGGGACCTTACAGATAATTGTATGTGTGGGGTACAGAGATGAGGTAATTAAAACTAGTATTGCACACGGAGTCCATGAAAATTATTATGTGACTTGTTAAGCATACTTTTTCTCCTGAACTTATTAAGGCTTGCCATAACAAAGGGGTTGAATACTTAATGACTCAAGACATTTCAGATTTTCATTTTTTACTAATATGTAAAAATGTCTAAAAACCAAATTCCATTTTGACATTATTGGGTATTGTCTGTAGTCCAGTGACACACAATCTCAGGCTGTAACTCAACAAAATGTCAAGGGGTGTGAATACTTTAAGGCACTGCAGTATATTGCCTTGTGATCTGGGAGGAGGGCCAAAGGATCCATCAGACACAATTATAGGGGAAGGAGAGAATAATTCCCCCTATACACACTGCTGCTGAGGCCCTTGTCCCTTTGGTTCCCTGGGCTCCGGGCTATCTCTCTGATTTAGCTTCTCCTGCTGCGGTTCTGCCAGTCCAGTGTGGATGGGTGCATTAACACACACAGACACATCGGTTGGATTGATATGGTTTGAAAGTGACCCTCTGCTCTCACCAGGCACTCAGCGACCAACAGATCCACCAGGATTAAGTCACAGGGTTCTCCTACCGATCTTAATTGCTCAGTGACCCTGGCTCAGCCTCAGCTCGGCGTTGAGCTGAGCTGCCGGCCTGCCTGCCTTACACTGGTCCCCTGAGGGTGTATTACGAGTGCACCCTTCACCTAATCGCCTGCTGTGTCCTCTTTCCTTTCCTCACTGCACAGTTTGTTCACATATAGTGACAGCTAGCCCAGGCACTGAGCCACTGTCATCTCTGTCCTGCTCATCTCTGTCTCTCTGAAGCTCCTCTTCAGAAACACCTCAAGTCATAACCATAGTATATTATTTTTATTTATTTATTTAACCTTAATTTAACTAGGCAAGTCAGTTAAGAACAAATTCTTATTTACAATGACGGCCTACCAAAAGTCAAAAGGCCTCCTGCGGGGATGGGGGCTGGGATAAAAATAATAATAATAATTATATATATATATAGGACAAAACACACATCACAACAAGAGAGACAACACAACACTACATAAAGACAGACCTAAGACAACAACATAGCATGGCAGCAACACAACATGGCAGCAGCACAACATGGTAGCAGCACAAAACATACAAACATTATTGGGCACAGACAACACCACAAAGGGCAAGCAGGTAGAGACAACAATATATCATGCAAAGCCGCCACAACTGTCAGTAAGAGTGTCCATGATTGAGTCTTTGAATGAAGAGATTGAGATAAAACTGTCCAGTTTGAGTGTTTGTTGTAGCTCGTCCCAGATGCTAGCTGCAGCAAACTGAAAAGACGAGCGACCCAGGGATGTGTGTGCTTTACCATATTTCTCAATGTCAAACCAGAGTGTCTTGTTTGCAATGCTGTTTGCAAATAATTACATCTTAGACATCCTTATGAATCTTTCAAAAGTTACCTTTACACCCAGACTGAGGCTCTACCGATGCAAAACAAAAGAAAAATGTCAGCTTCAACTGTTGGCTACTCGACCCATCAACAGAAGTGCTTCCTTCTAAAAGCTGCCTGGGTTAAAACAAACTCTTCTCTTCTCAGAAAGAGAAAAGCTTAATTAATAGGGACAGAATAGTAAAGTCATTTTTTTTATCTCCCCGAATATTATAGGCTGCAGCTCAGCTTCAGAATGTCACAGAGAGGAATCAATATATCCCCATATTCTTCAGAGTCACGTCTTTCACAGGCATTTTAGAGCTTGTTTCTACCATAAGGCATCACCGAGTTAAGGATCCGCCCCATTTTTTCCATTTTTGACTGAAATTACAAACTCAAATCTAACTACCTGTAGCTCAGGCCCTGAAGCAAGGATATGCATATTCTTGGTACCATTTGAAAGGAAAAACTATGACGTTTGTAGACATGTCAAAGCAATCTAGGAGAATACAACACAATAGATCTGGTAAAAGATAATACAAAGAAAAAACCAACCATTCTTTTGTATTTTTTTTGTACCATCATCTTTGAAATACAAGAGAAAGGCCATAATATATTATTCCAGCCCAGATGCAATATACATTTTGGCCACTAGATGGGAGCAGTGCATGTGCAAAGTTTTAGACTGATCCAATGAACCATTGCATTTCTGTTCAAAATGTTGTGTCAAGACAGCCCAAATATGCCTAATTTGTTTATTAATAACTTTTTATGTAAAAAATTGTGCACTCTCCTCAAACAATAGCATGGTATTAGGGGGAGTGATGAGTTAAGGGGAGTGATGAGCTCTACAGCAGAGTCTCACAACTCAATCGCTGGTTGAAAACTGTGTTCTGCCCCTCCCAAAAGATAGAATTTGTAGATAATTGGCCCTCTTTCTGGGACTCGCCCACAAACAGGACCAAGCCTGGCCTGTTGAGGAGTGACGGACTCCATCCTAGCTGGAGGGGTGCTCTCATCTTATCTACGAACATAGACAGGGCTCTAACTCCTCTAGCTCCACAATGAAATAGGGTGCAGGCCAGGTAGCAGGCTGTTAGCCAGCCTGCCAGCTTAGTGGAGTCTGCCACTAGCACAGTCAGCGTAGTCAGCTCAGCTTTCCCCATTGAGACCGTGTCTGTGCCTCGATCTAGGTTGGGCAAAATTAAAAATGGCGGTGTTCGCTTTAGCAATCTCACTAGTATAAAGACCTCCTCCATTCCTGCCATTATTGAAAGAGATTGTGATACCTCACATCTCAAAATTGGGTTACTTAATGTTAGATCCCTCACTCCCAAGGCAGTTATAGTCAATGAACTAATCACTGATCTTAATCTTGATGTGATTGGCCTGACTGAAACATGGCTTAAGCCTGATGAATTTACTGTGTTAAATGAGGCCTCACCCCCTGGTTACACTAGTGACCATACCCCCCATGCATCCGGCAAAGGCGGAGGTGTTGCTAACATTTACGATAGCAAATTTCAATTTACAAAAAAAAAAACAATGACGTTTTCGTCTTTTGAGCTTCTAGTCATGAAATCTATGCAGCCTACTCACTCACTTTTTATAGCTACTGTTTACAGGCCTCCTGGGCCATATGCAGTGTTCCTCACTGAGTTCCCTGAATTCCTATCGGATCTTGTAGTCATAGCAGATAATATTCACATTTTTGGTGAGTTTAACATTCACATGGAAAAGTCCACAGACCCACTCCAAAAGGCTTTCGGAGCCATCATCGACTCAGTGGGTTTTGTCCAACATGTCTCTGGACCTACTCACTGCCACAGTCATACTCTGGACCTAGTTTTGTCCCATGGAATAAATGTTGTGGATCTTAATGTTTTTCCTCATAATCCTGGATTATCGGACAACCATTTTATTGCGTTTGCAATTGCAACAAATAATCTGCTCAGACCCCAACCAAGGAGCATTAAAAGTCATGCTATAAATTGTCAGACAACCCAAAGATTCCTTGATGCCCTTCCAGACACCCTCTGCCTACCCAAGGACGTCAGAGGACAAAAATCAGTTAACCACCTAACCGAGGAACTCAATTTAACCTTGCGCAATACCCTATAGACAGTTGCACCCCTAAAAACTAAAAACATCTGTCATAGGAAACTAGCTCCCTGGTATACAGAAAATACACGAGCTCTAAAGCAAGCTTCCAGAATATTGGAACGGAAATGGCGCCACACCAAACTGGAAGTCTTCCGACTAGCTTGGAAAGACAGTACCGTGCAGTATCGAAGAGCCCTCACTGCTGCTCGATCATCCTATTTTTCCAACTTAATTGAGGAAAATAAGAACAATCCGAAATTTCTTTTTGATACTGTCGCAAAGCTAACTAAAAAGCAGCACTCGCAAATGGAGGATGGCTTTCACTTCAGCAGTAATACATTTATGAACTTCTTTGAGGAAAAGATCATGATCGTTAGAAAGCAAATTACGGACTCCTCTTTAAGTTATACAATACATGCATGTTTTGTTCAATCAAGTTCATATTTATATCAAAAACCAGCTTTTTACATTAGCATGTGACGTTCAGAACTAGCATACCCCCCGCAAACTTCCGGCGAATTTCTAACAATTTACTAAATTACTCACGATAAACGTTCACAAAAAGCATAACAATTATTTTAAGAATTATAGATACAGCACATTTTGCAATATTCTAAGTAGATAGCCCGGCATCACAGGGCTAGCTATTTAGACACCCAGCAAGTTTAGCCTTCACCAAACTCCGATTTACTATTAGAAAAGTTTGATTACCTTTCCTGTTCTTCGTCAGAATGCACTCCCAGGACTTCTACTTCAATAACAAATGTAGGATTGGTCCCAAATAATCCACAGTTATGTTCCAACAGCGGCGTTTTGTTCGTGCGTTCAAGACACTATCCCAATGGTAAATAAGGGTCACGCGCACAGCGCATTTCGTGACAAAAGATTTCTAAATATTTCATTACCGTACTTCGAAGCATGTCAACCGCTGTTTAAAATCAATTTTTATGCCATTTTTCTCGTAAAAAAAACGATAATATTCCGACCGGGAATCTGCAATTAGGTAAACAGCCGAAAGAAAATACAGCACGGGGTCGACTCGGGCACGCGCCTAATTCCTTTGTCCTCTGATCGGCCACTTGGCAAAGGCGATAATGTGTTTCAGCCAGAGGCTGCCTTGATATCGTTCAGCTTTTTCCCGGGCTCTGAGAGCCTATGGGAGCCGTAGGAAGTGTCACGTTACCGCTAAGATCCTCACTCTTCAATAAACAGAGACAAGAAGAACGACTCCTTGTCAGACAGGCCACTTCCTGCATGAATCTTCTCAGGTTTTTGCCTGCCATATTAGTTCTGTTATACTCACAGACACCATTCAAACAGTTTTAGAAACTTTAGGGTGTTTTCTATCCAAAGCCAATAATTATATGCATATTCTAGTTACTGGGCAGGAGTAGTAACCAGATTAAATCGGGTACGTTTTTTATCCGGCCGTGTAAATACTGCCCCCTAGCCCTAACAGGTTAAAACCTCTTGAGACTCTTATCCCGTTAGCGGGATCATTTTCCAGCGAAAAACTCCTAGCGACATTAGCATAACGAAATTCAATATATATATTTTTTCAAATATAGGACTGTCTCATATCGTTTTATAGATACACCTCTCTTGAATCGACCCTCGTTGTCCGATTTCAAAAAGGTTTTACAGGAAAAGCACAATATTAGATTATGTTAGAGGAGTACATGGTAAAAGTAGCATCATATGAATTTTCCAACCAGGCACATGCATCACATATAACCAAAAAACAGCTAAATGCAGCACTAACCTTTTACAAACTTCATCAGATGACACACCTAGGACATCATGTTACACACAGCATGCAATCTTTTGTTCAATAAAGGTCATATTTCTATATAAAAACAGCATTTTACATCGGCACCTGACGTTGACTAACTATTTTTTCATAAAATGCGTCCCTGGAAACAGTGCTACAATTTTATAAATTACTATTCGAAAACTATTATTTTTTTTATATTGTCAATCTAAGATTTATAGATGAATATCTCTTGAAAACACCTGTCATAACAGATTTTAAATTAACTTTACAGGGTAATCACACTTTGAGATAAAAGGGGATGCGATACTCAGAAAATGAACTAGAAAGCCTAGCTCGTCGCCATCTTGGAACAATCGCACATCACATCTGATCTTGTATAATATTGCCAATAATCCCTCACCTTTAGTTGTCTTCATCAGAAAGCACTTCCAGGAATCGCAGGTCCACGACAAATGTATTTTCGGTCGAAAAAGTCCATCCTTTATGTTCCATTAGCTTGCTGTTGTTAGCGCGTCCTAAGGCTGTAACCAAATGTTGATCCGTGCGCGGCACTTGGCTAACGAAAAATGACTATTTTCCCTTCGTTAGGTTCATTCAAACATGTCAAACGTTGTATAACATTAATCTTCAGGGCCTGTTTCAACAAGAGAGCCAATCAGATTCGAGTGGGACGATTTCATTGTGTTTCAAAACGTTTCCAAAGGTGGGGGCAGACACGGCCGCCGACGTCACAATGCTGATGGCCCTCCTACTGTGACCAATTGCCACATCGTCTCCAGCACTGAGTTTCGACAGCAGAAGCTTCAAAACACTTTGTAAAGACTGGGGACATCTAGTGGATGCACTGGAAAGTGCTCAATTATCATTTTTTCACGTTGTGAATTACAGGGAAGGCTGTGAAGTCGAGTCCACAATTCAGAATCCCACTTCCTGGTTCAATCGGTCTCGGGGTTTTGACTGCCATACGAGTTCTGTTATACTCACAGACACCATTCAAACAGTTTCAGAAACTTTAGGGTGTTTTCCATCCATATAAAATAAGTATATGCATGTCCTAGCTTCTGAGTTTGATTAGTAGGCCGTTGAAAATGGGAACAAATTTTTTCCAAAATGCGCTGTGGCGCCCCCAGTGGTAGGATATACGCAAGAGGATAATGTCCTAGGTGTGTCATCTGATGAAGATCATCAAAGGTTAGTGCTGCATTTAGCTGTCTTCTGGGTTTTTGTGACATTATATGCTAGCTTGAAAAATGGGTGTCTGATTATTTCTGGCTGGGTACTCTGCTGACATCATCTAATGTTTTGCTTTCGTTGTAAAGCCTTTTTGAAATTGGACAGTGTGGTTAGATTAACGAGATTCTTGTCTTTAAATAGCTGTAAAATAGTCATATGTTTGAGAAATTGAAGTAATAGCATTTCTAAGGTATTTGAAAATCGCGCCACAGGATTCAACTGGCTGTTACGTAGGTGGGATGATTTGGTGCCACCTGCCCTAGAGAGGTTAAACCTGGGTATTCCTCCAAAGTTCCATTGTCCTGAGTCTGCACAACTCTGCCAGGACCGAGGATCAAGGGAGATACTAGAAGTGTTTTAGTACTATATCTCTTGACACAATGATGAAAATTATCATGGCCTCCAAACCCTCAAGCTGCATACTGGACCCTATTGCAACTAAACTACTGAAAGAGCTGCTTCCTGTGCTTGGCCCTCCTATGTTGAACATAATAAACGGCTCTCTATCCACCGGATGTGTACCAAGCTCACTAAAAGTGGCAGTAATAAAGCCTCTCTTGAAAAAGCCGAATCTTGACCCAGAAATTATAAAAAACTATCGGCCTATATCGAATCTTCCATTCCTCTCAAAAAATTTTGAAAAAGCTGTTGCACAGCAACTCACTGCCTTCCTGAAGACAAACAATGTATACGAAACGCTTCAGTCTGGTTTTAGACCCCATCATAGCACTGAGACTGCACTTGTGAAGGGGGTAAATGACCTTTTAATGACGTCAGACCGAGGCTCTGCATCTGTCCTCGTGCTCCTAGATCTTAGTGCCGCTTTTGATACCATCGATCACCACATTCTTTTGGAGAGATTGGAAACCCAAATTGGTCTACATGGACAAGTTCTGGCCTGGTTTAGATCTTATCTGTCGGAAAGATATCAGTTTGTCTCTGTGAATGGTTTGTCCTCTGACAAATCAATTGTAAATATCGGTGTTCCTCAAGGTTCCGTTTTAGGACCACTATTGTTTTCACTATATATTTGACCTTTTTGGGGATGTCATTCGAAAACATAATGTTAAATTTCACTGCTATGCGGACGACACACAGCTGTACATTTCAATGAAACATGGTGAAGCCCCAAAATTGCCCTCGCTAGAAGCCTGTGTTTCAGACATAAAGAAGTGGATGGCTGCAAACGTTCTACTTTTAAACTCGGACAAAACAGACATGCTTGTTCTAGGTCCCAAGAAACAAAGAGATCTTCTGTTGAATCTGACAATTAATCTGGATGGTTGTACAGTCGTCTCAAATAAAACTGTGAAGGACCTCGGCGTTACTCTGGACCCTGATCTCTCTTTTGAAGAACATATCAAGACTGTTTCAAGGACAGCTTTTTTCCATCTACGTAACATTGCAAAAATCAGAAACTTTCTGTCCAAAAATGACGCAGAAAAATTAATCCATGCTTTTGTTACTTCTAGGCTGGACTACTGCAATGCTCTACTTTCCGGCTACCCAGATAAAGCACTAAACAAACTTCAGTTAGTGCTAAATACGGCTGCTAGAATCCTGACTAGAACCAAAAAATTTGATCATATTACTCCAGTGCTAGCCTCCCTACACTGGCTTCCTGTTAAGGCAAGGGCTTTTACTGCTAACCTACAAAGCATTACATGGGCTTGCTCCTACCTATCTTTCCGATTTGGTCCTGCCGTACATACCTACACGTACGCTACGGTCACAAGACGCAGGCCTCCTAATTGTCCCTAGAATTTCTAAGCAAACGGAATGGAATGGTCTGCCTACCATGGAATGGTCTGCCTACCAGTCTCAACCTTTAAGTCTTTACTGAAGACTTATCTCTTCAGTAGGTCCTATGATTAAGTATAGTCTGGCCCAGGAGTGTGAAGGTGAATGGAAAGGCTGGAGCAACGAACCGCCCTTGCTGTCTCTGCCTGCCGGTTCCCCTCTTTCCACTGGTATTCTCTGCCTCTAACCCTATTACAGGGGCTGAGTCACTGGCTTACTGGTGTTCTTCCATGCCGTCCCTGGGAGGGGTGCGTCACTTGAGTGGGTTGAGTCACTGACGTGGTCTTCCTGTCTGGGTTGGCGCCCCCCCTTGGGTTGTGCCATGGCGGAGATCGTTGTGGGCTATACTCGGCCTTGTCTTAGGACGGTAAGTTGGTGGTTGGAGACATCCCTCTAGTGGTGTGGGGGCTGTGCTTTGGCAAAGTGGGTGGGGTTATATCCTGCCTGGTTGGCCCTGTCCGGGGGTATCATCGGATGGGGCCACAGTGTCTTCTGATCCCTCCTGTCTCAGCCTCCAGTATTTATGCTGCAGTAGTTTATGTGTCGGGGGGCTAGGGTCAGTCTGTTACATCTGGAGTATTTCTCTTGTATTATCCGGTGTCCTGTGTGAATTTAAATATGCTCTCTCTAATTCTCTTTCTCTCTTTCTGTCTTTCTCTCGGAGAACCTGAGCCCTAGGACCATGCCTCAGGACTACCTGGAATGATGACTCCTTGCTGTCCCCAGTCTGCTGCTCCAGTTTCAACTGTTCTGCCTGCGGCTATGGAACCCTGACCTGTTCACCGGACGTGCTTGTTGCACCCTCGACAACTACTATGATTATTATTATTTGACCATGCTGGTCATTTATGAACATTTTAACATCTTGACCGTGTTCTGTTATAATATCCACCCTGCACAGCCAGAAGAGGACTGGCCACCCCTCATAGCCTGGTTCCTCTCTAGGTTTCTTCCTAGGTTTTTGCCTTTCTAGGGAGTTTTTCCTAGGGAGTTTTTCCTAGCCACCGTGCTTCTTTCACCTGCATTGCTTGCTGTTTGGGGTTTTAGGCTGGGTTTCTGTACAGCACTTTGAGATATCAGCTGATGTACGAAGGGCTATATAAATAAATTTGATTTGATTTGATATTATTTCACTGTAATAGCTACTGTAATTGGACAGTGCAATTAGATTAACAAGAATTTAAGCTTTCTGCCAATATCAGATATGTCTATGTCCTGGGAAATGTTGTTGTTACTTACATGGAGTATTGGAGTATTTGACTACACCGACATCTATGGATAGGATAATTGTGTCTGTCAAACAGGTAGGCTTACCACTTGTTTTTTTGGAATAGGAAGAAATAGGCTCCAATTATACAGTTGAAGTCGGAAGTTTACATACACTTAGGTTGGCGTCATTAAAACTCGTTTTTCAACCACTCCACAAATTTCTTGTTAACAAATTATAGTTTTGGCAAGTCGGTTAGGACATTTACTTTGTGCATGACACAAGCAATTTTGTGTCATGCAATACTAATTGAGTGTATGTAAACTTCTGACCCACTGGGAATGTGATGAAAGAAATCAAAGCTGAAATAAATCATTCTCTCTACTATTATTCTGACATTTCACATTCTTAAAATAAAGTGGTGATCCTAACTGACCTAAAACAGGGAATTTTTACTAGGATTAAATGTCAGGAATTGTGAAAATCTGAGTTTAATTGTATTTGGCTAAGGTGTATGTAAACTTCCGACTTCAACTGTATATATGTTTTGACCATGGCAGTTTACAATCTAAGGTAACGCCAAGTATTTAGTCTCCTCAACTTGTTCAACAGCCACACCATTCATTACCAGATTCAGCTGAGGTCTAGCACTTAAGGAATGATTTGTACCAAATACAATGCTCTTAGATTTAGAGATGTTCAGGACCAGTTTGTTACTAGCCACCCATTCCAAAACAGACTGCAACTCTTTGTTAAGGGTTTCAGTGACTTCATTAGCTGTGGTTGCTGATGCTTATATGTTTGAATCATCAGCAAACATGGACACACATGCTTTGTTTATTGCCAGTGGCAGGTAATTTATATAACTAGAAAAGAGCAAAGGGCCTAGAGAGCTGCCCTGCGGTACACCACACTTTACATGTTTGACATTAGAGAAGCTTCCATTAAAAAAAAACGTTGAGTTCTATTAGACAGATAGCTCTGAATCCATGATATGGCAGAGGTTAAAAAGCCATAACAAACATGTTTTTTCAACAACAGCTTATGGTCAATAATATCAATGGCTGCACTGAAATCTAACAGTACAGCTCCCACAATCTTCTTATTATCAATTTCTTCAACCAATCATCAGTAATTTTTGTCAGTGCATTACATGTTGAGTGTCCTCTCTTTAAGCATGCTGAAAGTCTGTTGTTAATTTGTTTTTCAGAGAAATAGCATTGTATTTGGTCAAACAATGTTTTCCACCAGTTTGCTCAGAGCTGGCAGCAAGCTTATAGGTCTGCTGTTAGAACCAGTAAAGGCCGCTTTACCATTCTTGGGTAGTGGAATTACTTTTGCTTCCTTCCAGACCTGAGGACAAAGACTTTCCTCTTGGCTCAGACTAAAAATATGACATATAGGAGTGGCTTTAGAGTCAGCTACCATCCTCAGTAGCTTTCCATCTAAGTTGTCAATGCCAGGAGATTTGTCATTATTGATCAATAACAATAATTATTCCACCTCTCCCACATTAACTTTACAAAATTCAAACTTGCACTGCTTTTCATTCATTATTGTTTTTTATGCATGAATAGAATTGCTCATTGTTCGTTGTTGGCATTTCCTGCCTACATTTGCTCACTTTGCCAATAAAATAATCATTAAATTAATTGGCAACATCAAATGGTTTTGTGATGAAAAGCCATCTGATTCTATGAAAGATGGAGTTGAATTTGTCTTTCTGCCCATAATTTAATTTAAAGTACTCCAAAGTTTTTTTCTCCATAATTATTTATGTCATTGAATTTGGCTTCATAATAAAGTTTATTTTTCTTTTTGTTGAGTTCAGTCACATAATTTCTCAATTTGCAGTAAGTAAGCCAGTCAGATGTACAGCCAGACTTATTAGTCACTCCTTTTGCCCAATTTCTTTGAACCATACATTTTTTCAATTCCTCATCAATCCATGGAGCCTTAATAGTTCTAACAGTCCGTTTCTTAACAGGTGCATGTGTATCAATAATTGGAAGAAGCAATTTCATAAATTCATCAAGTGCAGTGTCTGGATGCTCCTCATTAATCACATCAGACCAACAAATATTTTTAACATCATCCACATAAGAGTCACAGCAAAATCTTTTGTATGATCTCTAATATACTATTTTAGGCCCTTCTGTTGGAACTTTGGCTTTCCTGGATATAACCACTATATTGTGATCACTGCATCCAATGGGTACGGATATAGCTTTAGAACAAAGTTCTACAGCATTAGTAAAAATGTGATCGATTCATATGGATGATCTTGTTCCTGTAGTGTTTGTAAACACCCTGGTAGGTTGATTAATAACCTGGACCAGATTACAGGCACTGGTTACAGTAAGAAGCTTCCTCTTGAGCGGACAGCTTGATGAAAACCAGTCAATATTCAGGTCCCCAAGAAAGTAGACCTCTCTGTTTACATCACATACACTATCAAGCATTTCACACATATTATTTAGATACTGACTGTTAGCACTTGGTGGCCTATAGCAACACCCCAAAAGAAAAGGCTTTAGATGTGTCAAATGAACCTGCAACCACAACACTTCAATAACACTTGACATTAGATCTCCTCTAAGCATTACAGGGATATGGCTCTGAATATATACAGCAACACCTCCCCCATAAGCATTTCTGTCTCTTCTATCAATGTTATATCCTTGTATTGCTACTAATGTATCATCAAATGAAATATCTAAGTGAGTCTCAGAAATGGCTAATATATGAATGTTATCTGATGTTAGCAAGTTATTGATTTCATGAACCTTATTTCTAAGGATACATATATTAATATGGGCTATTTTCAGGTCTTTCCTGAGTAGCTTATCAGATACAGACATAACACTGAAAAGAGCAGACAAAGCAAGAGAAAGAAATATACATTCAGCAATCCATAAATAAATTGGTGTGTGTGTGTGTGTGTGTGTGTGTGTGTGTGTGTGCTGCGGGGTTGAGGCTATGAACCATAGGCGTGGCTCTCTCATGCATGGCACGACCCCACAATAGTTACAATAAAATAACAAATATTTTAATATTCCTGTAGAACTGTAAAAAAGGATGAGATTATTTCAGCTTTACAAACAAGTGCTTTCATATATGCATGGCGGGCCTCATTTCGCTGGAGCAGTGTAAAATAAGCTTTATGTCATTGACCCAGCCTTAACGAATTTTGTTTATTTACATATCGAATTTGCTTCACCATTTATTTATTTCGTCTCTGCCTAAAGTGGCCTCTTTCCTCTTCTTTGGTGCTGCATTGCAGTCAGCGATGTTTTCTCTCGGTAGCGGTGCATCTTCTTGAAATCAAGTCATCTGAGAGAGACAGAGAAAGATAGAAATAGAGAAAGAGAGTGAGATTAGGATGTAGTCTATTTAAAGAAATGTACTTTGAATTTCTGCTGAGGGTCAGTCACAGGCTCATCCTCTCCCTCGTAGCCAAACAGACTCCTTTTCTTCCTGGGACGGACTGTGAGCTGCACTGGGAAACAGGGCTCATTACCCATCTCCTCTGCCAACTCTTTTTGCGCTTGCTAATGCGCCAGCGAAAGCTGCCTCGGAGCGGTAGTCTTGGTTGAGTTCTATTGAGCCACTGCTAGTGAAAGGTTAAAACTCACCACCTGCAAACTCTTACTGGTGATGTTCACTTCGAACAAGATGTCATACCAAATTACCACTGCGCACATGAAGACAACGTTGTTCATCTTGGCGGCAATGCTGTTTGCCTCCAACCTTGTTTTAGCACCACAGCTGACTGTGAGCTTGGTGTCGGTGGCGATCGACAACAGGGCATCATAAATTTCCCCGAGTTGGTAACGCACGGGTTTTACAGCCTCCACCCAGCTCTCCCATCTCATGGCGCTGAGGAGTTTCACTGTGAGTCCATCTTTTACGTGCTCTTTCAGCATGTTCCAGCAGTGTGTAGATCCGGATAAAAATGTATAAATCTCTTGGATGGTGTTAAAAAACTCAGCCGCCTCCAAGCAAAGTGATGCTGCATCAGAGAGAACCAGGTTCAGCGAGTGTGTGCTGAATGGCACATAAAAGGCCCTTGGATTGATTTCCTGCATTCTTTATTGAACTACGCTGTGTATCCACCGCATATTCATCCCGTTGTCATACCCCTGGCATCTCATGTCCATGATGGCGATGCCATGTTTCTGTAGTTTTGAGATGAGCAACTCGGTCATGCTCACCCCCGTTGCATCAAGCAGTTCACTAAACTCCAGGAAGTGCTCTCTCGTGCACAATGACCCATCAAAAATATTTGGCTGCTTTTAGCTCACTGCACACTGTCTGCTGGATCTCTTGTGCCAGCATGTCAATGATTTCATTCTGAATTATTTTACCGAGGTAGTGCATATGTGTTACTTTGGAGTGCACTCTCCTTACATGCTCCTTCATGATTGCATCAAAGATACCCAGCATTTCTACAAACTTCAGAAAGTTCCCATTATTTGGCTCGTTCAGCCTGTCCTTGGTCCCACGTAACGCAATATTCTGGGGAGCCATTACGTGTATCAGGGCTACATTATGAGCCTCTGCAGCACCTGCTGCCAGTGGAGAGTCTCTCCGACAATAGCCTGTGGGCTTGGGCATCAATAGTTTGCTTGGACACCAGCCTGATCTCCAGCTCCTTCCACCTCTGGAAACTATCTAGGGGGTCATGCGACTTCTAATGCAAGCTGAGGAGATTGCACAGATTCTTCCAGTCCCTGGTTCCATCCCAGACCCATGTGAAAAAAGTTTGCAGCTAAAACAGAAGGCTGCATAATTGTGATTGGAATAGACAAGCCATGGTCTCTCCACTTTCTCCCCATTCGCTATCCTCCTATTGTAGTGGGCCACCGAAAACCTTCGTTGCCCCTCATCTTTTAGGAAATTCCCCTCTTTATCCTGATGTGGCCCAGCCTGCACTAACATATCCCATAAAGATCCATTCATATATTTTGGTCACTCACCGGGATGTTTTATGTTTTTTGTCCGGGAGTCGGATTTAGCAGCAGCACCACCACTGTCATCGGGGACGAGGAGCGACGAATCTGAGTCTGAGGATAGAAAACACTCTAAAGTTTCTAAAACTGTTTGAATGGTGTCTGTGAGTATAACAGAACTCATATGGCAGGCCAAAACCTGAGAAGATTCCATACAGGAAGTGCCCTGTCTGACAATTTGTTCTCCTTCTGTGGCATCTCTATCAGAAATACAGCATCTCTGCTGTAACGTGACATTTTCTAAGGCTTCCATTGGCTCTCAGAAGGCGCCAGAAATTGGAATGACGTCTCTGCAGTCTCTGGGCGAAAAACAGCAGGAGTTTTTGTGAGTGGTCAGGCAGGGAACAATGACACTGGAGATGCGCATCCACGAGTCGACTCCATGTTTTTCTTTCAGTCTTTGAATGAATACAACGTCGCCCGGTTGGAATATTATCGCTATTTTACGAGAAAAATCGCATAAAAATTTATTTTAAACAGCGTTTGACATGCTTCGAAGTACAGTAATGGAATATTTTGAATTTTTTGGTCACGAAATGCACTCGCGCGTCAACCTTCAGATTGTGACCTGAACGCACGAACAAAACGGAGCTATTTCAATATAACTATGGATTATTTGGAACCAAAACAACATTTGTTGTTGAAGTAGAAGTCCTGGGAGTGCGTTCTGACGAAGAACAACAAAGGTAATCCAATTTTTCCTATAGTAAATCTGAGTTTGGTGAGGGCCAAACTTGGTGGGTGTCAAATTAGCTAGCCGTGATAGCCGGCCTATGTACTCAGAATATTGCAAAATGTGCTTTCGCCGAAAAGCTATTTTAAAATCTGACACCGCGATTGCATAAAGGAGTTCTGTATCTATAATTCTTAAAATAATTGGTATATATTTTGTGAACGTTAATCGTGAGTAATTTAGTAAATTTAGTAACATTTTCGGTGGGTATGCTAGTTCTGAACATCACATGCTAATGTAAAAAGCTGGTTTTTGATATAAATATTAACTTGATTGAACAAAACATGCATGTATTGTATAACATAATGTCCTAGGAGTGTCATCTGATGAAGATCATCAAAGGTTAATGCTGCATTTAGCTGTGGTTTTGGTGTTTGTGACATTATATGCTTCCTTTGAAAATGGCTGTGTGATTATTTTTGGCAGGGTACTCTCCTGACATAATATAATGTTTTGCTTTCGCTGTAAAGCCTTTTTGAAATCGGACAATGTGGTTACATTAACGAGAGTCTTGTCTTTAAAATGGTGTAAAATAGTAATATGTTTGAGAAATTGAAGTTATAGCATTTATGAGGTATTTGTATTTCGCGCCACGCGATTCCACTGGCTGTTAACCTCCCTGGGCAAGCGTCCCACCTTGCCCAGGGAGCTTAACTTGTTATGGATAGGGGGCAGTATTTTCACGGCCGGATAAAAAACGTCCCAGATTTAATCTTATTATTACTCCTGCCCAGAAACGAGAATATGCATTTAATTATTAGCTTTGGATAGAAAACACTCCAAAGATTCTAAAACTGTTTGAATGGTGTCTGTGAGTATAACAGAACTCAAATGGCAGGCCAAAACCTGAGAAGATTCTGTACAGGAAGTACCCTGTCTGACCATTTCTTGGCCTTCTTTGCCATCTCTATCCAAAACAGGGGATCTCTGATGTAACGTGACATTTTCTAACGCTCCCATAGGCTCTCAGAAGGCGCCAGAACGTTGAATGATGACTTTGCAGGCCATGGCTGAAAAACAGTAGCGCATTTGGTAAGTGGTCGATCTGAGAACAATGAGACTGGGGCGCGCGTGCACGAGACGACTCCATGTTTACATTTTCAGTCTTTGAACGAAAACATTCTGTAGGGTAGATGAGTCTGTCCATAGCCATTAATACCATTTAATATAGATATTCCCGATCGGAATATTATCGCTTTTTTACGAGAAAAATCGCATAAAAATTGATTTTAAACAGCGTTTGACATGCTTCGAAGTACGGTAATGGAATATTTTGACATTTTTTGTCACGAAACGCGCCGGGCGCGTCACCCTTCGTTACCCTTCGGATAGTGTCTTGAACGCACAACAAAACGCCGCTATTTGGATATAACTATGGATTATTTGGAACCAAAACAACATTGGGTGATGAAGTAGAAGTCCTGGGAGTGCATTCTGACGAAGAACAGCAAAGGTAATCCAATTTTAAAGCTATTTTAAAATCGGACACCACGATTGCACAAAGGAGTTCTGTATCTATAATTCTTAAAATAATGGTTATGTTTTTTGTGAATGTTTATCGTGAGTAATTTAGTAAATTCACCGGAAGTGTTCGGTGGGAATGCTAGTTCTGAACGTCACATGCTAATGTAAAAAGCTGGTTTTTGATATAAATATGAACTTGATTGAACAAAACATGCATGTATTGTATAACATAATGTCGTAGGAGTGTCATCTGATGAAGATCATCAAAGGTTAGTGCTGCATTTAGCTGTGGTTTTGTTTTTTGTGACATTATATGCTAGTTTTAAAAATGGGTGTCTGATTATTTCTGGCTGGGTTCTCTGCTGACATAATCTAATGTTTTGCTTTCGCTTTAAAGCCTTTTTGAAATCGGACAGTGTGGTTAGATAACTTCTTGGGGCTATGTGGGACGTTAGTGTGCCACCCGTGGCGCACCCTATCAACAGCAGGTGCATTTCAAGAGCGGCAAATTTGAAACCAAATAAATGTCAAAATTCAAATTTCTCAAACATACAACTAACTTACACCCTTTGAAAGATAAACATCTCCTTAATCTAACCACGTTGTCCGATTTCAAAAAGGTTTTATGGGGAAAGCATAAAGTTAGGTTATGTTAGGAGAGTACATTGACAATAGCTGTGTGTAATGCATTGTCGATTCAAAGACAGGCGTCACCAAAACCATAAAATCAGCTAAAATTATGCACTAACCTTTTACAATCTCCATCAGATGACACTCCTAGGACATTATGTTAGACAATGCATGCATTTTTAGTTCTATCAAGTTCATATTTATATCTAAAAACAGCGTTTTACTATGGCGTTGATGTTCAGGAAATCGTTTCCCTCCAATACCGGCAGTCAAGTCATGACAACAAAATAATTAATTAATATTAGAAAACATTGGTAAAATATTATATTGTCATTCAA
Organism: Salmo trutta; assembly: GCF_901001165.1. Lineage (NCBI taxonomy): Eukaryota > Metazoa > Chordata > Actinopteri > Salmoniformes > Salmonidae > Salmo > Salmo trutta. Next base: position 29,246,780 of record NC_042977.1, on the reverse strand, counting down.
AGAATTATAGATTTACATCTCTTGAACGCAATGGACTTGCCAGATTTAAAATTAACCTTACTGGGAAATCACACTTTGCAATAATCTGAGCACTGCGCCAGAAAAATACGCATTGCGATACAGACTAACCGCCATGTTGGAGAGATCTAAAATCGAAAATACTATGTAAATAATCCATTACCTTTGATTCTCTTCATCAGATGTCACTTCCAAAGAATCCCAGGTCCATAACGAATGTAGTTTTGTTCAAAAAAGCTCATCATTTATGTCCAAAAACCTCCGTGTTGTAGCACATGATCTAAGCCAGCCGGACTTCACTTCACATCACGAACGGAAAAAATATATTTACGTTCGTTCAAACATGTCAAACGTTGTATCGCATAAATCATTAGGGCCTTTTTTAACCAGAACATGAATAAAATTCAAGGCGGACCATTGGGTTCTCTTTTAAAACGTTTCGGAATGAGAGTACCCACCATCAACTCGCGCGCCAGGTGTCTAATGGGCCATCGCCGTTCCAAAGCTCTTCTTCAGTCAGATCTCACTGTAGAAGACTCAAAACACTTTGTAAAGGCTGGGGACATCTTGTGGAAGCAATAGGAAGTGCCAAAACATTCCTCACCCCCTTTGTTTTTCAATGGTATAGGCTTAAAGTCAATTCAACACATCAGGTATCCACTTCCTGTCAGAATCTGTCTCAATGAGTTCTGTTATACTCACAGACACCATTCAAACAGTTTTTGAACCTTTAGGGTGTTTTCTATCCATATATAATAAGTATATGCATATTGTAGTTACTGGGTAGGATTAGTAACCAGATTAAATCGGGTAAATTTTTTTATCCAGCCGTGAAAATACTGCCCCCTATACCCTAACAGGATAAAGGAGAGTCTTGTCTTTAAAATTATGTAAAATAGTCATATGTTTGAAAAATTGAAGTTTTCGGATTTTCGAGGAGTTTGTATTTCGCGCCACGCCCATCATTGGATATTGGAGCAGGTGTTCCGCTAGCGGAACGTCTAGTTAAAGTAACTAACTTTGGCCTTACGGATAGCCTGAGTGCACTTATTTCTCATTTGCCTGAATGAGATCCAGTCAGCCTGAGTATGCTTGTGCCAAGACTTTCGCCAAATGCAATTCTTGAGATGGAGTAACTCTGCAAGATCACGGTTGAACCAGGGGCTGAACCTGTTTTTAATTCTCATTTCCTTCACAATACCACTGAAAATGTCAAAAAAAGAAGGTCCAAGCTGTCACGCCCTGATCTGTTTCACCTGTCTTTGTGATTGTCTCCACCCCCCTCCAGGTGTCGCCCATCTTCCCCATTATCCCCTGTGTATTATACCTGTGTTTTCTGTCTGTCTGTTGCGAGTTCGTCTTGTTTGTTCATGCCTACCAGCGTTTTGTGTCTCAGCTCCTGCTTTTTGTAGTTTCTCTTTTTCTCGTAATCCTGGTTTGTGACCCTTACCTATCCTGACGCTGTACCCACCCGCCTGACCACTCTGCCTGTCCCTGAGCATGACCGCCGACCTGTACCGTTGCTCCACCTCTGGATTACCAACCTCTGCCTGACCTGACCCTGAGCCTGCCTGCCGTCCTTTACCTTGGCCTCTACTCTGGATTATCGACCCCTGCCTTCCTTGACCTGTGATTTGCCTGCCCCTGTTACAATAAATATTGTGACTTCACACAGTCTGCACTTGGGTCTTACCTTGGTACCTGATACAAGCATCTTCAACAGAGGGGATAAAGCTGATTCGATAGCAATTTACAGAGGCCAGGTCATGAAGGAAGGTTTGCTCATTAAAGTTTTTAGCAAGCACCTATGACAAATCAGGACAGATCGTTTCACTGAGCAGCCATTACAAACACAGGCTGTAAAACAATGATCACTAAGGTCATTACAGAAAACTGCAGCAAGAGGAAATGTGAATTGCTATGTGGATTATAATGAATGCTTTTTTTTGTGGGCGGTGATACATTTTTCGTTAGAGCAAAGCAAGTCTGACATTTTAAAGTGGAAATTACAAACTTTAGATGCCTTTTAAAACCTTATATACTACAAGTTTGCTTTTCCTGCTGTGCAGGAAAATTCTCAGCAATAAAAGAGTGATCTAATTAAGATCCTACATACTGTATGCATGTATTTTTTGGGAAACAAATAATAACATCAGCTAGGGAGCCAGACAGCTAACGTTAGCTAGCTAGCTAACAGTAAACTTTAGCTTAAGACATATAGCTAACTAGCTAGGCAAACAAAGAACCTTTTGTCCTAATACATGTTTTTACTTTTATCCACATGCAAGGCCATCATACTGTATTATATAATTTATGAAGATCACTATAGGTCAAACTTTCATTGTGAGATACAAAGCTATTATTAAGAGAAAAAAATCTAATTTAAACACCAACATTTACATCTCTGGCAAAGGCAAAGCATGCCGGCCCAGAAGGCTAAAAAAAAAAGAAAGACATTTCAGTGAATGTGATCAATTTGACCAATGAATAATCATTCACTCCAATTAAATGAAAGACAGCTCATATGTCCAAGAAATATGAAAAATGTCAGGATAAAACTCACTGGCCCGTATTGTCACAAGTAGTAATCAGCTTCAAATGTAAATATTGTCCAAGTATTTACAGAAAAAATCTTCAAAGCAGTCCCATTGAATATGATATTAATTAATTCGGTGTCAAGCTAAAAAAAATGTATATATAAATATCACTAAAAGCTGATTCTGTAATGCAAGATATGACTTGTGTAAGGGCTGTCTTCAGGAATGGACCAAAATGCAGCGGACTTAGTGTTTGTCATATTTAAAAAATATGGCGGGCCACTCGGGCTGGGCCGGAGGACAGGCGGGCCACTCGGGCTGGGCCGGAGGACAGGCGGGCCACTCGGGCTGGGCCGGAGGACAGGCGGGCCACTCGGGCTGGGCCGGAGGACAGGCGGGCCACTTGCGCTGGGCCGGACTGATGGGCCACTCTGGCAGATCCGAACAGGCGGGGCACTCTGGCAGCCCCGAACAGGCGGGCCACTCTGGCAGATCCTGACTGACGGGCCACTCTGGCAGCTCCGAACAGGCAGGGCACTCTGGCAGCCCCGAACAGGCAGGCCACTCTGGCAGATCCTGACTGACGGGCCACTCTGGCAGCTCCGAACAGGCAGGCCACTCTGGCAGCCCCGAACAGGCGGGCCACTCTGGCAGCTCCGGGCAGACAGGCCACTCTGGCAGCTCCGGGCAGTCGGCCACTCTGACTGATCCGGGCAGTCGGGCCACTCTGACTGATCCGGGCAGTCGGGCCACTGACTGATCCGGGCAGTCGGGCCACTCTGACTGATCCGGGCAGTCGGGCCACTCTGGCATCTCCGAACAGGCAGGGCACTCTGGCATCTCCGAACAGGCAGGGCACTCTGGCAGCCCTGAACAGGCGGGCCACTCTGGAGTCGGCCACTCTGACTGATCCGGGCAGTCAGGCCACTGACTGATCCGGGCAGTCGGGCCACTCTGACTGATCCGGGCAGTCGGGCCACTCTGACTGATCCGGGCAGTCGGGCCACTCTGACTGATCCGGGCAGTCGGGCCACTCTGGCATCTCCGAACAGGCAGGGCACTCTGGCAGCCCCAAACAGGCGGGCCACTCTGGCAGCTCCGGGCAGTCGGGCCACTCTGACTGATCCGGGCAGTCGGGCCACTCTGACTGATCCGGGCAGTCGGGCCACTCTGACTGATCCGGGCAGTCGGGCCACTCTGACTGATCCGGGCAGTCGGGCCACTCTGACTGATCCGGGCAGTCGGGCCACTCTGACTGATCCGGACAGTCGGGCCACTCTGACTGATCCGGGCAGTCGGGCCACTCTGGCATCTCCGGGCAGATGGGCCACTCTGGCAGCTCCGGGCAGACGGGCCACTCTGGCAGCTCCTGACTAGCGGGCGGCTCTGGCGACTCCTGACTGGCGGGCAGCTCTGGCGACTCCTGACTGGCGGGCAGCTCTGGCAAATCCTGACTGGCGGACAGCTCTGGCAAATCCTGACTGGCGGACAGCTCTGGCGACTCCTGACTTGCGGACAGCTCTGGTGACTCCTGACTGGCGGACAGCTCTGGCGACTCCTGACTGGCGGACAGCTCTGGCGACTCCTGACTGGCGGACAGCTCTGGCGACTCTTGACTGGCGGACAGCTCTGGCGACTCTTGAGTGGCGGACAGCTCTGGAGACTCTTGACTGGCGGACAGCTCTGGAGACTCTTGACTGGCGGGCAGCTCTGGCGACTCTTGACTGGCGGGCAGCTCTGGCGCCTCCTGACTGGCGGGAAGCTCTGGCAGCTCCTGACTGGCGAGGCTGGGCTGGCACACTAGACGCCTGATGCGTGGGGCTGGTACTGGACGTGCCAGCCTGGAGACACGCACCTCAGGGCTAGTGCGGGGAGCTGGCCTGGGGCTCCATCCTTGCCCCGCACAACTGCCCTTGTGCCCCCCCCAAAAAAATTATTGGGGCTGCCTCTCGGGTTCCCTTACCCACTGTGTTCCCCGGTCCTCGCCAGATATCCTCCGCTGCTTGGTCCTGGTATGGTGGGTAATTCTGTAAGGGCTGTCTTCAGGAATGGACCAAAATGCAGCGGAGTTAGTGTTCATCATATTTAATAAAGCAACAGAGAACACTATACAAAACAAACTGAGAAAACCGACAGCCAACAGTCCTGTCAGGTGCAAACACACTAAACAAGAAACAATTACCCACAACCCCAAAGAAAAACACACACTACTATATAGGACTCCCAATCAAAGGCAACTCAACACACCTGCCTTCAATTGGGAGTCCAACCTCAATTAACTAAACATAGAAAAACAAAAACTCTGCCACATCCTGACCAAAACTAATACAATTACGCCCTCTGCTGGTCAGGACGTGACAACTTGACATGAATCAATACAAACTTGGCACTCAATGAAATCACAAGCAGCTCAGGAACTACGTCAATTAACTCTACGATGATGAGAAAATGGCTGTTGCCTGCAAGCAGAAACAAAGGTCAGCAAAGGTCAACAAAGGTCAACAGTCACAATAGTGCAGCTTTATAGTGGCCTCAACAAGGGTGTTCATTCCCTTGCCATGTAACCAGGAGGGAGAATGAATGTGCCAATGAAGGTGCTTTTTCACTGCGTGGAAAGACAGCTGACTGTAACTGGTGTAACTCACCCAAAGGTAATTATCAGTGGTTGTCACAAAATAACATACTTTCTTCAAGGTAGGAGTATCTGTCAAAAGAGAAGAGTGGCAACCTGGTTTGTTCCTTACATGAAACATTTTCTGATTTGCCATAATGTATTTCCAATAGGATTTGCACAGGATATTATATATATGTTATTGCACATAATAGTAAGTTCCTTTCTACAGCATATCCAAGTTGAGCCTCTATATTTTTCTCTTTCTTACTAAACTACCTTAAGTGCCCTCACATGTCATCTTTTTCACAGGCCAGTGGCTATCCTTGCAGAGGCTGAGAGGAAGAAGAAATCATCTCAGATATGTCAGTGCTGAGGCAGAGCAAGTGCCTGCACTAACGGCAGAAATGGAGTCATCAACAATTTTTTTTTTGCCTTTCGTGATTTTTTATATATATTGTTTTCTTACTGGCTCTGACTTTGCTGATAGCTACTTTATTGAGGAAAATGTACTTACTGTGACTGTGATATGTGGTTGTCCCACCTAGCCATCTTAACCTCTCTTGGGTAGGGGGCAGTATTTTGACGTCCGGATGAAAAGCGTGCCCATAGTAAACTGCCTTCTACTCAGGCCCAGAAGCTAAGATATGCATATTATTGGTAGATTTGGATAGAAAACACTCTGAAGTTTCTAAAACTGTTTGAAAATGTCTGAGAGTATAACAGAACTCATATGGCAGGCAAAAACCTGAGAAGAAATCCAACCAGGAAGTGTGGAAATCTGAGGTTTGTAGTTTTTCAAGTGATTGCCTATCTAATATACAGTGTCTGTGGGGTCATTTTGCACTTCCTACAGCTTCCACTAGATGTCAACAGTCTTTAGAACGTTGTTTCATGCTTCTACTGTGAATGGGGAGAGAATAAGAGCTCTTGGAATCAGATGACTGAGAAAATTACATGAGCTCAATCACGCGCTCTCCCATGAGAGTTAGGTGTGTTCCTTTTCATTTCTGAAGACAAAGGAATCGTCCGGTTGGAATATTATGGAATATTTATGATAAAAACATACTAAAGATTGATTCTATACATCGTTTGACAGGTTTCAACGAACTGTAATATAACTTTTTTGACTTTTCGTCTGAACTTACTGCGTGAGCACAGTGCATTTGGATTACGCGACTGAACGTGCGAACAAAAAGGAGGTATTTGGACATAAATATGGACTTTATTGAAACAAAACAAACATTAATTGTGGAACTGGGATTCCTGGGAGTGCATTCCGATGAAGATCATCAAAGGTAAGTGAATATTTATAATGCTATTTGTGACTTCTGTTGATTCCAAAATGGCGGGTATCTGTATGGCTTGTTCTGATGTCTGAGCGCTGTACTCAGATTATTGCAAAGTTTGCTTTCGCCGTTAAGCTTTTTTGAAATCTGACACAGCGGTTGCATTAAGGAGAAGTTTATCTATAATTCTGTGCATAACACTTGTATCTTTTATCATAGATTATGATGAGTATTTCTGTAAATTGATGTGCTCATTCAGGGTTTTGGAGGCAAAACATTTCTGAACATTACACGCCAATGTAAAATGGGGTTTTAAAAACATACATGTATTGTGTAACATGAAGTCTTATGAGTGCCATCTGATGAAGATCATCAAAGGTTAGTGATTAATTTTAGCTGTATTTCTGGTTTTTGTGACGCCTCTCCTTGCTTGGAAAATGGCTGTGTGTTTTTTCTTGTTTAGGTGCTGTCCTAACATAATCTAATGCAATGCTGTCGCCGTAAAGCCTTTTTGAAATCAGACTCTGTGGTTGGATTAACGAGAAGATTATCTTTAAAATGGTGTAAAATAATTGTATGTGTGAGAAATTTGAATTTTGAGATTTTTGTTGTTTTGAATTTGGCGCTCTGCTATTTCACTGGCTGTTGGCGAGGTGGGACGCTACCGTCCCACATACCCTAGAGAGGTTTTAAGATGAATGCACTAAATGTAAGTCGCTCTGGAAAAGAGCGTCTGCTAATTGACTAAAATGTCAATCTAAAATTTGAGTTAGAGTGTCCGCCCACCTTGTACAGGCTTCAGATCTTGTCGCGGCTGTACAGTTGTGTCCATGGCAACATTGTGTCATGTTGTGCTGATTCTAGTGAAGTTGCTGATGATTTGAGCCTTATGGTGTCCCTGTACTACTGTGGAAAAGTAACTGAAAGGAAACAAATGTCCCCGTGGACAACCTTGAATTAGGATGTGCAACAAATAAATACTGTGTGAGTTATAGAAGGATGAAGAGTATCCAAAGATATAACAACATCAGTTTTTGTTCAGGAATGAACTTTTCCAATAAATGTTCTAACCACATAAAAAATCCTCAGAAGAAAGAACATCTTATTATTACAAAAAAATCTCAAATGATGACTTCCTGTAAACAGTTGCCAGAGGAGGATTGTGGTTGAATATTTGCTCTGAAGATCAAAGGCTTTGCGTTACTGGAAACAGGGCAGGACCCTGCCCTGACCTCTAGCAGTAACAGATGTAGTGTAGTCACCCCGAATATGGACCCTGTTGCTGCTGTAGTTTCATTAGGGATTCTATGGAACATCTGGCCTTCGATCACTCCTTCATCTCAGCAGTAGTTGGGACAAAGAGATATCTGCACTCAAAGGAAGGTGGGTACTTATAGGTGGGTAGTACTAATGATGAGGAGATAATGAAGGAGCTATGCGTAGGTTTTGAGGATCCATTTGAAATGGATCATTGACCACGCACAGCTCAGAAGGTTCAGAGCATGAATTGAGCTGTAAAGCTCTGTCTCTTATGTCTCTCTTTGTCTTTATCTTTCTTTCTCCCTATCCTTCTTTCTCCTTCTGTCTCTCTCTCTCTACCTCACTCTCCTTTTCTCTAAATAAATGCAGCACAACATGCTCTTTCTCCATTAGCATGTGTGAATCTCAGTCAGGAAAGATCCAGGTTCTAATGCAGAATTAATCTAAAGAACAAGTGTCATAGTTCAGCTACAACAATTCTTATCTGTCCAGTGTCAGTCCATTAAATTAATCCTTTGAGTTGTGAGAGAGAGAAAGAGATCAGGACAGACAGAGATTAAGGACATGTTTTAAAGAAGTGAAGAGGATGAAATGATGCCCTTCTACATTCTGTACATACTGCTCCATTTAGAAACCACAGTCTTTGTCCATGCTGGCATTGTCTTTGGATAACCTCTGCTGTGTCAAGTACCACTTTTGTAAAGAACATTAATTCTACTTGTCTATTGCAGCAAAGCTCTCTCTCTCTCTCTCTCTCTCTCTCTCTCTCTCTCTCTCTCTCTCTCTCTCTCTCTCTCTCTCTCTCTCTCTCTCTCTCTCTCTCTCTCTCTCTTCCTACCAGCACTTTGGTCATCTGTTATGCTTTAAGGTTCCCACGTGTCTCTCTCTCTCTCTATCTCTCACTAATGTAATATAAAAATGTATATGGTGGTAACTGGTCATGAAGAATATACCTATTTTATTATTTGTTTGAGTGTAACATTTGGTGGGCATATTTTGTTATCTCTTTCCAACACACACCAGAGCACTTAGTATTCCTAGGCTCACGGCGATCGTTTACATGGATAGCAGTGTCAACACATTAAGTAGGAGGTTCTGAGAAAACGGCTCTTCCAGCACATCAAAAGCGCTCTGTGACTGTGATTTGGTTTGGATCAGCGCTGCACTTCCAGCCATCACCTGTGGAGGGCAGCAGAGCACAGACCTACAAGATCATCAGGGGCTTCTAATCCAACTTTTAAAATTAAACAAAACTATCTGATGTTGTGATGTTTTCTGTTCAAATATCACAATGAATGGATATAACTGAATAACGTGTTTCATACAATGGTGTTATTTTTTTCTGAACATGGTTATGCAATATTCCACTGTAATGGTGAGGGTGAGGGTTTTTTAGGAGTCTCACATGGTAAATCTATACAGTCTTCCTCAAACACAACAAGCCAGCCAGGCAGGCAGTCCCCCTGGGGCTAGTGTATCTCTCTATCTCTGCATCTCTCTGCTTATTTTCTGTCAGTCGATACATAATTAGGCTACAGTCTCTCTCGCCTTTAAATTAATTCAGATCTGGACTCATCACATGTGACCATCACACCATGGGCACTGCTGCAGGTTGGAGAAAGAAATACAGGTAGGACATCATACTTTTCTTCTTGACACTCATGAGTATGTGTTAATAACAATATTATAACGGTGTATCTGTTAAAAACCTCTTACATCTACACGTTCCGCTAGTGGAACGATTGCTCCAATATCCAATGATGGGCGGGGCGCGAAATTCAAACTCCTCTAAAATCGAAAACTTCCATTTTTCAAACATATGACTATTTTACAGCTATTTAAAGACAAGACTCTCCTTTATCTAACCAAACTGTCCGATTTCAAAAAGGCTTTACAGCGAAAGCAAAACATTAGAATATGTCAGCAGAGTACCCAGCCAGAAATATTCAGACACCCATTTTTCAAGCTAGCATATAATGTCACATAAACCCAAACCATAGCTAAATGCAGCACTAACCTTTTATGATCTTCATCAGATGACACACCTAGGACATTATGTTATACAATACATGCATGTCTGTTCAATCAAGTTCATATTTATATCAAAAACCAGCTTTTTACATTAGCATGTGACGTTCATAACTAGCATTCCCACTGAACACTTCCGGTGATTTTACTAAATTACTCACGATAAACGTTCACAAAAAGCATAACAATTATTTTAAGAATTATAGATACAGAACTCCTCTATGCACTCGATATGTCCGATTTTAAAATAGCTTTTCGGATGAAGCACATTTTGCAATAATCTAAGTACATAGCCCGGCATTACAGGGCTAGCTATTTAGACACCCTGCAAGTTTAGCCTTCACCAAAATCACATTTCCTATAAGAAAAATGTTCTTACCTTGCTTGTTCTTCGTCAGAATACACTGCCAGGACTTCTACTTCAATAACAAATGTAGGTTTGGTCCCAAATAATCCATCGTTATGTTCCATCAAGATGTTTTGTTCGTGCGTTCTAGACACTATCCCAACGCTAAATCTCGGCCACGAGCATGACGCAAAATATGACAAAAAATTTCTAAATATTCCATTACCGTACTTCGAAGCATGTCAACCGCTGTTTAAAACCAATTTTTATGCAATTTATCTCGTAGAGAAGCGATAATATTCCGACCGGGAATCTGCCTGTCTGTAAACTGAGGAAAAAACCGAAAGCCGGGGGCGGGGCGGGTCACGCGCCTAAGGCTTAGTCCATTGAGTGACCACTCAGCTTTTGCTCTCGTGTGCTTCAGCCAGGGCTTTGAATTACGTCATTCCTGCTTTTCCCGGGCTCTGAGACTCCATTGTTGACGTGCGAAGTGTCACGTAAGAGCAGAGATCCTTTGTAAACGATAGAGATAATAAAGAAGGGCAAGAAATGTTCAGACAGGGTACTTCCTGAACAGAAGCATCTCAGGTTTTTGCCTGCCATAGGAGTTCTGTTATACTCACAGACACCATTCAAACAGTTTCAGAAACTGTGGAGTGTTTTCTCTCCAAAGCTAATAATTATATGCATATTCTAGTTTCTGGGCAGGACTAATAATCAGATTAAATCGGGTACGTTTTTTATCCAGCCGTGAAAATACTGCCCCCTAGCCATAAGAGGTTATTGTATATTTGCATGGCTGGGTGGTCTATGCAGCAATACTATGCTAGTGCTAATGCTCTAACAACAAACCAAGCATGATGAACAGTAGAAGACAGCACAGCTTGTGGCCTAGGGCCTCCATAGGGAGTCTGTCTCTTCACTTCTCCCCAGCAAACTGTTTGTAAAGGAAATGAGAGACATTGATCCACATAGAGCAGTATAGTTGCTCATCATGGTTCTTCTGATGGACAGTGAACTGAGAGATGGAGGCACTGAAGCAGCCAGAGAGATGGTCCTGGCTGCCTCCCAGACGGCACCCTATTTCCGATATAGTGAACTACGTTTGACCAGAGCCCTATAGGCCCTGGTGAAAAGTATTGCACTATATATAGGGGACAGGGTGCCGTTTGGGACACAGACAGAGAGATGGATATGGTGCAGAGATGAGAGAAGTCAATCACTAGACTAGTATCTTATCAATGTGGTCCCTGAGTCCTGTGGGGTCTGTTAAGTCTGTTAGAGGAGATATGGATGAATCCCTGCCAGACGGTAAGTAACAGTAACAGTCTCAGTCTTGCCTGACTGCCACCATGGGAGGGTCGGAAGGCCAAGGTTATGGATCGTGATGATCTGTGGACATGTTCAGTGCCTCAACTGAAACTAAACTAACACACAAGCCCTATGGAATTTGTAGAAAATACATGTAAAAAAATATGATGCCTAAAAAGTAATTCCCTGTAATGGGAAGCAATTACACAGAAATTATATTGTGTCTGACTGACAGAGAGAGTGAGGATGAATAGAGATCTGATTGAAATAGGTGCTTATCACAATCACCATATCTCTTTGCCTAGGCTGACATAGTCCTTATCCACTGTGCCTTTAGTGTCACTCATTCTACTTCTACCCATTGAAAGCTGAGAGGCTGGGGAGTAGCTGACATTTCCATAATCTTGCAGGAATGGCGGGACAGCCCTCGTGTCATTTAAACCAAAGTACAGCTCTGTGCTGAAAAGACTCCTATCTCCACTGAGTTCATAAAGGGTGAAACACATTCATATGCCTTTCACGTGGATGATGAAAGCACCATCACTTGATATCCCACAATTAAATGTCATTGATTCATTTGCTTGTGTCCTTTTAACACCAATCAGATCGCAAACAGTTATAGTGGGTTGTTTTCACTGCTGAATTGACCCCATATTATCCATTGGTTCTATTGGTTCTTTGCAGCTCTTTGAGTAACAGCCTGATGTATATTATTATGAGGTGACTAGGGTTTATGATTTTCATAATGAGCACAAAACCTATTCATCCACTGGTGGATTTGACCATGGCAAATGACAAATTATAATAACGAAAAACGCTTATAATGTGTGTATCATCACTAATTCGATGTGAGGATCCAGTTCCGCAGTCATAGGTCTGAACTGTGACCCCGCATCGCATTTGCAAACGGACAACCCGTGAAACCTATTCCTGAACCTTTTAGTGTGAATGTTGCAGAGGTTGAAAGTGTCAGTGGGTATTAGAACAGTGTGGTCAGGCGGGACCAGGGGCAACGCTGAATCCCCCCATCCCTGACTGATATAACACAGCTAAATTATTCAGTTGAAGTAGCTAATAGTCTTTGTGATGAAATATTCATTATTCTGTAATGAGGGATGTATTGATTTAAATAGCAGCACTTTGTGCAAAGCTGCAAAGCTTTCGGCCTCCTTTGTAGGAAAGTAAGGGAGAGCAAGAATGGTGCTTCAGTCATCATCTCATATGTTTTTCCGACACTGTTTCCTGATCGTAGTTTACATTTTATCAGGAGTTGTGTAGTATTGAGGGATGTAACAGACATATTGCCTTTCAACAGGATTGTGTTCTTTAGGAATTGTTAAGTTGAATTAACATGAATCAATATCCTTTTTAATTACTAATTGCTCATTTAAAACAACTTTTTTAAATAATACAAACCTTCCCTAAACTTTAGTCAGTGTCATTTCCTGATAATGAGACTGATGCTTGTGTGTCCACCATTGCTCATGGTTAACCCTCTTGGGCATGGGTACAAGACAAAGCAAATAGGGACAATGTTCTCAGTTCACACCATCCTGCAGAAGCAGGCTCATTAAATGTGTATTGATTCAGATAGTAATAGATTTCTGTAAGAGCTAGTAGGCTACACCCCTCTCCTACTTACATGCCCAAAAGTTTTCTTTCTTTTCTCTCTGAGGGAATGTGGACCAAATCTAGTGACTGTATTACCAGTTACTGCCTTGGGACTCAAGTCATTTTCAAACTTTGCTATTTCCATATCAGTAGAAACAGGGTGATTCTCAGCTAAGGCAGTCTTTTTTATCTTTGTTTAAGTAATAATTGGTATTGTATTGGCAGCTTGTAAGAAAGGCATTCCGAGGCTGGTGAATACACATGGGGTTTGTCACTGTACCTAAAAAAAATCAGACAGCCTTCCTTTGAATTCACAGAAGTATTTTGACTCAAGAAATGAAATATTAAGAGAAGTGAAATACCATTGGTTAAACTCAATATGCGGACTTCACAGCAAAAAAAAGGCTGTTTCAAATCACAGTTCAACTCCTATCCAGTCTCTTGAGGTCTATGTTACATTTCAACCAGGCTGTCAATGTAGTTGACGCAATAAGTAAATTACCGTCATTAACAAATCAGGGAATGATCCTGAATAGGCTCTATGAAAAAATTAAATCATTGTCTGGCATTCAGTCTGACTCCCCTTCTCTACATGTATCTACTTTATTACGATGTCTGTCCAGAACCAACATGGCTTATTGTCCAAACTGCTACTAGCCTCATGCATATTGATGAAGCTCTCACTGCTGCATCACTGCTGCAGTGTTTATGTCTCTGTTTCTCTTTCGGTCCTACAGCATTTATGTCCATGCAGATGTTCGCCTTTCGAGGATCCTGACAAATGGAAAGGCATTCTAAATAAATTAATCAACTTTGTCAGAATGGGCTTAAAGTGCTCTGGAGAAACTGGAAACTCAAATGACAGGAGGGATAGAGGGGGAGAATAGAGGAGGAGAGGAGAGCTTAACTGGAAGAGATGGCTTGTTAGAGAGCTCCGTTTTTCCCTATACGTCCACTGCGATACTGACTGTATAAGAATATTTTCATCACATAGTTATGACATTTTATGAAATGATTGACTATAAAGGTAATTATTATTATTTTTCCTATTGCCATAATTTCAGTTGTTCCTACGTTAATTATTTTGAAGTATTTTGAAAGTATAATTTTCCTTTAAGTGGGCCACAAAAAATATAAAATACTTAGGATGCTTATTAAGTGACAACAAACAACAAATATACAAAACATGAGGAACCCCCTCCCCCCAGTCCCCCTTTTTCCCTCAGAACAGTCTCACTTCGTCGAGGCATGGACACTACAAGGTGTCAAAAGCTTTCCACAGAGATGCTGGCCTATGTTGACTCCAATGCTTCCCACAGTTGTGTCAAGTTGGCTGGATGTCCTTTGGATGGTGGGAAATTCTTGATATACACGAGGAACTGTTGAGCGTGAAAAACCCAGCAGCGTTGCAGTACTTGACATACTCAAACCGGTACGCTTGGCACCTACTACCATACCCTGTTCAAAGGCACTTAAATCTTGTCTTGCCCATTCACCCTCTGAAAGGCACATATACACAATCCATGTCTCAATTGTCTCAAGGCTTAAAAATCCTCCTTTAACCTGTCTTCTCCCCTTCATCTAGTCTGATTGATGTGGATTTAACAAGTGACATCAATAAAGGATCATAGCTTTTACCTGGATTCAGCTTTTATTTGTGATGTATAGTTAAATGCACCAAAATGTGTAATTATAGAAGATGCTCATGCTCACCCTTAGAATATTTTCAGAGTCTATTTTCATAGGATTACACTAACAACATTAACCTGTTAGGGCTAGGGGGCAGTATTGACACGGCCGGATAAAAAACGTACCCGATTTAATCTGGTTACTACTCCTGCCCAGTAACTAAAATATGCATATAATTATTGGCTTTGGATAGAAAACACCCTAAAGTTTCTAAAACTGTTTGAATGGTGTCTGTGAGTATAACAGAACTCATATGGCAGGCCAAAATCTGAGAAGATTCCATGCAGGAAGTGGCCTGTCTGACAAGTTGTGTTTCATCTTGGCTCTGTTTATTGAAGACTGAGGATCTTTGCTATAACGTGACACTTCCTACGGCTCCCATAGGCTCTCAGAGCCCGGGAAAAAGCTGAAGGATATCGAGGCAGCCTCTGGCTGAAACACATTATCGCCTTTGCCAAGTGGCCGATCAGAGGACAATAGGCTTAGGCGCGTGCCCGAATTGACCCCATGCTTTATTTTCTTTCGTCTGTTTACCTAATTGCAGATTCCCGGTCGGAATATTATCGCTTTTTTACGAGAAAAATGGCATAAAAATTGATTTTAAACAGCGGTTGACATGCTTCGAAGTACGGTAATGGAATATTTAGAAATTTTTTGTCACGAAATGCGCCGTGCGCATGACCCTTATTTACCATTCGGATAGTGTCTTGAACGCACGAACAAAACGCCGCTGTTGGAACATAACTATGGATTATTTGGGACCAAACCAACATTTGTTATTGAAGTAGAAGTCCTGGGAGTGCATTCTGACGAAGAACACCAAAGGTAATCAAACTTTTCTAATAGTAAATCGGAGTTTGGTGAAGGCTAAACTTGCTGGGTTTCTAAATAGCTAGCCCTGTGATGCTGGGCTATCTACTTAGAATATTGCAAAATGTGCTTTCACCAAAAAGCTATTTTAAAATCGGACATATCGAGTGCATAGAGGAGTTCTGTATCTATAATTCTTAAAATAATTGTTATGCTTTTTGTGAACGTTTATCGTGAGTAATTTAGTCAATTGTTAGTAAATTCGCCGGAAGTTTGCGGGGGGTATGCTAGTTCTGAACGTCACATGCTAACGTAAAAAGCTGGTTTTTGATATAAATATGAACTTGATTGAACAAAACATGCATGTATTGTATAACATAATGTCCTAGGTGTGTCATCTGATGAAGATCATCAAAGGTTAGTGCTGCATTTAGCTGTCTTCTGGGTTTTTGTGACATTATATGCTAGCTTGAAAAATGGGTGTCTGATTATTTCTGACTGGGTACTCTGCTGACATAATCTAATGTTTTGCTTTCGTTGTAAAGCCTTTTTGAAATCGGACAGTGTGGTTAGATTAACGAGAGTCTTGTCTTTAAAATGCTGTAAAATAGTCATATGTTTGAGAAATTTAAGTATTTAAGTAATAGCATTTCTAAGATATTTGAATATCGCGCCACATGATTCCACTGGCTGTTACGTAGGTGGGACGATTTGGTGCCACCTACCCTAGAGAGGTTAACAACTTTGTACTTAATAAGAACACTATAACATTATGGAAGAAAATGAAACAAATTCTACAAGAACCAATATCACTCCCTAAAAAACACAACCCAATGTGTAATGCGATGCTACTGGTGGCAGTGAAGTCAGGCGCAGGAGAGCGGAAACTGATTTACAATGGTTGTGTTGCAGCACGTCCAGCAGCGCGTCGACACCGGCCTCGGGGACGACCCGGAGGGCGAGGCGCAGGGCGATCCGGACGAAGACGGTGGAACTCTTGCAGCATTGAAGGGTCCAACACGTCCTACGGACCGTACCCCTCCCACTCCACGAGATACTGAAGGCCCCTCGCCCGGCACCTCGAATCCAGTATGGAGCAAACGGAGTATGCCGGGGCCCCCCCGATGTCCAGAGGGGGCGGAGGAACCTCCTGCACCTCAGACTCCTGGAGCGGACCAGCCACCACCGGCCTGAGGAGAGACACATGGAACGAGGGGTTAATACGGTAATCGGGTGGAAGTTGTAACCTATAACAAACCTCGTTCACTCTCCTCAGGACTTTAAATGGCCCCACAAACTGTGGACCCAGCTTCCAGCAGGGCAGGCGGAGGGGCAGATTTTGGGTCGAGAGCCAGACCCGGTCCCCCGGTGGTCTGACTGCAGTGGCGATCTGTGTACTTCTTTTGGCACGTCACGGCCTGCTGAAGGTGGACACGGACGGCTTGCCATGTCTCCTCCGCACGCCTGAACCAGTCGTCCACCGCAGGAACCTCAGTTAGTGGAGGAGTGGTGGAGCGAGTTCTGTGCCATCTTGGCCCAGGGCATGAACGCCACCCACTCCCCCGGCCGGTCCTGGCAATAGGACCGCAGAAACCTACCCACATCCTGGTTCACTCTCTCCACCTGCCCATTATGCTCGGGGTGAAACCCCGAAGTAAGGCTGATTGAGACCCCCAGACGTTCCATGAACGCCTTCCAGACCCTAGACGTGAACTGGGGACCCCGATCAGACACTATATCCTCAGGCACCCCGTAGTGCCGGAAGACGTGTGTAAACAAAGCCTCTGCAGTCTGTAGGGCCGTAGGGAGACCGGGCAGAGGGAGGAGACGACAGGACTTAGAGAAACGATCCACAACGACCAGGATCGCGGTGTTACCCTGTGAGAGTGGAAGATCAGTCAGAAAATCCACCGACCAAGGCCGCTGTGGAATGCGTAAGGTGTGGAGCTTACCTCTGGGCAGGTGCCTAGGAGCCTTACACTGGGCACACACCGAGCAGGAGGAAACATAAACCCTCACGTCCTTAGCCAAGGTAGGCCACCAGTACCTCCCTCTCAAACAGCGCACTGTCCGACCGATCCCAGGATGACCAGAGGAGAGTGATGTGTGGGCCCAATAGATCAACCGGTCATGAACAGCAGGCGGGACGTGCAGACGCCCAGCGGGACACTGGACGGGAGCAGGCTCTGCATGTAACGCCTCCTCTATGTCCATGTCCAGCTCCCACACTACCGGCGCCACCAGGCAGGAGGCGGGGAGTATGGGAGTGGGATCCATGGGCCGCTCCTCTGTGTCATACAGCCGGGACAATGCATCTGCCTTTACGTTCTGGGAGCCTGGTCTGTAGGACAGGGTAAACACAAAACGGTTGAAAAACATGGCCCACCTTGCCTGGCGAGGGTTCAGTCTCCTCGCTGCCCGGATGTACTCCAGATTGCGGTGGTCAGTCCAGATGAGAAAAGGTTGTCTAGCCCCCTCAAGCCAATGTCTCCACGCCTTCAAGGCCTTGACGACAGCCAACAGCTCCCAGTCCCCCACGTCATAGTTTTGCTCCGCCGGGCTGAGCTTCTTCGAGAAGAAAGCACAGGGGTCGGAGCTTTGGTGGCGTACCCGAGCGCTGAGACAGCACCGCTCCTATCCCAGCCTCGGATGCGTCCACCTCCACTATGAATGCCAAAGAGGGATCCGGATGGGCCAGCACGGGATTCGAGGTAAACGGAGCCCTCAGGTGACTAAAAGCCCTGTCCGCCTCAGCCGACCACTGCAAACGCACCGGGGCCCCCTTCAGCAGTGAGGTAATGGGATCCGCTACCTGACCAAAACCTCGGATAAACCTCCGGTAGTAGTTGGCAAACCCTAAGAAACGCTGCACCTCCTTTACCGTGGTGGGAGTCGGCCAATTATGCACGTCTGAAATGCGGTCACTCTCCATCTCCACCCCTGAGGTGGAAATGCGATACCCTAGGAAGGAGACGGATTGCTGGAAAAACAAGCATTTCTCAGCCTTGATGTACAGGTCATGCTCCAACAGGCGACCTAGCACCCTGCGCACCAGGGACACATGCTTGGCGCGTGTAGCGGAGTATATCAGAATGTCATCAATATACATCACTACACCCTGCCCATGCAAGTCCCTGAAAATCTCATCTACAAAGGCTTGGAAGACTGATGGCGCATTCATGAACCCATACGGCATGACGAGGTACTCATAGTGCCCTGAGGTGGTACTGAAAGCCGTCTTCCACTCGTCTCCCTCTCAGATACGCACCAGGTTGTAAGCACTCCTGAGATCTAGTTCAGTGAAGAAGCGCGCCCCGTGCATTGACTCAATCGCTGTGACTATGAGTGGTAAAGGGTAACTATACCTCACAGTGATCTGGTTCAGACCCCGATAGTCAATACACGGGCGCAGACCTCCCTCCTTCTTCTTCACAAAAAAATTAACTTGAGGAGACGGGTGAAGTGGAGGACCGAATATACCCCTGACGCAGGGATTCGGACACATATGTTTCCATAGCCTCCATCTCCGCCTGTGAGAGGGGATACACGTGACTCCTGGGAAGTGCAGCGTTTACCAGGAGATTTATCGCACAATCGCCCCGTCGATGAGGTGGTAATTGAGTCGCCTTCTTTTTAGAGAAGGCGAAAGCCAAATCGGCATATTCAGGGAAATGCGCTCGATGGAGACCTGGTCTGGACTTTCCACCGTAGTAGCACCAACGGAAACCCCTAAACACCTCCCCGAGCACTCCCGCGACCACCCCGTGAGAGCCCTCTGTGGCCAAGAAACAGTGGGGTTATTACAAACTAACCAGGGTAGGCCTAGCACCACGGAAAACACAGGAGAGTCAATAAGGAAGAGGCTAATTCTCTCCTTGTGACCCCCCCTGCGTCACCATGCCCAGAAGAGCGGTGGCCTCCCTGATCAAACCTGACCCTAATGGTCGACTATCTAAGGCGTGAACGGGGAAGGGCACAGCCACGGGAACAATGGGGATCCCTAATCTATGGCGAACGATCTATCTATAAAGTTCCCAGTCGCTCCTGAATCGACGAGCGCCTTATGCTGGGAATGCGGGGAAAACTCCGAAAAAGTGACATAGACAAACATATGAGCAACAGAGGGCTCTGGGTGAGAATGGTGCCGGCTCACCTGGGATGACGCCAGAGCACCCTGCCTGCTGCCTCGATCCCCAGAGGAACCAACTCGGCACCGACCGGCAGTGTGACCTCTGCGGCCACAGATGGTGCACGAGCTGGAACCCACTCCGGTCTCCCTGCGCACCACCACGCCCAGCTCCATAGGTATCGGAGCGGGGGTGCAGGGGGATGGAACCACCAGACCCCGATCAGAACGTCCGCGGGTAGCCAGCAGGTTGTCCAGCCGGATGGACTGGTCCACCAGCTTGTCAAACATGAGGTTGGTGTCTCTGCAGGCCAATTCTCGACGGACGTCCTCGCACAGACTGCAGCGGCAATGGTCGATCAGGGCCCTCTCGTTCCATCCGGCGCTGGCAGCCAGGGTCCTAAACTCCAGGGCGAACTCCTGGGTGCTCCTCATCTCCTGCCTCAGATGGAAGAGGCGCTCACCCGCCGCTCTACCCTCGGACAGGTGGTCAAAGACTGCCCGGAAACGGCGGGTGAACTCCTCAAACTGGTCCAACTCCGCATCTCCCTCTCTCCACACGGCGTTGGCCCCCTCCAGGGCTTTCCCGGTGAGGGCGGACACCCTCTCATGGCCCGACGGAGCCGGGTGGACAGTGACAAGGTATAGGTCCAGTTGTAGAAGGAACCCCTGGCAGTTCGCAGCCTTCCCATCGTATTCCTGTGGTAGGGAGAGACGAATCCCACTGGGACCAGGATGAAGAGGGGCGCTCAGTGGAGACCCCAGTTGTGCTGGTGGAGGCGCTGGAAGAACTCCCTGTCTCCCCCAGCGGTCCATTGTCTGGACAACACGGTCCATGGCGGTGCCAAGATTTTGGAGCATTGCTGCGTGCTCCCAGACGCGCTCCTCCACCCCTATAACCGGGGTACCTGCTCCTGCTGACTCCATAGTATGTGTCTGTAATTCTGTAATGCGATGCTACTGGCGGCAGTGAAGTCAGGCGCAGGAGAACGGAAACTGATTTACAACGGTTGTGTTTAATAACCATAAACCACCGTCAACAGAATAATACAATAAATGGGTCAAACAAAACCATGTAACTACCAGCATACCGTGCACAAGCACTACAACAAACAATTACGGACAAGGACATGGGGGGGAACAGAGGGTTGAATACACAACATGTAATTGATGGAATTGGAACCAGGTGTGATGGAAAAAGAGACAAAACCAATGGAAAATGAAAAGTGGATCGGCGATGGCTAGAAGGTTGGTGACGTCGACCGCCGAACGTGTGTGTGCGCCTACCTTGGCGCTCACCTAGTTGACCGGGGTCCCGGCTGTGAAAGTCGGCAATGAGGGCTTGGTCCAGGATGTCAGAGGGAACCCAGCACCTCTCCTCCGGGCCATAACCCTCCCAGTTAACTAGGTACTGGAAACCCCTGCCCCGTGGTTGAACACTCAGGAGGCGTCTCACCATGTACGCCGGATGGCCGTCGAAGAGACAGGGAGGAGGGGTGGGCCTGGAAACAGTAGACAAAGGGCTGTGAGACAAGGGCTTAATCCTGGACACATGAACGTGGGATGTATACAGAGGGTCCAGGGTAACAGAAGACGAACAGTAGTGGGACTAAGGACTTTAGAGATAGGGAAAGGACCAATAAACCATTGGGAAAGTTTACGGGACTCTACCCGGAGGGGCAGGTCCTGCGTAGACAGCCATACCCTCTGCCCAAGACGTTAGTGGGGAGCCGGATTCCGTTGGTGGTCCGTTTGTCGACGATACCTGGAGGTGGTCTTGAGAAGAGCAGACCGAGCTGTCTTCCAGGTACGCCTACAGCGGCGGATTAACATTTGGGCCGAGGGTATGTTGACCTCTTCTTCTTGCTCTGGGAAGAGCGGGAGCTGATACCCCATGGAGCACTTGAAGGGCGAGAGCCCAGTGGCTGAGCAGGGAAGAGTGTTCCGGGCGTACTCCACCCACACAAGTTGCCGGCTCTGAGTGGTGGGTTGGTCGAAACAAGGCGTAATCTCCAGGTCTTGATTGGCACGCTCCAGCTGGCCATTGGACTGGGGATGAAACCCAGAAGACAGGCTGGCTGATGACCCAATGAGGGTGCAGAACGCCTTACAGAATCGGGACAAGAATTGAGGACCATGATCAGTGACAATGTCGACAGGGACTCCATGGATTCGGAAGACGTGCGGCACCATGCGCTGGGCCATCTCCTTGGCTGAAGGTAACTTGGGGAGCGGGATGAAATGGGTGGCTTTAGAGAACCTATCCACTACTGTCAGGATAGTGGTGTTGCCATCAGATGGAGGAAGCCCAGTGACAAAATCCAGGGTTATAAGGGACCAGGTGCGATGAGGAACATGGAGTGGCTGAAGGAGGTCTTATTCTGAGCACTCACCGTGCTCAGAAAAATCCTCCAACCGAAGGCAAATGGCGGTTTGGTGCTCCCAAACCGCAATAGCCCAGGAGAGCACGCTAACAGACATTAGCGTTATAAGATATGCTATTCTCAAATGGTCTGAAGGGAATGAAGAGGGCTGCAGCTCAAAGAAGAGGGAGCAATGGGAAAGAAGGTTCCAGGGTCCCCAACATAGCGTTCAGGAGGAGGTAAGCGGGGTTCTCGGGAGGCAGGCTGTAGGCTGGGTAGGCTGTAGGCGGGTAGGCAGTACAAAATCATCACTGGTAGGTGGATTACTGAGCGTCCGGGAGGTCTCTGTTGTGACATGCTGCCTGATAGATAGTCCATAGAATTGCTTCAGTAATGTTTTGAAACCCTGGTCATGCCGTACCGCCAGCGTATGGAGACCTTCCATAAGATTCTAAAGTAGCTCCTCATGTTTTTCAATGGTGGCTCCCTGCAGGGAGACAGCGTTGCGGTGCCGGTCCGAGTCTGCTGGGTCAGTCATGGCCAGTTTGTACTATAACGACACAGGGCGATATCCATATGCAGAGGGCAGATGGTTAGAGTTTGATATTTATTCAACTACAAGGGGCAGGCAATAGGCAAGTCGAGGACAGGCAGAAGTTCATAAACCAGGTCAGAGTCCAAAAGTTACAGGGCGGCAGGCAGGCTCGAGGCCAATGTAGGCTGAATGGTCAGGCAGGCGGGCTCAGTGTCAGGGCAGGCAGAAAAGGTCAGAACCGGGAGGGCTAGAAAACAGAGACTAGGAAAAACAAGAGCATGAAAAAACACGCTAGTAGGCTTGACGAGACAAGACAAACTGGCAGCAGACAAACAGAGAACATGGGTATAAATGCACTGGGGATAATGGGGAAGATGTCTGACACCTGGAGGGGGTGGAGACAAGCACAAAGACAAGTGAAACAGATCAGGGTGTGACATATTCATATGATAGCTAAGATACTGTATACAAAAACTTGCAGAGAGCCAATACAACTGACAACCTCGTAGAAAAAATATTAACTATTGGGACCAAGACTTAAAATGACCTGATATTGACACAATATGGGAGGGAATGTTTGAACATAACTACTGAAATTACAGTTAACGAAAATGTACGCTTAATCCAGAATAAACTACTGTATAGAATTAATTATACAAAAGAGACACAATTCACACATTCTAGAGAACACCAGAGTCATGTCTTCAAAGTTTAAAACTAACCATGAATGAATAATGAATAATCCATGCAATGCTATAAAGACCAAAGTTATGGGCGGAGTTAGAAAATTAGCTGTCAGAAGTATTACAATGTACATTTCAATTCATCTTTCTGCATATTTCAAGACATGGCATATTTTATATTTAACCTTTCTTTAACTAGGCAAGTATGTTAAGAACAAACTCTTATTTGCAATGACCTTCTACCGGGGAACAGTGGGTTAAAACCTCTTTGGTCTAGGTGAGGCGCTAGTGACCCACCTCGACAACATCCAGTGAAATTGCAGAGCGCGAAATTCAAAATATACTGCTCAAAAAAATAAAGGGAACACTTAAACAACGCATCCTAGATCTGAATGAAATAAATAAATAAATATAAATAAATAATCTTATTAAATACTTTTTTCTTTACATAGTTCAATGTGCTGACAACAAAATCACACAAAAATAATCAATGGAAATCCACTTTATCAACTCATGGAGGTCTGGATTTGGAGTCACACTCAAAATTAAAGTGGAAAACCACACTACAGGCTGATCCAACTTTGATGTAATGTCCTTAAAACAAGTCAAAATGAGGCTCAGTAGTGTGTGTGGGCTCCACGTGCCTGTATGACCTCCCTACAACACCTGGGCATGATGAGGTGGCGGATGGTCTCCTGAGGGATCTCCTCCCAGACCTGGACTAAAGCATGCGCCAACTCCTGGACAGTCTGTGGTGCAACGTGGCGTTGGTGGATGGAGCGAGACATGATGTCCCAGATGTGCTCAACTGGATTCAAGTCTTGGGAACGGGCGGGCCAGTCCATAGCATCAATGCCTTCCTCTTGCACGAACTGCTGACACACTCCAGCCACATGAGGTCTAGCATTGTCTTGCATTAGGAGGAACCCAGGGCCAACCGCACCAGCATATGGTCTCACAAGGGGTCTGAGGATCTCATCTCGGTACCTAATGGTAGTCAGGCTACCTCTGGCGAGCACATGGAGGGCTGTGCGGCCCCCAAAAGAAATGCCACCCCACACCATGACTGACCCACCGCCAAACCGATCATGCTGGAGGATGTTGCAGGCAGCAGAACATTCTCCACGGCGTCTCCAGACTCTGTCACGTCTGTCACGTGCTCAGTGTGAACCTGCTTTTGGCAATCTTGGTGTTCTCTGGCAAATGCCAAACGTCCTGCACGGTGTTGGGCTGTAAGCACAACCCCCACCTGTGGACGTCGGGCCCTCATACCACCCTCATGGAGTCTGTTTCTGACCGTTTGAGCAGACACATGCACATTTTGGCCTGCTGGAGGTCATTTTGCAGGGCTCTGGCAGTGCTTCTCCTGCTCCTCCTTGCACAAAGGCGGAGGTAGCGGTCCTGCTGCTGGGTTGTTGCCCTCCTACGGCCTCCTCCACGTCTCCTGGATGTACTGGCTTGTCTCCTGGTAGTGCCTCCATGCTCTGAACACTACGCTGACAGACACAGCAAACCTTCTTGCCACAGCTCGCATTGATGTGCCATCCTGGATGAGCTGCACTACCTGAGCCACTTGTGTGGGTTGTAGACTCCGTCTCATTCTACCACTAGAGTGAAAGCACCGCCAGCATTCAAAAGTGACCAAACATCAGCCAGGAAGCATAGGAACTGAGAAGTGGTCTGTGGTCCCCACCTGCAGAACCACTCCTTTATTGGGGGTGTCTTGCTAATTGCCTATAATTTCCACCTGTTGTCTATTCCATTTGCACAACAGCATGTGAAATGTATTGTCAATCAGTGTTGCTTCCTAAGTGGACAGTTTGAATTCACAGAAGTGTGATTGACTTGGAGTTACATTGTGTTGTTTAAGTGTTCCCTTTATTTTTTTGAGCAGTGTACAATAATTGTTATATTAAATTTTCATGAAAATACAAGTGTCTTACATCGTTTAACCTGTTGGGGCTAGGGGGCAGTATTTGCACGGCCGGATAAAAAACGTACCCGATTTAATCTGGTTACTACTCCTGACCAGTAACTAGAATATGCATATAATTAGTGATTTGGATAGAAAACACTCTAAAGTTTCTAGAACTGTTTGAATGGTGTCTGTGAGTATAACAGAACTCATATGGCAGGCCAAAACCTGAGAAGATTCCATGCAGGAAGTGGAAATCTGATTTGTGGAATCAACTTCAACATTTTGCCTATGTACCACACCGTGAGTTAGGATTCATTTAGCACTTCCTAAGGCTTCCACTAGATGTCAACAGTCTTTACAAAGTGGTTTGAGTCTTCTCCGGTAGAAACTGACCGAACGAGAGGCCTGGAAAGTAGGTCATAGGGGGAGGGCCATTACTACTATGACGCGGGCGCCCGCGGGTACCCGCTCGTTCTGAAACGTTTAGTAAGACAATGCAATCGTCCGCCTTGAATATTATTGAAGCTCTGATTGAAAAAGGCCCTAAAGATTTATGTTATACAACGTTTGACATGTTTGAACGAACGTAAATATATATTTTTTGCACATTCGTGACGACAAGTCCCGCGCGCCTCGTACATTATGAGTATCCTTCGGAACGTGCTAACAAGAAGGAGCTATTGGGCCATAAATTATTAACTTTTTCGAACAAAACTACATTTGTTGTGGACCTGGGATTCCTGGAAGTGCCTTCTGATGAAGATAATCAAAGGTAAGGGAATATTTACAATAGTATATTTGATTTTAGATGGTTCCAAGATGGCGCTAACCTGTATCGCCTAGCCTATTTTTCTGAGCATAGCACCTCGTTTATTGCAAAGTGTGATTTCCCAGTAAAGTTATTTTTAAATCTGGCAATGCGGTTGCATTCACGAGATGTTAATCTATAATTCTTTGAATGACAATATTACATTTTAACAATGTTTTCGAATAGTAATTTTGTAAATTGTAGCGCTGATTCACCGGAAGCATTTGAGGGAAAATATTTTCTGAACGTCACGCGCCGATGTAAAATGCTGTTTTTATATATAAATATGAACTTTATCGAACAAAAAATGAATGTATTGTGTAACATGATGTCCTAGGAGTGTCATCTGATGAAGATTGTCAAAGGATAGTGCTGCATTTAGCTGTGTTTTGGGTATTTGTGATGCATGCTAGTTGCTTTGAAAATGGCAGTGTGATTATTTTTGGCAGGGTACTCTCCTAACATAATCTAATGTTTTGCTTTTGCTGTAAAGCCTTTTTGAAATCGGACAACGTGGTTCGATTCAGGAGAGGTGTATCTATAAAATGGTGTAAAATAGTCATATGTTTGAGAAATTGAAGTTATAGCATTTATGAGGTATTTGTATTTCGCGCCACGCGATGCGATTCCACTGGCTGTTGACTAGGGTGGGACGCAAATGTCCCAGGTTCCCAGACAGGTTAAAAGATTAACTTCTTGTTAATCTAACCGCTTTGTCAGATTTCTAAAAGGCTTTACGGCGAAAGCATACCATGCGATTATCTGAGGACAGTGCCCCGCATACACCAGCATTAAAAACATTTTCCAAACCAGCAGAGGCGTCACAAAAATCTGAAATAGCGATAAAATAAATCACTTACCTTTGAAGATCTTCCTCTGTTTGCAATCCCAAGGGTCCCAGCTACACAACAAATTGTCATTTTGTTCGATAAAGTCCTTCTTTATATCCATAAAAAGTCAGTTTATTTGGCGCGGTTCATTCAGTAATCCACCCGTTCCACTCGTTCAACATGCAGACAAAAGAATCCGAAAAGTTACCAATAAACTTCATCCAAACAAGTCAAACAACATCTCTAATCAATCCTCAGGTACCCTAATATGTAAATAAATGATACAATTTAAGATGGAATGTAGTATGTTCAATACCGGAGAAAAATAACGAGGTGCGCGCCCTCATCCATGCTCGCGACAAGACCACAGTCAAAATGAGAGCCACCTTGAAAAACTACAACTACTAATTCATTTTTCAAAAAACAAGCCTGAAATCCTTTCTAAAGACTGTTGACATCTAGTGGAAGCCAAAGGAACTGCAATCTGAATGGAATTCCTTTGAATATCCCATAGACAAGCATTTGAATGGACAGTGACATAAAACATCCGGATGGATTCTCCTCGAGTTTTCGCCTGCCATATCAGTTCTGTTATACTTACAGACATTATTATTATTATAACAGTTTTTGAAACTCCAGAGTGTTTTCTATCCAATGCTACCAATTATATGCATATCCTAGCTTCTGGGCCTGAGTAACAGGCAGTTTCCCTTGGGCACGTCAGTCATCCGAACTTCCGAATACTGCCCCCTAGCCTTAATAAGAAGTTTTAATTGCCTTGTTCAGGAACGACAGATTTTTACCTTGTCAGCTAGAGGATTCAATAACCGTTCGATTACTGGCCTAACACTCTAACCACTAGGCTACATGCCACCCCATATGAGGGTGCAGTGAGATACCCGATGGGTTAGACCAAACTCTTCTTGTCAATTATCTTGACAAAACGTATACTTAAAAACGGAAAATCAACCAACAATGGAAAAATCATATGCTCAATTATCTAAATATTGAAAAAGTGACGGAGGCAGTGGAATCTATTCATGGATGCTAAGGGAAGCCAAGCTTCCCCAAATATTTGACCAATAAAAAAAATTACATTATTTATCTTTCGTCTCACTGTGTTTTAATAATTTTCCTTCAATTCACAAGTGGCTGAATCTCACCAGAGAAATAATCTGAGCGAGGAAGATAGCGCCCCTCTGTCTCAGTATGTGTAGCCCATGTATCTGATGGTGTCATAGCCACCCTAGCATTTGATTGATTGATGCCAGCAAGCATTTGGCCCCTTTTAATTAAATAATTAGCCAATCAGTGTTGAGCTGAGCTCAACTGTGGGTTGTCCTGCTTCAGCAAAACTCCCCCCGAGGGAGGCCAGTTTGGATCACATCCTACGCAAAGTGTCGATGTCAGAATATCGTGTCTGTTTCTGGTCTGCTTGTGTTGATGTCCTGCAGTAGCTAGCTTGCTAAATTGGCCCTGTCCTAAGCCATGGATGGAGATGGGGATTTGGACTTAATTCTCTGTGCAGGCCAATGATTATGACGGCGATTCAGATCTAACTATTAATTAATATATCATGGCACTGTCCTGAGATAATTGAAGTTCAATATATAGCCTAGATATAGCCTTGTAGGCTCATGTTAACTAGCTAGCTAATGGTTCATTATTGCCCATGCGAGGAAATTAGGCTAGCAAGCATTTTAGGTAGGTAGCCTATGACAACAAAAACTAAAAGCATCCTGTATGACAGAACTATAGACTGTTTTGCCAACATGAAAGAGAGGAGGATGGCATTGCCGTGCAACTTGTCTACAACAAGTAGGGTGAGTCAACTTTAATATTTTATTTGCGCACACGCACACACACACAGACAGAAATCAGTACCATGTACATGATATTTAGCAACACTGATTGGACTAAATAGTTTTTGGCATCATTAAGTTTGTTTTCAGTGTATTAAACTAAGCATATGTAGCCTTGTTGAGTTGATGATGTTTAAATGTTTAAGTTGAAATGGTGCTGGCATAGCGGAGGCAGTGTTGTCTTTGTGCTGATTTGCGGTAACTGTGGTTCTAAAACAGTAGTTATTTAGACAACTGTCAAAAACATTAACTTGCTTGACCATGCTGCAGGTCATATAACTGTTTGTTAAATGCAATATTTACTTTCTGGACTTTACTGGATAAATGTCGCTCTCCGGTTTTGTGATGAAACAAACTGATGTGTAGTTGAATTTATTCCGCCACTGTGTGACTGTTGTCTTTTTGTTGTCTTGGCCCTATTGTATATCATGGCATATGAACAAATGGGTTATAGAGCAAACAATGCTATTTTCACAAGATTGGTTGTAATATGACTTTTTTACTGGCTTGGCTTGGCTTCCCCAGGGATTTTACCCACGCACTGCTACTGCGGAGAGGAACAAAATGGTGCAATTTGAAGACGTGGTGGAGAGTAGTGCAGGCACTGGAGATAGGGGTGAGAACAGGTGGGTCTCGGCAGGTGTGATGTTGTTAATGTTTGTGTGCATCTGTATGTTGTGTTTTGTATGTGTATGTTTTGTAAAAATAACAATCGTACAATAATCTTCTTGTGTACCTTGGCACATTTAACTATGCAATGACTTTGATTCTTCTGTGTTAACATAAATTAATAAATCAGTTGACCAGACAAAAACAATGTGTTATGCTTCTTTCAGGTCTTCTTCCGGTCAAAAATAAAATATAGTTTGTGTCACTTTTGCTGTCGTTTGATATGTAATTTATATTTTATAAAAATAAAAAAATTAACATATTCCCCACGTATGTGACAGGTACTTTATTTAAATGGACATAAGATACAGTTATGATATATTTCTATGGTTATTAGATAGTCTCATGAATTCCTTTACTCATCCATGCAATCTATTCATGAGTTTTGAGTTTACTTACTGTTTTACAGTACTTTTAAATGAATTTAACAATATTGGCTTCCAAGAGTTCCACATTTAAATGTCTCTCTTTTTAAACACAAAGGCTGAACTTCTTTCTCCATCATTTAGTGTGCTATGGCAAAAAAATACAAGTTTATGGTGAAGTAAAAACGTTTCATAGAAAAGCTTTATTGGTTATGCAATATGTGACCCGTTTGAGGAAACTAGGCATATCTCGCAAGTCATGACTTCACAGGAGAGCCATTTCAAAAAAAGAATTTGGGGGGTTTTGGGCAGAAATGCCTTCTGGAACATATGAACTTTCATGTGCCTAATAACAAACTTGTATGCCATCTGTAAATACGAATAAAAGGGTTAATTACAAGCCTTGTTGGTTAAGCCACTAGCCATGATTGGCTGAGATAATTAGTGGGCTGGAAAGAGAGGAGTTCGGATTGATCTGCCATATAGAAGGCTTCTGTCTAGTTGAGCTGGTCAGTCTGTGTTGGTTATCCTGTCGAACAAGGATTTTAAAAAATGTATCGTGTAGTGGAGCTGCATAAGTGTTGCTCTCCACTTTCTGGAGGATCGAGTTTTGAAATCAGTGGAATTAGAGTATGATAGCTAAAGAGATGGAGAAAACATCTGTCTTCGGATTACATCTTCATCTTACATCATTACAAACTAAGGGCAACCGTGGCATGGCGTCCATGACAGGGAGATGCGTCCATCATGCATGATGATGTATAAGATAGTCTAAGCTAGCTATATTTTCAGATATTACACATTTCTAATTTGACAGAAAGTGGTTTCATTTCAAGCTAAAGTAGCTAGCTAGCTAGCTAATGTTAGCTGGCTGGCTCATTAGCTAACGTTATGTGATGTGTGTGATCTTACACGTTGTTTAACTAGCTAGGTTCATTGATTACCTAGTTAGCTAGCTCCATATCTAAAGCTAAAGTGCACTGCTAGCTAGCTAGCTAACATTAGCTGGCTGGCTCCCTAGCTAATGTTACGTATATGATGTTGTTATTCGTATCCCAGAGCCTTCGTATCCCAGAGCTTCGCTAGTTAGAGCCTAAGCTAGCTAACATTGAACTTGGTTGGTTAGCTCCCAGCAGATTCATGCAGGATAGTAACGACATTATTTGGCACTATGTTCATTGTTGCTTAGCTATCTAACGTTAGCTGTCTGACTCATTAGATAATGCTGTTTAACTAGCTAGGTTGATTGTTTACCTAGCTAGCTAGCTACATGCCTTAACCTAAAGTGTACAACACCCATTGAATATGGCCGGTGTCAGTAAACATCGGCAAAAAAGAGTAATGAAATTGTTGCTAGCACAGCTGGTTAGGCTGTTTTCATGTTATCCAGAGGTAAACAAATCATCAACCAGAGCGTCAAGTGTGCGCTCTGAATGCTCCTGGAGTGAAATGAGATGGGTGGGGCTAAAACGGGTGTTATCGATGCTGAATGGGGGGTAGACAAAGAAGAGCTCTTCACTAAATACCAAAACATTCAAAGGCCATTTTCCATTTTTTAAAGTGAATTTACAAGTTTATCAACTTTCAAAGCAGAATTACTTTCCCATTGTTCCTCAAATATTCAGGGTATGATATATCATTTTGTAGCTTTGAGTTTCTACTTTTATCCAATATAAAAACCACAATTT
Source organism: Salmo trutta (assembly GCF_901001165.1). Taxonomy (NCBI): domain Eukaryota; kingdom Metazoa; phylum Chordata; class Actinopteri; order Salmoniformes; family Salmonidae; genus Salmo; species Salmo trutta. Next base: position 29,215,423 of record NC_042977.1, on the reverse strand, counting down.
CAAATGCTGCTATATAAGACCAAATCCAGGTGGTGAGTCACATATGGCTGTCATAGCAAGTCCTGTCACCAAGCAGGTCTGTGTTTGAAACATAGAATAGGGCAGATTGTCAGTCACTTTACCCCTGAAAACAAAAGGCTTGGCATAATTCTGCTTACAGCGGTAGAAAAGATAGCAGAACAGTCTCAAGTGCTGTTCCATCCACGGAGGAAGGATGAAGTTGAACAAGCTCCATTTGCCTTAGGTAAGCACCGTGCTGCTTCTTTATCATGATGTAATCTGCTGATTAAACATTACATTCTAAGAGGGTTGGACAGGGACTTAGAAAACGGCAGCGACATTATAAGCAATGGAGAAAACCCATCACCCATACCTACAGGCCTTAATTAACTAAGATACCAAAATCTGCCTCTTGTCTCCTCATTAGTTAATCGAATAGCTGCTGAATCGTTTCAAGAAAATAATGAAAATAAAACTAAGTGCAGGCCATTACAACTTTTGATAGGAAGGATGATGAAACACTAGGGGTTAATAAGATAATAATACCTTGTCTAAATGTTGACTTGACATTTGATTTCAAATCAACCTTTGGCTCTCTTAGGTGCATGTTGTGTTGAGTTTCTATACAAACATCCTGAGCCAACTCCAGATAATTGTATGTTAATTTGTCATCAAGCAAGTGACCCTCAAAATGCAGCTCTTTTTTCTTTATTTGACAGAGTTATTAACTTTATATTCTGTTCTTAACTGATGTACACTAGAGTATGCAAGGGACAATTATTCAGGTAGGCAATGCCAACGGATCTGCTTGGCAATGCCAACAGAACAGTGAATGAGGAATGCGTTGCATTGACAACACATAGATGCTATTCCATTATACTGTGTTCCAAAGATGGAGTGGGTGAGAGTTTAATAAAATTGTTTCTCTCCTTGCATCACTTATTGAATTGAATTGCCATCCTCACTAAAAGTTCTACCTGCCTGCCCCGGAATGGCTGCTAGGATACAGAAGTCAGGAAATGCACAACACAATAATGACAGAGCAATGAAATAGGTGTTAGTGGATACATTGTGTCCCTACTGACTCTTCTCCTGGAGGTGGGGAACATTACACTTCATACTGGTCTATATGTTTGCTTCGGATGGGGGAGACCTGAAGACTTTGTTGTGTATATTTGTGTGAGGCTCCCATACACATTTAATCTGAAGGCAGGGGTCTTTGAGAGAGACGGAGGCTCTTTAAGAGTTGTATTCTGTGCAAGGACAATAGTTCACCGCTGCTGTTATCTTTCAGTAAGAGCTCAGACTCCTATTTATGATTTACAGTGGCTTGCGAAAGTATTCACCCCCTTGGCATTGTTCCTATTTTGTTGCCTTACAACCTGGAATTAAATATATATTTTGGGGGGTTTGTATCATTTGATTTACACAACATGACCGTCGTGAGACAGGTTATGTTAAAACAATAATACATAATACATCATTCTAAATCTGTACCAGCCATCAAATGTATTACTGTAGTGATTTTGGTAATTTCATGATTTAGTCTAGTACTTCGAAAATGCAAAATATTTTTTACTGGAGAAAACTGGAGCATACATAACAATTCACCCCCCTAAAGTCAATACTTTGTAGAGCCACCTTTTGCAGTAATTATTTTGTAGAGCCACCTTTTGCAGTAATCTCTTGAGGTATGACTTTATAAGCTTGGCACATCTAGCCACTGGGATTTTTGCCCATTCTTCAAGGTAAAACTGATCTTGCTCCTTCAAGTTGGATGGGTTCTGCTGGTGTACAGCAATCTTTATGTCATACCACAGATTCTCAATCGGATAAAGGTCTGGGCTTTGCCTAGGCGATTCCAAGACATTTAAATGTTTCCCCTTAAACCAGTCGAGTGTTGCTTTAGCAGTATGCTTAGGGTCATTGTCCTGCTTAGGGTCATTGTCCTCCGTCCCAGTCTCAAATCTCTGGAAGGCTGAAATAGGTTTCCCTCAAGAATTTCCCTGTATTTAGTGCCATCCATCATTCCTTCAATTCTTACCAGTTTCCCAGTCCCTGCCGAAGAAAAACATCCCCACAGCATGATGCTGCCACCACCATGCTTCACTGTTGGGATGGTACTCTCGGGTTGATGAGAGGTGTTGGGTTTGCGCCAGACATACCATTTTCCTTGATGTCCAAAAAGTTCAATTTTAGTGTCATCTGACCAGAGTACCTTCTTCCGTCCGTTCCGTCTTGGCACGTTTGTTGTGGTGCCATATTCTTTCCATTTTTTTATAATAGATTTAATGGTGCTCCGTGGAATGTTCAAAGTTGCAGATATTTTTTATAACCCAACCCTGATCTGTACTTCTCCACAACTTTGTACCTGACCTGTTTGGAGAGCTCCTTGGTCTTCATGGTGCCGCTTGCTTGGTGGTGCCCCTTGCTTAGTGGTGTTGTAGAATCTGGGGCCTTTCAGAACAGGTGTATATATACTGAGATCATGTGACAGATCATGTGACACTTAGATTGCACACAGATGGACTTTATTTTACCAATGATGTGACTTCTGAAGGTAATTGGTTGCACCAGATCTTATTTACATTTTTAAGGGTGAATACATATGCACGCACCACTTTTCCATTTGTAATTTTTTATTTTTTTTAAACAAGTAATTTTTTTTCATTTCACTTCACCAATTTGGACTATTTTGTGTATGTCCATTACATGAATGCAACAAAATAGGAAAAATGCCAAGGGGGATGAATACTTTTGCAAGGCACTGTAGGTTCTAGTCTTTTTTATTCAAACCTGCCTATGCAACTTGTATATATTCTCAAAAGAAAACAATACATTTATTTAACCATCTAATACTTTACATTCCCCTCTACAAACCCTTTTTAATTTCTAATATTGTACAATCAATAATATTTATTTCACAGTTTATTCAAATCTGTACCATTTGAGAGTCAAAATCTCCTTCCCTGAAGCAGCTGTGGTTCCGAAATAGCCTCTAGTCCACTATGAATTGACAAGGATGTACAGTACTGCAGTGGTTGTCCATTAATCAGTCATGTTAATGTGTCCTCTGGTCAGTCCAGACACCCTGGTTTTATTTATAGATGACCAAGGTGATGCAGACAGCCATTCTCTAAACCCTCAAAGTCACTTTTCTGAATGAGGAAATTCATGAAGGGCCATTTGTTTTTGTTGGCCATAATAACAAAGGAAAAAGGCAAACGTCAGAGTGCATTAAGATCACAAAACATAGTCATAACAAAGAATAGGGTATTGTCAAGCAGAGAGAGTACTGAAATAATGACCTTACAGTATACTGCATTGTACTGTACAGCATTATGAGTTACATAAGAAATGTGTCAATCTTTGATTGGAGACAGGATATTGTCTACCAACGGTCAAGCCTAGCTCGATATAATTTAGAAAGGCTTACCCATTTCCGTTCTTTTGTATTTTTTAAAGATAGCATCTCGCTAATTGATACTCCATTGGGTGGTTGTAGGTCATTTCCATGTAAAAGGACTCATGAGCGCCAACATGTGATGTTCAGGGCCTCCCAAGTGGCGCAGTGTGTGGAATAATGTGAATGTCCTTTGAAGACTGAGAAAAATTATTTAGCGCATGGGAACATGTCATTTTGAGAAAATGGGCGATAAAGATAGACTAATGCAATCAAAATGTACTTTCCATAAATATGACCATTTATGTCACTAAACTCTTATTCATATATCATTTCTAAATTGACAAATAAACATAAAATATACCTTTTACAAATACATTAGCATGTTTAATACATTGGTTTCAAGCAATAGAGCATATGCTTTCATTTCTGGTCTGTTGGGAAAATATACCGTTTTGGGCAAATTCTCATATCACTTTGCTCACTTTTCCACATATAAGGATTTTGTATGGCTGTTCAGCAGAAAATGTATCAGTTATGCCTGCCCATATGTAAGGCCCTCTTTGAGTTGTTGCTGGTACCACTTTATTTTCTTGACTGTGTCATGGGAGCTGTGCCAACGCTTGGCACACTCCATTGAAGCACCATCAGTATAACCGCTGTCGTTGAAATGAGACCAAGGTGCAGCGGAGGATATGATCATCTTGAAAGGTTTTAATGACCGAATGAACACTATACAAAAAGAAACCAAAAGATGACCAGCAACAGTTCTGTCAGGAACAAACTCTAAACAGAAAACATTCACCCATAAACCCCAAAGGAAAAACAGGCTGCCTATGTATGACTCTCAATCAGCAACAACGATCTACACCTGTTCCTGATTGAGAGCCATACACGGCCGAAACAAAGAAAACCACCAACATAGAAAAAGAAACCTAGAACGCCCACCCATATCACACCCTGGCCTAACCAAAAATAGAGAACAAAAAACCCTCTCTATGGCCAGGGCGTTACAGTACCCCCCCACAAAGGTGCGGACTCCGGCCGCAAAACATGACTCTAAAGGGGAGGGTCTGGGTGGGCCTTCCTACGGCTTCGGCTCTGGTGCGGGACGTGGACCCCACTCCACCCTTGGCTTAGCCCACTTAGGTGGCGTCCCTGGCTGCGCCGGAGGACTGGCGGGCGACCCTGGCTGCGCCCGGCTGGCGGGCGACCCTGGCGGCTCCGGACAGGCGGGCGGCTCTGGCGGCTCCGGACAGGCGGGCGGCTCTGGCGGCTCCGGACTGGCGGGCGGCTCTGGCGGCTCCGGACTGGTGGGCGGCTCTGGCGGCTCCGGACTGGCGGGCGGCTCTGGCGGCTCCGGACTGGCGGGCGGCTCTGGCCCAGGATTCACCAGGCTGGGGAGACATGCAGGAGGCCTGGCTCTGGGCGCAGGCACAGGACTCACCAGGCTGGGGAGACCCACAGGAGGCCTGGTCCGAGGAGGAGGCACAGGATGTACCAGGATGGGGAGACCCACTAGAGGCCTGGTCCTGGGAGGAGGCACAGGATAGACCAGGCTGGAGAGACCCCCTGGAGGCCTGGTCCGAGGAGGAGGCACAGGATAAACCGGGCTGTGGGGGAGCACTGGAGTTCTGGTGCGTAGGCTTGCCACCCATACTCCAGGCTGAATGCCCACTCTTGCCCAGCATGGGCGGAGCGCAGGCATAGGACGAACTGAACCCTCCCAGCGCCCCGGAGACACAGTGCGCAGCGCCGGCGCAGGATAGCCTGGACCGAAACAGCGCACTGGAGACCAGACGCGCTGAGCTGGCACAATCCGTCCTGGCTCGATGCCCACACTCGCATGGCACTTGCGGGGGGCTGGTCTAAAGCGCACCGGGCTCTGAGCGCGCACTGGAGACACTGTGTGCTTCACAGCATAACACAGTGCCTGACCAGTATCACGCTGCTTCCGGAAAGCACGGGGAGTTGGCCCAGAATTCGATCCTGGCTCTGCCATACTCCCCGTGTGCCCCCCCCAAAATGTTTTATTGGGGCTGCCTCTCGTGCCTGTTGCGCTCCCTTGCCTCATACCACCGCCTCTCAGCTTTCGCTGCCTCGATCTCCCACTGCGGGCGGCGATACTCCCTAGCTTGTGCCCATGGTCCCTTTCCGTCCAGTAATTCCTCCCACTGCCAAGAATCCTGAACCTTCTGCTCCTTCCTCTCACGCTGCTTGGTCTGTTGTCGGTGGGTGAATCTGTAACGGCTGTCGTTGAAATGAGACCAAGGTGCAGCGGAGGATGTGTTCATCTTGAAAGGTTTTAATGACCGAATGAACACTATACAAAAAAGAAACCAAAAGAACGACCAGCAACAGTTCTGTCAGGAACAAACTCTAAACAGAAAACATTCACCCATAAACCCCAAAGGAAAAACAGGCTGCCTATGTATGACTCTCAATCAGCAACAACGATCTACACCTGTTCCTGATTGAGAGCCATACATGGCCGAAACAAAGAAAACCACTAACATAGAAAAAGAAACCTAGAACGCCCACCCATGTCACACCCTGGCCTAACCAGAACAAAAAACCCTCTCTATGGCCAGGGCGTTACAATCAGCACTCACAACTCCTCTCTGATTGCTTCCAGTGTCACTAAAGTGCTGTCAATACACAATTTGTCAATCACATTTGATATAGCAAAACGGCTTTGGCCCACAAAGACAGTTTTGGGTCATCGCGACCATATTACAGAGATCAGGCATTCATTTGCATTCTGGGTTCCCCCGTGCTTCGTTCTTTTGAGGAGGTTATCATTTGACATCCTATGATATACAAGTATAATTTTCTGTGCAACCTCTCTAATAAAACATGTATGGCCTCCATGGTTTTTGTGACTGGGTGGATCTTCACACCATTTTCTAGGGCTCACTGGTACCAGCACCAATGCATACACCTATCCCGTAGTTGGAAGTGAATCCTCTTGTGCCAAGGCCATCATAGGATACATGAATGTCTATGATGGCATCCTCATCCTCCTTCAGCAACTCTGCTATGTCATGGTCTATATCTGTGTATGCTCTTCTAATTATCTTTGCAGCACTCTCCATTGACTGTAGCCCTCTCTGAATCTCTGCAACTGAAGTGGGGGGAAAAAGTACTTAAGATGTCTGTCGACATTACAGTCATAACTGCAGGACTAAATATCAGCATGTTACCCTATGTAAATATTTGCATAACAGCATGTATTTACTTTATGTAAAGCTAATTTCTCAATCATCACATTAGGCTACAGCCCTATGACGCTGTAGGCCTATGTGACAGTCTCATTGTATAGTTATGTTTCCTTATCACTCTGTTTTATTCACACTGAATACATTTGCTAGAGCAAGTAAATAAATATTATTTATGCACAGCAAGTCACCTGACAAAAATGGGCTACTCTCCCTTTTTATTTACCTGTCATTCTCCTGCCATGTCTCTGATATGAGCTGAGAATCAAGGAAGGAATCCCATTGCTTATTTTCTTTAGAGTTGCATAACCAAGTCCAAGTTTGTGGGCTAGAAGAACCATTCTCATATTTATATCAAATGCCACATCTCCCCTAGAGAACTCCTGCAGCCTGGAGGAAGTGTAAACACTCCTCCTAAATGCATCACGATCAATTTCACAGTGTGCACATTCTATCATGACAGAATTACAGAAACCCTGGTTGGTGAGATCAGCTGATCAAGGCAATGTGGCAGTACAGGTAGAGGAGGAAAGGGAGGTAGCGTGTCGAGACGCAAATTAGTTGAGATGAAAATGACAGCTAGCAGCGATCAACCAGACAGCAGCCAGCCAAAAGTGGCTTTTATCCACATGTCACAAATAAACCAACTTGTACATGATTTGCCTTAAGTGTCTAAACACTGGACAAAAAAAATCACCAGACCCCACCTATCAGGTACATTTCTCTTTCATTCATTGCTTTTCTCACATTGGCTAACTGAGATCACCTATTTTTATTCACATACTGTAGGTATATTCTCAGAGATTTTCTCGCTTTATCTCTCTTTACGTGGATTCTTCGCGGGAGACAAAGAGGTGCTGCGCGGCACGTGAGGCATTTTAACCAATCAGGTTGCCGGAAAGGGCCTTTAAATGCCAATAACCAATTGGATGTCAGGAAATTACTCATCTTTCAGCATGCAGTGTTTGGCATGCAGTGCATTCGGAAAGGAATTAGACCCCTTCCCTTTTTACACATTTTGTTACGTTACAGCCTTATTCAGGTTTTAATCAAGGATCTCTCTGTTCTTTGAAAAAGTCAAGGGGTCTGAATACTTTTCGAATGTACTTTATATACTTACATCATTTTTCCACTCTCTCCTTTCTTTTTCCACTGCAGACAAAATAGCTTGGCTCGATCAGTGCAATGCACTCCAGGTAGATAAAACATTCTGTCCCCTCAGAGCCCCTTAGCCTCTCCAAAAGGTTGCTTCCATTTAGTAGGGGGGGTTATCTAAGCTAAAATGAAGTTCAACGCCTCAGTAGGAGGGTCCGGTGGGAGATGCTCCCACTCTCTCACCAAACCTTCCTAGTCTCTCTGCCTAGTTTTGATAACGCAGGGTTCAAAGGCTCTGTTTTGTAGAGTTAACCGTGAGGACAAAAGAGTGTATTTACTTGTTTTGTCACTGCTGTATTTTTGCCCTTATATCTGAGTGTTTACGTATGGTAGGAGAACATGTTTGGCCTCTGCCTATACCTACGCACTCATATTCACACTCACTGCACAGAGCAGCAGTAATTAAAAGAGGGAGAAGAATGCCAGTGAGGAGGAGAGGATGAAAAATGGGATGTGTTGGAGAGAAAAATATACACCTTCTCTCTCACCTCTGCTCTCTAGTCCCAAGGAGAACTATACTGCAATTACAAGACCTGCTTTATAGGAGAAATACTAACACCATCTCTGCTGGGAAAGAAATAAACATACCTATTTGTTTTGCATATACTTTACAGCTTCAGATCTGAAAATACTTCCAACCGAGTTGATGTTTCCATTGCTTATTTACTGTGGTGATCATGTTGCAATTTCACAGCATGGGCCTATGTGTAATACAGATGTTATTTAAAAAACAGTACATTTCACAGCATGGGCCTATGTGTAATACAGATGTTATTTAAAAAACAGTACATTTCACAGCATGGGCCTATGTGTAATACAGATGTTATTTAAAAAACAGTACATTTCACAGCATGGGCCTATGTGTAATACAGATGTTATTTAAAAAACAGTACATTTCACAGCATGGGCCTATGTGTAATACAGATGTTATTTAAAAAACAGTACATTTCACAGCATGGGCCTATGTGTAATACAGATGTTATTTAAAAAACAGTACATTTCACAGCATGTGTAATACAGATGTTATTTAAAAAACAGTACATTTCACAGCATGGGCCTATGTGTAATACAGATGTTATTTAAAAAAGAATACCTTGTGTTCCGTGGCTAAATACATAGAGATTTCTGTTTATGTGCACAATACATTTTTTACGAAGCTGCTGCTTACTCCACTATGTACTTGGCTGTTTCTCAGTGCTCCACTCGCTGCCGCTCCCGCCTCCTTGATTGGCTGCTGCTCGTGCTCTGCTACCACTTCATCCCCCTCCTTAATTGGAGATTAATGTACACAAAAGAAATGGTCAACATGTTCCAACTATTGCATTCCATGCCTCAGTAGGCTATTAAGCATAAGCACAATTTCATGTTAGTTAGGCTACATGCATCTATTTACATGTTGTACACAGAAGACAAGATTTTTTACTTTAGTTTATTTGGTAAATATTTTCTTAACTCTTTCTTTAACTGCACTCTTGGATAAAGGCTTGTAAGTAAGCATTTCACGGTAAGGTCTACACATGTTGTATTCGGCGGATGTAACAAATAAAGTTGTTCAACATGCTCATACAAACTTTGGTGACTGTTGTAACAGCATTGTAAACATAAGCAAGACACAGAAAAGGAGTCAAAATAGTGTTTTAATGTTATTTTCTCATTTTTAGCAACTCTCGCTACAGTATGGCAGCATAACTATGAAGATTAATATCACAAATAGTAGACAATCTAAAGCAGTAGTTGGCAAACGACGTAAAGATTAATAGAGCCATCTGTCTAGTTTTCAGACAGATTTAGCTTCAATAGGATGGTCATTGAGAGGCAAAATAGCAGTTATAGGGCCTGTGTGTGGTTAAAATGCAGATACAAATAGCACTTAGAGGACCTGTGTGTGAATAAAACGCAGATACAAATAGCACTTAGAGGGCCTGTGTGTGGTTAAAACGCAGATACAAATAGCACTTAGAGGACCTGTGTGTGGTTAAAACGCAGATACAAATAGCAGTTAGAGGACCTGTGTGTGGTTAAAACGCAGATACAAATAGCAGTTATAGGGCCTGTGTGTGGTTAAAACGCAGATACAAATAGCAGTTATAGGGCCTGTGTGTGGTTAAAACGCAGATACAAATAGCAGTTATAGGGCCTGTGTGTGGTTAAAACGCAGATACAAATAGCAGTTATAGGGCCCGTGTGTGGTTAAAACGCAGATACAAATAGCAGTTATGGGCCTGTGTGTGGTTAAAACGCAGATACAAATAGCAGTTAGACGACCTGTGTGTGGTTAAAACGCAGATACAAATAGCAGTTATAGGGCCTGTGTGTGGTTAAAACGCAGATACAAATAGCAGTTATAGGGCCTGTGTGTGGTTAAAATGCAGATACAAAAAGCAGTTATAGGGCCTGTGTGTGGTTAAAATGCAGATACAAAAAGCAGTTACAGGGCCTGTGTGTGAATAAAACGCAGACATAAAAAGCAGTTATAGGGCCTGTGTGTGGTTAAAACACAGATAGTTTTTTGTCCCAGTGCAAAAACTGAAGTGGGGAGTTACATGCAGTTATCTAGACAGCCTATCAAACAGAAGCAAGTCACAGACAGACACGCAGTCTTATTAGCAATGTAATGTTCTTTTTTCATCATCATTGCAAATGTTGGCTGTAGCAGGAAGCAGATAGGCAGTCCAAGCAGTAGTGTTCTTTTTCAGCAACTGGCTAGTGGCTTCGATATGGCAGCATCTATAAAGACTAGCCTACATCACCACACAAGACGCCGATTGTTTTTGCTCCAATGCAATGTGTAGGGACTTTGTCCTGCTTGTGCAACTGCATTATCCATTACAACATACAGACAAGGTTGTACACTTCATAATATAGCTATATATTTTTGGGAATGTTTATTCAAATCCCCGCAGGATTTTTATTTCAGCTGTTCAGAAATGTGAGGCAGTGACAATGGCTACATCATCATGTTTCAGAAGAGGGTGAGTAAAGAGAGAAACATGTATACTGTTGTCGTGTCTTTGGCTATGCCGGATTAAGTGATATGACATGCTAACTTATAAAATTATTTCTCTGTAATTAATATTACCTGATTAAGCTAATCATGTAAATGTAATTAACTAGAAAGTCGGGGCACCACAGAAGAACGTTTATAGAGCTGTTATCCTCTGAATAAACTCTTAAAATACTTAGTAATATTTTACATCGATAGCCGTCAATCTTAACCCGTATGTTGTTTTAGTCTCATCATGAAAGTTGTAAATTCTTGGTTATCTGCACGAACCCAGTCTTTACTAAAATCATCCATACATCAATTGTCTTAAAATCATTTATTTACTACACTAAGTAATTAACAGAAAACATACAAACAGCAATTATCGTCACCAAGGGTTGGCATAGTAATGTGCCCTACTGGCTAACAAGCATGGCTGGTCTGTTAGACAATGGGTCATAAAACGGTAAGCTGAGAAGTTACACAGAGTTCATTAATATTAACAATTGACAATTGAAGGCTCACTCATTCGGGAACATTTGCAATCAATATATATTTACGCTCGTGTGTCGTCGGGATTCTTGTTGGAGAGTTTTGTTCTGATGGAGAGTTTGTCAGCGTTCTCTCTCTCTCACTCTCGGTTAGAATGGATCTGTCAGAGCGACATTCATGAATGTCGTCATAGAATGGATGTGGTTGGTCTTCGCGTTCGATGATATAATTTACTTAGCTGCAGACTAATAATTAATATCAAAGACTTGTTCTTATTCTGTCGATATTGATAGTCTAAAAGTTAACCACGTGGTATGGTTCACTTTCAGTAGAGTACTTGGCTGGTCAAACCTATGAGCCAACTCGCAATGGAGTGTAGGCCTGGTGTGTAGAAATGTAAATCAGGGGGTGTTTTATAGTACCCATAGAAAAGGCTTGTCAAATGACGCCTGGTCCTGTATGTGTCCCTGGGGGCGTGCCTATGACTGAGCTAGACTTGGTTACAGAAATATAATTCTATCACATTAACATCAGTACATAGCATCTCAATGTATTACAAATAGCTTTATCCTTATTAATACATTTTATACAACCATGTGGATTCAGTCTCATCGCTGAGGCTATCATGTAGACCGTTTTAGGGTAATATGGCTATATTGTCTCTTCTGAGTATCACAAAATTGTACCAAGCGGATCAGTTCGTAGCTGGAGTCTTCATCAATCTTCCATATCTTCTCCAGAACACACATGTCTCTTGGTTCTCCAATTCTATGACTTGGAAGAATTTCCTTTGTCTCTCTATGAAACATGTTGTAGTAGATTCTCCTCTTGGAATTTTTACAACCCTGGGTTGGGGGGAAGGTAGGTTGGGTGATGGTACAAAGGGGAGGGGGTCAACTGTCCTTCCTGTACCCAAAGAGGCCAACGTCATGACACTGTATACTGTATGACAATATCAAGAGATTGGAATCCATAACAGCAGCAGGAGACTGACACAATGATAATTTGGTAAAAATAGGTTTTTGTATTACCTGTATTGCAGTCACAGTATGATGAGGAACATGTGTGACGTACGATTGACAACAAGCAATGCTAATGAGACAGGGACAGAATATTTGGTTGTCAAATTGAATCTTCTGTTAGCATACTTTCTGTAAAGGAAAATTTGATGCCATCAGAAAAATACATCTAGCTGGAAACATGATAATTTATGCATTGATTGTGAATGGGAAGTTCAGTACAGGATATATTCCGTGATATGATATGTGTTACAAATATTTTTTGAGTGTATTTTCTGTGGTCGGATGTGATGTTCCTATATCTATGCTGATGGAGAAGAACCATCATGGGCCAAACATTCAATGCATTCTATTAAGGTTTGTGATGTTTGTCTGGATGCTTCAATCATGTACTACATTCAGACTGTCAAAGGCAAGCCACAATCATCCAGAAGAAACCAACTGGATGGAGAAAAGAGAGGGCCGGGTGTACAGAGAAGAACATCTACAATATATCCCACAGTACAGAAAATTACCTCACAAACCAAAAAGAAGTCTCCAAAGCAAAATCTCTCTTCAAAACAGCTCCTCCAGAGTACCAATCTGAGGGCAACAATCTGAGGTTAGAGCACACACAGCGGACAGAACAGAAAAGGACAGAAGTGCCCTGCACAATAACATTCAGAGCGATCTAAATGCTTGGTGTAAACCAATGTGTTATGGTGTAGCCTAATGAAAGTCAGGCAGAAACACCATTCATTCCCCCTGGTGAGTCGATTCTGGGAACAGAGTGCCATTATAACCCAGCTTCTGTTCTCTGGGCTGCTGCTACACCATCCAACACCCCTGCCTTTCATAATGAATGAAACAGGCTTCAATAACTGACTCCAGCCTCCCAGCCAAACAGAGAATTAGATAAGAGGACACCAGGACACTTCAGCAGCCATCAAAGGAGATGCCAATCACATTAGCTATAGGACTGGGTCTGTATCTTTTCCTTGATTTTCTAATAAAAGACACTGAGACACTATAGACCAAACAATCTTCCCTCTGAGGATACTTGAGGTTCTGTTTTACTGTTTTCATTTCCTTCCCAGGTTTTGTTGCAGATCTGGTATCGACCAGGAGGACGGGTATTATATATTCTTCCGGGCTGTTTGCAACCTAAACCAGGCTTTACTGCAAGAGCAAAATATTTCCTTAACAACGGAGAAAACAGAGATTAAGAAAACACAAGAAAGCGGAGACAACGCAACACCTTATATAAAGATACTGTGAAATTGTATTGGAAGGCAATGGATTAACACTGAGACATCTGACCTAATTTCAACTCAAACTACCACAAAGACTGGTATTCTTCTTATAGAGCCAGATTACTATCTTAACTGATGCACTGATCATCTCTTAAGACTGGACTCAGCAGGACCATGTGGCAGTGGGAGATGTGTGAGATGTTTGAGTTTTATGGAAATGCTCTTGCTTTAAGTTTCTTATCTGTCAGTGGGCCCACTCTGTTAATACCCTAGATGTATGGTAAAAGGAGACATGACTGAAAGTTATGTGTTTTAAATCTTCATGTTTCATTGAGTCTGATTTAACTCTCTCATTACAGAGTAAAGTTACAAGTACATAGATAGGGGTGGCAGGGTAGCCTAGTGGTTAGAGCGTTGGGCTAGTAACCGAAAGGTTGCAAGTTCAAATCCCTGAGCTGACAAGGTACAAATCTGTCGTTCTGCCCCTGAACTGTTCCTAGGCTGTCATTGAAAATAAGAATTTGTTCTTAACTGACTTGCCTAGTAAAAAAAAGATATATATATATATATAGAGAGAGAGAACAAGAGAGTGAGAAATAGGTGATGAGGACCTGCGAATGAGGATGATCACTGTGACTTAGAGGTGGCTCAGCAGGGTTATCATCACCTAGAGAGAGTCAAAGAGACATATTAAACCACTGAGAAATGACTAGAGCTCAGAAAAGCCAACATGAGAAGGAGGAGAGTACAAAACTACCTTATCAATACAGAATTCACGAGAGAGGGAAATAGAAAGGAGAGTGAGGGAGGGCGGGATTAGTAATGAAAATATAACTCTTGACACTATGACTGTTAGATGCTGCCGTGATTCCCTTTGTAATAAAGAAAGGAAATACTCTGCGACCGCCGCTCAGTGGTTCTAAATACAATTTTCATGCCCCCTACCCTCCACACATTAAATTGCCTTTACTTATGTTGGGTCGAATTGTCTCCTAGGAGATTTAAGGCTGGATATTGCAATAAATTGTCTTTGTACAAATGTCATTGGCACAAGGGTTGGCTGATTAGGCTTCCTATATTGATCCCTAATCCTACCTCCTCTCCTCCCGATCCAGTCCTCCTCTCCTCCTTTCCCTCCTCTCCGCCGCAGCAGTGTTCTCTACTGCCACTGCCGGCAGCTTAGTGAAGATCCCTTTCTCCCTCTTTCTTTCCAGGGGCCTTGAGATCCTTCTTTAATGCTTTAAAACCCTGTCGTCATCTCCAGGCAACTCAAAGGCTGTTGAGCTCAATAAGACTCAATTTATTCCCCCGAAGAATTCATACAGAGAAGAAGCTGAGTTCCTTTAAGAATCAACGCCCTCCTTTCCACCCTCCCTTCATTCCTCCTTCCATCCCCTCTGCTTATACTGTATATGCTCCTCAACCGAGGGAGCTGACATGATCATATAAACTCTGTATGAACATATCTGCCTGACAACTTAAAGGCCCAGTGCAGTCAAAATGTGATTTTCCTGTGTTTTATATATATTTTCACACTATGAGGTTGGAATAATACTGTGAAATAGTGAAAAGGATGACAATGCCCTTTTAGTGTAGGAGCTGTTTGAAAAGACTGTTTTGGTGGGATTTAGTTTTGACCTGCCTGATGACATTACCAGCTGGTAATTTAGTTACTGGACCAATAACAAAGAGCTGTCACGACTTCCATCGAGGGTGGTTCCTCTCCCTGTTCGGGCGGTGCTCGGCAGTCGGCGTCGCCGGCCTACAAGCCGTCACCGATCCATTTTTCTTTTTCCGTTTGTTTTGCCTTTGGTTTTTTCACACCTGGTTTAATTTGCTTTAATTTCTGTGTGTATATTTTACCCCTGTTGCCTGCTTAGGTTTGTGTGGGATTATTTGTCTCAGGTTGCTCATTGAGGTTGTGCCTCAGTTTATTTCACGTATATACCGATTGTGTATAAGTTTGAGGAGTGTTGTTTTTTCCTCCTTCCGTGAGTAACTGTATTCTCTTTTTGTCGTGGGCGTTGTTATTGGTATTGTACCCGTCTTTTTGTTGTGGACTTGCCTATTAAAAGACGCTCCTTGGACATCTCTGCTCTCCTGCGCTTGACTCCTTCACCTACCTCATAATCAAAACCTAACAAGAGCGTTCCAAACCTCTCTGCCAATAACAGCTTGTTTTCAGTTTTCCCCTCCCAACTTAGACCACTCCCAGACAGTCTTAGCAAAATTCTTGCATGAGAAATAGATTTTTGCTTAGAAGCTATTTTTGTTCCTTTTTGACCATTTTAATTTAAAGAATCTCAGTAAGATACATTGTTAGCCAGCAATGATTTGATATTGAAATAAAAATGGCTGCATTGAACCTTTAAGCAGATTTAACAATCAGGGTTGACTTGGGTTGAATATGGGCTTTGTGCCAGCAGTGGAAATAGATAGACTTAAGGCCACAGAATTAAAATCCATTGGATATTACTTTATTCAAAGCCAAGGCAGAGACTGTGAGAGGAGACCTTGAGAGAAGGATGGTCCTAGGAAATGCTAATCTAATGAGCTTCTATCCTCCCTGGCCATAAGACTTAAATGGCTAACAACTACAGCTCCCACTCACACCTACTCTGCTGCTAAAATGATCATTAACTAGATTTATTACTACAACTACGCTACTGTTCATTGATTATTGATTGCCATCGCCATTAGTATCTGTATAGTTATGCTGCTACTGGTCACTATTAATCCAGTTTACATGTACATATTACCATTAGCATATTAACATAAGTATTTGTATATTCCTGCTATAAGTCACTTTCACCCCTGTTTAGATGTACACTACATGACCAAAAGTATGTGGAAAGAAATGTTTGCAGTTTTAAAGCTAATTTCCTACAATTCTACATATTTTGTAAGGACTTGTGCCAAGTTAATGTGATATCTGAGTGAACATTACTAACAAAATCAATGGGGGCCTCCTTGAGGTGAGGGCCCCTGTGCCCTGCGTGACCGGTCTGTATTCTGCCATGTTTGATAGCTGGGTAGACTAACGTCCAATCTAAAAATTGTCAGCTGACATGGCACTGATGTTGGGCGATTAGGCTTGGCTCGCAGTTGGCGCTCTAATTCATCCCAAAGGTGTTTGTTGGGGTTGAGGTCAGGGCTCTGTGCAGGCCAGTCAAGTTCTTCCACACCGATCTCGACAAACCATTTCTGTATGGACCTCGTTTTGTGCACGGGGGCATTGTCATGCTGAAACAGGAAAGGGCATTCCCCAAACTGTTGCCACAAAGTTGGAAGCACAGAATCGTCTAGAATGTCATTATGTGATGTAGCGTTAAGATTTCCCTTCACTGGAACTAAGGGGCCAAGCCCAAACCATGAAAAATAGCCCCAGACCATTACTCCTCCTCCACCAAACTTTACAGTTGGCACCATTCATTTGAGTAGGTAGCGTTCTACTGGCATCCGCCAAACCCAGATTCAGCCGTCGGACTGCCAGATGGTGAAGCGTGATTCGTCACTCCAGAGAATGCATTTCCACCGCTCCAGAGTCCAATGGCGGAAAGCTTTACACCACTCCAGCTGACATTTGGAATTGCGTAGGGTGATCTTAGGCTTGTGTGCGGCTGCTTGGCCATGGAAACCAATTTCATGATAGCTGGCTAGACTAACAGATTTTGTGCTGATGTTGCTTCCAGAATCAGTTTGGAACTCAGTAGTGAGTGTTGCAACCGAGGAAAGACAATTTGTACGTGCTTAGCGCTTCAGCACTCGGCTGTCCTGTTCTGTAAGCTTGTGTGGCCTACCACTTCACGGCTGAGCTGTTGTTGCTCCTAGACATTTACACTTCACAATAACACTTACAGTTAACCAGGGAAGCTCTAGCATGGAAGAAATTTGACGAACTGACTTGTTGGAAAGGTGGCCTCCTATGACGGTGCCACTTTGAAAGTCACCGAGCTCTTCAGTAAGGCCATTCTACTGCCAATTGTCTATGGAGATTGCATGGTAATGTGCTCGATTGTATACACCTGTCATCACCATATGTGGCTGAAATGGCCAAATCCACTAATTTGAAGGGGTGTTCACACACTTTTGTATATATAGTGAATATCCGCCTATCACGCCTACACTGACACTCTTGTACACACACACACACACACACACACACACACACACACACACACACACACACACACACACACACACACACACCACCACACTTATGCTGCTTGCATACTGTATACTATTATGACTTATCCTGCCACCAGTCACTTTCTCCTAATCCCTGCCTGCATGTACATACTCAAATGTTCCAGTATCCCTGTACATTGTACATTTGGTATTGGCACTGACCCTGAATAGCGTCCTCTTTCTTATTTAATACATTTTTTAAACATTTTTTATAATTACTCATTGCTAAACTATTTTGATATTGAATACTGCACTGTTGGTAGGGCTTGCAAGTTAAGCATTTTACTGTACTTGTGCATTTGTGTCACATTGTATAATGATAGGAGACAAGCGCAAGAACACGTAATAGGGAGTTGTATTTTCTCCACCCAAACAAAAGAGCGAGGAGTAAACCTCTAAATAATTCACGGGACGAGACCCGTGAAACACGTGCACAATAACACGTAGCATGGAAGACGATACAACAGCATAGGTACTCACAGGACCAATGGACATGGTAGCAATAACCGACAAGGACAATGGGGTACAGAGGGCACATGTATAACCTTCTAATCAGGGAGAATGGGAACCAGGTGTGCGTAATGAGACAAGACAGTCCGGGGTTGGTGGTAATGAATCCAGTTCAGTGACGCCTAGAAGGCTGGTGACGTAGACCTCCGGAGCTGGTGAACGGAATGAGCAGCAGTACCTGGGGGATCCGGGACAATTTGACAAATAGAACTTGACATTTTAAGCCACTCAAAGAGGAGGAAAAGTGCATTGGAAGAACCCTCCTTCCGACTGCCTCTTATCACAAGGAGAAGGATGACTTTTCCAATAATGTTTAAGGACACTTGATGTCTGACATTTTCCCCCGAAGAATGACAGATGGTCTGTGCACCAGGAATATTTTAGGACCACACACTTTCTCCCAAACTCCACTTCATTTCTCAGATTGGCATTTGAGGAACATACGTTTCTAATGTTTAGTTGGGCACTGATAGCTTTCAGAGGACTGGGGTTTTGGAGACTTGAGATGAGTTATGACATTTGAATGGATTGGAATTGGATTCAGCATACTAGAGAGGAGAAGAGAGCATCTTAAAACAAAGATGAAATCAAAAATATAACGCATCGGAGGCAGGGGAGAAGAGGAGCATTGGGCATTTATTAGTAATGTACACTGATACTTTGATGCAGTATTGATCCTCAGGGTATTCATAACAATGGTACATATATCATTAGTTGTGATTTGTAATGAAAAGAACTATGTGAAATGGCGATTTTAACACGAAACAAAGAAATAACTACGATATCAATTACACATCTACATAGATGGAGATATTTTACTCATTCTTTGAATGATACAGTAGATGCTCTGGGCAGTACATACTCTCAATATTCTTATTAATGGGAAATTAAAACCTAGCTCTAACTTTCCCTTTTACTATAATCATGGAGAGACTTGGGTATTTCTGTGACTGGTTTCTGTCACGACATGGCCTTTTGGGTGTATATTGTGGCTCCCCCTCTCTCACTCGCTCTCCCACATCAGGTTTTACAACGGTCATAAATTCCTGGTAGAAACTGCCAGGCAGTACTGAGGGAGAGAGTCTATGGAGAACAAATAGCTTCTCTTTAGAAACTCTTAATCCCCAAAATTGGAGAATTAAACAATATTTATTTTTGAGAATGTGGGAATGGTCTGTGGACACTTAAGGGACAGTCATGTCGTGTGTGTTTCATTTGGTGATCTCATGAAGGACAGGAAACACACAACTATATCTCATAAAGTGTACATTTCCCAGCTGTCAGGTTTACTTCTGAATGTTGTATAAGATGGATGAATAAGTATAAGACCTTTGAAAAGATAACAATGTGATTTAGTCTTCCAAATGAGAATTGGTTGTTTTATGGTAACTTATGCACAGTCAGTAGCCACGCCCAGGTGGGCACAAACATTATGAGACGGCCCCTTTTCTAGTATAAAAGCCCTCGTGACGCAATTCAGATTAGACCAAGCAAACCGCGGTGCAATTTCAGAAAATATGAAGAGTTGGCACTACAACTCTACCAAAAGAACAAGAACATACAGCATGGAGCGTTGGCAACATGGCTGGATATGGTTAACTTCTTTGGGATAGGGGCAGTATTTTCACGGCCGGATAAAAAACGTACCCGATTTAATCTGGTTACTACTCCTGCCCAGAAACTAGAATATGCATATAATTATTAGATTTGGATAGAAAACACTCTAAAGTTTCTAAAACTGTTTGAATGGTGTCTGTGAGTATAACAGAACTCATATGGCAGGCCAAAACCTGAGAAGATTCCATGCAGGAAGTGCCCTGTCTGGCAATTTGTTGTCCTTCTGTTGCATCTCTATCGACATTACAGCATTTGTTGGCTCTCTAAAGCTGCCAGAAAGTGGAATGGGGTGTCTGCTGTCTCTGGGCAAAGTATAGGAGCAGAGTTTGTAAGTGGTCAGCCTGGGGACAGTGAGACTGGAGATGCGCGGTCACGAGAACTCGCCATGTTTTTCTTTCTCTCTTTGAATGAATACAACGTAGCCCGGTTGGAATATTATTGCTATTTTACCAGAAAAATAGCATAAAAATGGATTTTAAACAGCGTTTGACATGCTTCTAAGTACGGTAATGAAATATTTTCAATTTTTTATGTCACGAAATGCACTCGCGCGTTACCCTTCGGATAGTGACCTGAACGCACGAACAAAACGGAGGTATTTGGATATAACTATGGATTATTTGGAACCAAAACAACATTTGTTGTTGAAGTAGCAGTCCTGGGAGTGCATTCTGACGAAGAACAGCAAAGGTAATCCAATTTTTCTAATAGTAATTCTGAGTTTAGGTGACCACGAAGTTGGCGGATGTCAAAATAGCTAGCCGTGATGGCCGAGCTATGTACTCAGAATATTGCAAAATGTGCTTTCGCCGACATAGCGATTGCATAAAGGAGTTCTGTAACTAGAATTCTTAAAATAATTGCTATGTATTTTGTTAACGTTTATCATGAGTAATTTAGTAAATTCACCGGAAGTTTTCGGTGGGTATGCTAGTTCTGAACGTCACATGCTAATGTAAAAAGCTGTTTTTTTATATAAATATGAACTTGATTGAACAAAACATGCATGTATTGTATAACATAATATCCTAGGAGTGTCATCTGATGAAGATCATCAAAGGTTAGTGCTGCATTTAGCTGTGGTTTGGGTTTTTGTGACATATATGCTTGCTTGGAAAATGGCTGTGTGATTATATGTGGCTATGTACTCTCCTAACACAATCTAATGTTTTGCTTTCGCTGTAAAGCCTTTTTGAAATCGGACAATGAGGTTAGATTAACGAGAGTCTTATCTTTAAAATGGTGTAAAATAGTTGATTGTTTGAGAAAAGTGAATTGTGGTATTTTAGTTGGTTTTGTATTTCACGCCGTGCGATGCCATTGGCTGTTGGCTAAGGGTTCCGCAGGCGGAACGGGGTTCCGCAGGCGGAATATCTGTTCTCAACAGGTTAAACTCTGAGGCAATCAATTCACTACAGAAGTAAGAATTCCTAGGCTGTCAAACTTTCATTCTGCAGCTGGAAATGTACTTAGCCTAGGACGAAGAATACCTACAACAGCTGAAACCTCTATTCTATGCGACAACATGGGTATGCCTGACGTATCAACTAGGAACGCAACCAGAGACTTTTCTGTCAACTCTCTCCAGCAGACGGACCGGCAGACCACAGAGAGAGACAACAAGACATACACTCGTAAATATGTGAATTGCAATTTCTTTTTCGAATGAGCGCTTGTACATGTAAGGTATTAGCATTTTCTATGAGTGTAGTTATCAGCTATCAGTTTCCTGCCCTTGAGTGGTCCTCACCCCCTTTACTTTGTCTACCATGCCATCATATCCGTTAGGGACTTTTTCATATAGGGACTTTTTCTTTGTATCACGTAATACCCCATATATGAACTAATTGTGTGTGTTTTCATGTATTTCTGTGACTTGATTAGTTTGTTAGTAAATAGATAATTAAACCAATTTGTATATCGCTGATTCATGATTTAGGCTAGGGTTCATGCAGATATCCAAGGGTTTGCGACATTCAGTAATGAGAACTGATGAGTTAATAATAATACATTAATACAAGACTGTACTCGATGAGATATGAAAATATCCGAAGAGTCAATTTGGGAAATAGAGACTATAAACATTTTCCCGTGGTGCCCCGACATCCTAGTTAATTAAAGTTTACATGATTAGTTTAATCACGTAATAATAATTACACATAGAGAATTGATTTGATAAAATAACAGTCTTCACATTTAATGATAATCACAGACACGACATTTCCAACCAACTCCATGTCTGTCAGCTTTAAATATATAATGGACTGAAAATAATTATGATTTGAGAAGTATGTAAACGATAAGGCCAAATCAATGAGCACTTTCTGTCCATCAAATATCTCTGTTGCTGTTTCAGCATGAAAAATAAATGCTTGAAAAAACACTGAACAAAAATATAAATGCAACATGCAACAATTTCAAAGATTTTGCTGAGTTACAGTTCATATAAGGAAACCAGGCAATTTAAATAAATTCATTAGGCCCTAATCTATGGATTTCACATGACTGGGAATACAGATATGCATCTGTTGGTCACAGATACCTTTAAAAAAAAGGTAGGGGCGTGGATCAGAAAACCAGTCAGTATGTCACGACTTCTGCCGAAGTCGATGCCCCTCCTTGTTAGGGTGGTGCTCGGCGATCGACGTCACCGGTCTTCTAGCCATCACTGATCCATTTTTCATTTTCCATTGGTTTTGTCTTGTTTTCCTACACACCTGTTTCCAATCCCATTCATTACTTGTTGTGTATTTAACCCTCTGTTTTCCCTCATGTCCTTGTCTGAGATTGTTTTGTTTGTTATTGTTTTTGTGTATTTTTGTATTGGTGAGCTACGGGTATTTTTACCCATGTTATTTTTATGTACGTTGGTTTTGGAGTTTGTGTTTGTTTATTATTTACTAAACAACTCCAGTTATACCAAGTTGGTTTCTCCTGCACCTGACTTCCTTGCCACCTACATGCATGTCGATGACACAGTATCAGTCAGAAGAGGGCACGACAACATCTTTTCCCCCCTAAGTAGACTGAAAATCTTTGGCATGGGTCCCCAGATCCTTAAAAAGTTATACAGCTGCACCATCGAGAGCATCCTGACCAGTTGCATCACCGCCTGGTATGGCAACTGCTCGTAAGGTGCAACAGAGGGTAGTGTGAACGGCCCAGTACATCACTGGGGCCAAGTTTCCTACCATCCAGGACCTATATACTAGGCGGTGTCAGCGGAAGGCCCCAAAAATTGTCAAAGACTCCAGTCACCGAAGTCATAGACCACTCTCTCTGTTATCACACAGCAAGCAGTACCGGAGTGCCAAGTCTAGGTCCAAAAGGCTCCTTAAAACTTCTTATGGATACGTGGGACGGTAGTGTCCCACGTTGCCAACATCCAGTGAAATTGCAGAGCGCGAAATTCAAAAATACTAAATTCAAATATTTAACATTCTTGAAAATATATGTGTTATACATCAAAATAAAGCTTAACTTCTTGTTAATCCAGCCAAGGTGTCAGATTTCAAAAAGGCTTTACAGCGAAAGCAAACCATGCGATTATCTGAGGACAGCACCCCGCATACAAATGCATGACAAATATTTCAACCAGGCAGGTGCGACACAAAAGTCAGAAATAGCGATATAAAAAATGCCTTACCTTTGAAGATCTTCTTCTGTTGGCACTCCAAAAGGTCTCAGTTACATTACAAATGGTCCTTTTGTTCAATAAAGTCCTTCTTTATATCCATAAAAACTCAGTTTAGCTGGCGCGCTTCAGTCAATAATCCACTGATTTCCCTCCTTCAAAATACATACAAAATGAATCCCAAACGTTACCAATAAACTTATCCTAACAAGTCAATCAATGTTTATAATCAATCCTTAGGTACCCTAATACGCAAATAAAAGATACAATTTAAGACGGAGAATCGTTATTGTCTTTACCGGAGCAAAATACCAAAGAACGCGTTATTTTTTATTTATTTTTTATTTATTTTTCATTTATTTTTTATTTATTTTTTATTTTACCGTTATTTTACCAGGTAAGTTGACTGAGAACACATTCTCATTTACAGCAACGACCTGGGGAATAGTTTCAGGGGAGAGGAGGGGGATAAATGAGCCAATTGTAAGCTGGGGATGATTAGATGGGCGTGATGGTATGAGGGCCAGATTGGGAATTTAGCCAGGACACCAGGGTTAACACCCCTACTCTTACGATAAGTGCAATGGGATCTTTAATGACCTCAGAGAGTCAGGACACCCGTTTAACGTCCCATCCGAAAGACTGGCTCTCAGTCACGCGCTTGGAAACACTACAGCCAAAATGGGAGCCCTTAGAAAAACTACAATTTCTGGCAAATTTTTTCAAAAACCATTCTGAAACTCTTTCTAAAGACTGTTGACATCTAGTGGAAGCCCTAGGAACTGCAATCGGGCACGATTTCACCCTATTATAAAAGTGCCAGCCATTGAAATCAGTGGTAGGATGAATATAATTTTTTGGGGATGGTTTGTCCTCGGGGTTTCGCCTGCAATTTCTGTTCTGTTATACTCACAGACATTATTTTAACAGTTTTAAAGACTTTAGAGTGGTTTCTATCCAAATCTTACTTTGGGCACGCTTTTCATCCGGACGTCAAAATACCACCCCCAAAGAAGTTAACAGCTTCTAGACTGCTGAACAATTAATCAAATGGCCACCCGGACTATTTACATTTATTGTGTTACTTTTAATATTTTACATTTGTTTATTTAGTTAATATTTTCTGAACTCTATTTCTTGAACTGCATTGTTGGTTAAGGGCTTGTATAAGTCAGCATTTCACGGTCTACACGTGTTGTATTCAGCGCATGTGACAAATAAAATGTTATTTTATTTGATCTGGTCTGAACACCATTTGCCTCATATCTCCTTTGCATAGAGTTGATCAGGCTGTTGACTGTGGCCTGTGGCCAATGTTGTCCCACTCCTCTTTAATGGCTGTGCGAATTTGCTGGATATTGGCAGGAATTGGAACACGCAGTTGTACATGTCAATCCAGATCTTCCTAAATATGCTCAATGGCTGACATTTATAATGAGTATGCAGGCCATGGAAGAACTGGGACATTTTTAGCTTCCAGGAATTGTGTACAAATCCTTGCGACATGGTCCAGTGCATTATGCTGAAACATGAGGTGATGAAGGCGGATGAATGGCACGAGTTCTGCTCTCCTGCATCTGACTTCCCTGCCACCAGTTACGCACCCCTTACAATCTGGGATCTTTTATTTCAGCTCATGAAACATAGGACTGTTAATATTTTTGTTCAGTGTATAATACCGCAATAAAAACATGAAAACCCCCCGGCACATGTCATTTCATCCCTTCATGTCGGTCTGTATCCATTGACAGCTGAAGTGTGCATCCAGTTGGGAGTTGAAGAGGCAGATTAGGTTGACGCAGCCGCCCTGCCATGAGGAGATTGGCACATTAATTAGCTGTGTTGAACATGGCAGGATAGAGCCAAGAAAAGCTGTTCACTGAAAACCATCCATTAATCGCTATCTGTCTGGAGTGGAGCTCAATTAATGTTGGATGACCCTTCTCTGTCATATCGCAGTCATCCTCATCTGCATCAGCCCTGTCACAAATGCACAAGCACATGAATATAAATGCACACTCACACACGCGCACACACACACACACACACACACACACATCATAATTTGAATTCTAAGCAGCTGTGGAATGTCTAGTGTCAAGTCGGCGCAAACCTACTGTTTAGAACAAAGCTCTCTGAAAAGAGTAGAACGCGGGGGTCTAAATTACAACTAAACACCCATGTTTTCTCTCAGCACATTGCAAAACCGTCCCGATCAAAGTGACCAAAAGAAAATTATACAATAACTGAATAATATTCATGAGTGTTTTGAGATATTGTACCTCATTTGATAAATCATGTGTTTCTGTAGGATTCTGTCCCACCAGTACTAGGCCTAGCCAGTCTCCTGTAAAACCTAGTTATTTGACACCTTTTAGTGTGTCTAAGACACTCAGTGGTACAAATCATTCCCTGAGTTCTAGAACCTCAGATGAATCTGGTAATGAATGATGTGGCTATTGAACTAGTTGTTGTGTGTATGTACTGACATGTACAGTTGAAGTCGGAAGTTTACATACACTTAGGTTGGAGTCATTAAAACTCGTTTTTCAACCACTCCACAACTTTCTTGTTAACAAACTATAGTTTTGGCAAGTCGGTTAGGACATCTACTTTGAGCATGACACAAGTAATTTTCCCAACAATTGTTTACAAACAGATTATTTCATTTATAATTCACTGTATCACAATTCCAGTGGGTCAGCAGTATACATACACTAAGTTGACTGCCTTTAAACAGCTTGGAAAATTCCAGAAAATGATGTCATGGCTTTAGAAGCTTCTGATAGGCTAATTGACAACAATTGAGTCAATTGGAGGTGTACCTGTGGATGGTTCATCCTTGGGAGCAATTTCCAAACGCCTGATAGTACCATGTTCATCTGTACAAACAATGGTACGCAAGTATAAACACTATGGGACCACACAGCCATCATACCGCTCAGGAAGGAGATGCGTTCTGTCTCCTAGAGATGAACGTACTTTGGTGCGAAAGTGCAAATCAATCCCAGAACAACAGCAAAGGACCTTGTGAAGATACTGGAGGACACAGGTACAAAAGTATCTATAGCCACAGTAAAAAAAAGTCCTATATCGACATAACCTGAAAGGCCACTCAGCAAGGAAGAAGCTACTGCTCCAAAAACACCATAAAAAATCCAGAATACGGTTTGCCACTGCACATGAGGAAAAAGATCGTACTTTTTGGAGAAATGTGCTCTGGTCTGATGAAACAAAAATAGAACTTTTTGGCCATAATGACCATCGTTATGTTTGGAGGAAAAAGTGGGAGGCTTGCAAGCCGAAGAACACCATCCCAACCGTGAAGCACGTGGGTGGCAGCATCATGTTGTGGGGGTGCTTTGCTGCAGGAGAGACTGCTGCACTTCACAAAATAGATGGCATCATGAGGTAGGAAAATGATGTGGATATATTGAAGCTCAAGACATCAGTCAGGAAGTTAAAGCTTGGTCGCAAATGGGTCTTCCAAATGTAAAATGACCCCAAGCATACTTCCAAAGTTCTGGCAAAATGGCGTAAGGACAACAAAGTCAAGGTATTGGAGTGGCCATCACAAAGCCCTGATGTCAATCCTATAGAACATTTGTGGGCAGAACTGAAAAAGCATGTGTGAGCAAGGAGGATTACAAACCTGACTCGGTTACACCAGCTCTGTCAGAAGGAATGGGCCAAAACTCACCCAACATATTGTGGGAAGCTTGTGGAAGGCTACCCGAAACATTTGACCCAAGTTAACCTGTTTGGGATAGGGGGCAGTATTTTCACGGCCGGTGATAAAACATACCTGATTTAATCTGGTTACTAGTCCTGCCCAGAAACTAGAATATGCATATAATTAGTAGATTTGGATAGACAACACTCTAAAGTTTCTAAAACTGTTTGAAAGGTGTCTGTGAGTATAACAGAACTCATATGGCAGGCCAAAACCTGTGAAGATTCTATACAGGAAGTGCCCTGTCTGACAATTTGTTCTCCTTCTAGGGCATCTCTATCAAAAATACAGCATCTCTGCTGTAACATCACATTTTCTAAGGCTTTCCTTGGCTCTCAGAAGGCGCCTGAAAGTGGAATGAGAGCTCTCCAGTCTCTGGGCGAAAAACAGCAGGAGTTTTTGTGAGTGGTCCTGCTGAGAACAATGACACTGGAGCGCGCGTGCAGGAGACAACTCCATGTTTTTCTTTCAGTGTTTGAAAGAATACAACGTCACCCGGTTGGAATAATATCGCTATTTTACGAGAAAAATAGCATAAAAATGTATTTTAAACAGCGTTTGACATGCTTCGAAGTACGGTAATGGAATATTTTGAATTTTTTTGTCACGAAATGCGCCTGCGCGTCACCCTTCGGATAGTGATCTCAACGCACGAACAAAATCGAGCTATTTGGATATAACTATGGATTATTTCGAACCAAAACAACATTGGTTGTTGAACTAGAAGCCCTGGGAGGGCATTCTGACAAAGAACAGCAAAGGTAATCCAATTTTTCTTATAGTAAATCTGAGTTTGGTGAGGGCCAAACTTGGTGGGTGTCAAATTAGCTAGCCATGATGGCCGGGCTATGTACTCAGATTATTGCAAAATGTGTAAAATCTGACACCGCGATTGCATAAAGGAGTTCTGATCTATAATTCTTAAAATAATTGTTATGTTTTTTGTCAACGTTTATCGTGAGTAATTTAGTAAATTCCCCGGAAGTTTGCGGTGGGTATGCTAGTTCTGAACATCACATGCTAATGTAAAAAGCTGTTTTTTTATATAAATATGACCTTGATTGAACAAAACATGCATGTATTGTATAACATAATGTCCTAGGAGTGTCATTTGATGAAGATCATCAAAGGTTAGTGCTGCATTTAGCTGTGGTTTTGGTTTTTGTGACATATATGCATGCTTTGAAAATGGCTGTGTGAAACGTCCCACCTTGCCCAGGGAGGTTAAGGGTGTTATTTATTTTACTGTTGCAGCCGACATGTATACTGTTAAGTCTTCAGCGTACATGGACACACAGGCTTTATTCAGGGTCAATGGAAGGTCATTAGTAAAAACAGGAAACAATAATGGTCCAAGCCGGTTGTCCTGCGGAACCCCACACTCATCCGAATTTGCATTAGAGAGGCTTCAATTAGTATGTTTTAGAAAAAGGCTGTAATGTAACAAAATGTGGGAAAACTCAAGGGGTTTGAATACTTTCCGAATGCACTGTATGTCATTGTAAATATATATACAGTATATATTTGGGGGATTTATTAGGATCTCCATTAGTCGATGCTAATGGAGACAGCTACTCTTACTGGGATGTGACATAACGAAAAGACATTACAGACAAAAGACTTTACAATTTATATACATTTTAAAACATTAACATGTAGTGTGTGTCTGTGTACATCTATCAGTACACATGCAGTTGAAGTCGGAAGTTTACATACACCTTAGCCAATACATTTTTTCACAATTCCTGACATTTAATCCTAGTAAAAATTCCCTGTCTTAGGTCAGTTAGGTTCACCACTTTATTTTAAGAATTTGACATGTCAGAATAATAGTAGAGAGTGATTTATTTCAGATTTTATTACGTTCATCACATTCCCAGTGGGTCAGAAGTTCACATACACTCAATTAGTATTTGGTAGCATTGCATTTAAATTGTTTAAAATAGAGCTCCAGTCAGTTTTAGAATGGGTAACTTGCAATAGGTTGGTGTTAAATATCCCAAAAACTATAATTTTTTGGACAAATCACTCACTCAACCCTAAACCTCATCTGGATCTATTATCCTCTCTAGGGCAAGCGGGACGAAATCATCCCACCTACGTAACAGCCAGTTGAATCCCGTGGCGCGATTTTCAAATACCTTAGAAATGCTATTACTTCAATTTCTCAAACATATTACTATTTTACAGCTATTTAAAGACAAGACTCTCCTTTATCTAACCACACTGTCGATTTCAAAAAGGCTTTACAACGAAAGCAAAACATTAGATTATGTCAGCAGAGTACCCAGCCAGAAATAATCAGACACCCATTTTTCAAGCTAGCATATAATGTTACAAAAACCCAGAAGACAGCTAAATGCAGCACTAACCTTTGATGATCTTCATCAGATGACAGACCTAGGACATTATGTTATACAATACATGCATGTTTTGTTCAATCAAGTTCATATTTATATCAAAAACCAGCTTTTTACATTAGCATGTGACGTTCAGAACTAGCATACCCCCCGCAAACTTCCGATGAATTTACTAACAATTTACTAAATTACTCACGATAAATGTTCACAAAAAGCATAACAATTATTTTAAGAATTATAGATACAGAACTCCTCTATGCACTCGATATGTCCGATTTTAAAATAGCTTTTCGGTGAAAGCACATTTTGCAATATTCTAAGTAGATAGCCCGGCATCACAGGGCTAACTATTTAGACACCCAGCAAGTTTAGCACTCACCAAAGTCAGATTTACTATTAGAAAAGTTTGATTACCTTTCCTGTTCTTCGTCAGAATGCACTCCCAGGACTTCTACTTCAATAACAAATGTAGGTTTGGTCCAAAATAATCCATAGTTATGTTCCAACAGCGACGTTTTGTTCGTGCATTCAAGACACTATCCCAATGGTAAATAAGGGTCACGCGCACGGCGCATTTCGTGACAAAAGATTTCTAAATATTTCATTACCGTACTTCGAAGCATGTCAACCGCTGTTTAAAATCAATTTTTATGCCATTTTTCTCGTAAAAAAGCAATAATATTCCGACCGGGAATCTGCAATTAGGTAAACAGCCGAAAGAAAATACAGCACTGGATCGAATCGGGCACGCGCCTAATTCCTTTGTCCTCTTATCGGCCACTTGGCAAAGGCGATTATGTGTTTCAGCCTGGGGCTGCCTCGTCATCGTTCAACTTTTTCCCGGGCTCTGAGAGCCTATGGAAGCCGTAGGAAGTGTCACGTTACAGCTAAGATCCCCACTCTTCAATAAACAGAGACAAGAAGAACGACTCCTTGTCAGACAGGCCACTTCCTGCATGAAACCTTGTCAGGTTTTTGCCTGCCATATGAGTTCTGTTATACTCACAGACACCATTCAAACAGTTTTAGAAACTTTAGGGTGTTTTCTATCCAAAGCCAATAATTATATGCATATTCTAGTTACTGGGCAGGAGTAGTAACCAGATTAAATCGGGTACGTTTTTTATCCGGCCGTGTAAATACTCCCCCCTACCCCCAACAGGTGAATGAATAATGTGCCTATTGAGCCAGATGAAGAGACCAAACTGCTGGGTGTTACCCTAAATAGCAAGCTATCATGGTCAAAACATATAGACTCAATGGTTACTAAAATGGGAAGAGGTCTGTCCATTATAAGGGGTTGCTCTGCTTTCTTGATATCTCCGTCAACCAGACACGCCCTACAGCCCCTAGTTCTCTCGCACCTGGACTACTGCCCAGTTGTGTGGTCAGGTGCGGCAAAGAATGACATAGGCAAATTGCAGTTGGACCAATAAAGAGTAGCACTTAGATGTACACGGCACAGGAGGTTGGTGGCACCTTAATTGGGGAAGATGGGCTGATAGTAATGGCTGGAAGTGAATAAGAGGAATGTTATCGAACTCATCAAACTGAGTTCGATAGTGGAATGGTTTGCCATTCCACTTGCTCCATTCCAGCCATTATTATGAGCTGTCCTCCCCTCAGCAGCCTCCCTACACGGAGGGCAAATGCCAATGACATGCATGTCAGTCTCTCCTGGCTAAAAGTTGATGAGAGATTGACTGCATCACTATTGGCCTTTGTGCGAGCTGTTGATGTGCTAAAGGTACAGAATTGTCTGTTCAAGCAGTTGGCACAAAGTTCGGACACTCATCAGTTCAATCAGAGGTCTCTTCACAGTCCCCAGGTCCAGTACAGAGTTTTGAACACACCCAGTATTAAATAGATCCATGGCTAAATGGAACTCTCTGCCATCCCAGGTAACTCAAGCTAGAAATGAAACCAAGAAAAAAACAGATAAGGAACACCTTATGGCATGACGGAGACAGTGAAGAGACACAGAGAAATGTTTATGCATTTTGTATTGTATTATGTACAGTATGTAATACGTGGTTGGGATACGACTTTCATATGTGGTTGTCTTGCCTGGCTATGATGAATGCACTAGCTGTGAGTCGCTCTGGGTTGGAGCAATTGCTGAATGGCTAAATTGTAATGTAAACATAGTGCTATGTATGTATATTATGTACGTTATTTGTCGTGTTGTTTCCTGTTTGTACCCCAGGAAGAGTATCTGCTGCCTCAGCAGCAGCTAATTGGAGATCGAAATAAATACTAAATATTAAAATGTCTCAACCAAATAGTACCCAAATTTCCACATTGAAATTATGTGGTGTGCCCAGTGGGAAGGGTGAATACACTAGTGTAACAAGCAGCATAATGATGAGTATTGGAATTTATTGGGGAATGGAACAACACACCACTATGTGTGCAACAGACAACATTATCTATGGCTCAATGACAGAGACTGCTATCTAGTCTAAGACCACAGATAGAATATCAGCCACATCGTATACTCTCTGCCAGCCAGTCCATGAGGGGAAGGCATGCCATTGATTACTTCTCCCCCATCTAAACTCTCTAGGGAATAGCTGTGTGTATTCTCTCCCTCCATCACTGCCATAGATCTTCTTGAATTTGACAGCTCAAGTCAATTGGCTCTGACTAAAGGCTTGTTTCTCAGATTGAAATGCAGAACAATGTGTGTCCAATGCGGGAGAATCAGACAGCCACAGCACAGGCAGTCACAGTAGGCCTTTCTTGAATATATATATATATATATATACACTGTACATATATAATAGTAATGCCACTCACACTTCTCTGATCTGAGCAGTCTGGAAAAAATTGTTTGTCATCAGAGCTGTCAGAAACTGTACGGAAACATTCGATGCCTGACGCAGGTTTCAGACTGGCTGCAATCCCTGCACAAGCAGAAATACTCTCAAGCATTTGCAATATGAAGGTCTAGGTAAATGAAAACATCAAACTTGCATCAATATACACTGAGTGTACAAAACATTTAGAACACCTTCCTAATGTTGAGTTGAGGGACTTGGACTCTACAAGGTGTCAAGCGTTCCACAGGGATTCTGGCCCATGTTGACTCCAATGCTTCCCACAGTTGTGTCAAGTTGGCTGGATGTCCTTTGGTTGGTGGACCATTCTTGATATACACGGGAAACTGTTGAGCTTAAAAAAAACAGCAGTGTTACAGTTATTGCACAAACCAGTGAGCCTGGTGCCTACTACCATACTCTGTTCAAAGACACATCTTTTGTCTTGCCTATTCACCCTCTGAATGGCATACAAACACAATCCATGCCAATTGTCTCAAGGCTTAAAAATCCTTATTTAACCTGGCTCCTCACTTTCATCCACTTTGATTGAAGTGGCTTTAGCAAGCAATATCAATCAGGGATCATAGCTTTCACCTGGATTCACTTGATCAGTCTACAGTGCATTCGCAAAGTATTCAGATGCCTTGACGTTTTCCACATTATGTTATGTTACGGCCTCATTATAAAATAGATTAAATACATGTTTTTCCTCATCAAATACACAATACCCCATAATGACAAAGCAAAAACAGGTTATTAGAAATAACTTATTTACATAAGTATTCAGACCCTTTGCTGTGACACTCGACATTGAGCTCAGGTGCATCCTGTTTCCATTGATCATCCTTGAGATATTTCTACAACTTGATTGGAGTCAACCTATGGTAAATCAAATTGATTGGTTGGACATGATTTGGAAAGACACACACCTGTCTATATATGTTCCCACAGTTGACAATGCATGTCAGAACAAAAATCAAGCCATGAGGTCAAAGGGCTCCGTAGCGCTTGAGACATGATTGTGTCGAGGCACAGGTATGGGGAAGGGTAGCAAAAAATTTCTGCAGCATTGAATGTCCCCAAGAACACAGTGGCCTCCATCATTGGGGCTCCCAAGTGGCGCAGCGGTCTCAGTGCAAGAAGCGTCACTACAATCCCTGGTTCGATTCCAGGCTGTATCACATCCGGCCGTGATTGGGAGTCCCAAAGGGCGGCGCACAATTGGCCCAGTGTCGTCCGGGTTTGGCCGGGGTAGGCCGTCATTGTAAATAAGAATTTGTTCTTAACTGACTTGCCTAAAGGTTAAATAATATATATATTTTTATCTTAAATGGAAGAAGTTTGGAACCACCAAGACTGTTCCTAAAGCTGGCCGCCCGGCCAAACTGATCAATCGGGGAGAAGGGCCTTGGTTAAGGAGGTATCCAAGAACCCGAGATGTGAGAACCTTCCAGAAGGACAACCATCTCTGCAGCACTCCACCAATTAGGCCTTTATGGTAGTGGCCAGACAGAAGCCACACCTCAGTAAAAGGCACATGACAGCCCGCTTGGAGTTTTCCAAAACGCACGTAAAGGACTCTCAGACCATGAGAAACAAGATTCTCTGGTCTGATGAAACCAAGATCGAACTCATTGGCCTGAATGCCAAGCGTCACGTCTGGAGTAGGGCTGTTACGGTGACCATTTTACCAGTCACGAGTCATGAAGGCAGTCAAATTGCTCGTGACCGTTTAGTCACGTTAATTCGGTTTCTCCAAGCTCTGATGCTGCTGATGGTCATTAGTAGCCTACCAAACTTGCTAAATGCCTGGTAGTCAGCACTCTATTGTCCCTCATCACACTCACATCAATGCAAATGTAATCAAAAATCGAATCAAACACTTCATGAGGGCCCATGAGCTCATGGTGTGCAACATTTCTCACGCCCTGCTCTGCTTCACCTGTCCTTGTGATTGTCTCCACCCCCTCAAGATGTCGCTTATTTTCCCCAGTGTATTTATCCCTGTGTTTTCTGTCTCTCTGTGCCAGTTTGTCTTGTTCAAGTCAACTAGCGTGTTTTTCCCGTGTGCCTGCTTTTCTACTCTATTTTGCTAGTCCTCCCGGTTTTGAACTTTGCCTGTTTTTCTGGACTCCATTCCCGCCTACCTGCCCTGACCTCGAGCCTGCCTGCCACTTTGTACCTCTGGAACTCTGAACAGGTTTTGACCTTTTGCCTGTGCATGACCATTCTCTTGCCAACCCCTTTTGGATTGTTAATAAACATCTTGGACTCTAACCATCTGCCTCCTGTGTCTGCATCTGGGTCTCGCCCTTATATTGCAATTGCGTGAGAAAACGGAGTGATGGCTTCTTCCATATTTAGTTCTCAACTTTCCTAATAGTAAGCACATTGCTTATCTTTACAACAGGAGTATAGCCTACCTGGCTGGCATGAAAATGAACCACGTAAAAAGTGTCCTTCATTCGTTATTTTAGTACATACAGTTGAAGTTGGAAGTTACCATACACTTAGGTTGGAGTCATTAAAACTCGCTTTTCAACCACTCCACAAATTTCTTGTTAACAAACTATAGTTTTGGCAAGTCGGTTAAAACATCTACTTTGTGCATGAGTAATTTTTCCAACAATTGTTTACAGACAGATTATTTCACCGATAATTCATTGTATAACTATTTCAGTGGGTCAGAGATTTACATACACTAAGTTGACTGTGCCTTTAAACAGCTTGGAAAATTCCAGAAAATGATGTCATGGCTTTAGAAGCTTCTGATAGGCTAATTGACAACATTTGAGTCAATTGGAGGTGTACCTGTGGATATATTTCAAGGCCTACCTTCAAACTCAGTGCCTCTTTGCTTCACATCATGGGAAAATCAAAAGAAATCAGCCAAGACCTCAGAAAAAAATGTAGACCTCCACAAGTCTGGTTCATCCTTGGAAGCAATTTCCAAACGCCTGATATTACCACGTTCATCTGTACAAACAATAGTACGCAAGTATAAACACCATGGGACCACACAGCCGTCATACCGTTTAGGAAGAAGATGCGTTCTGTCTCCTAGAGATGAACGTACTTTGGTGCGAAAAGTGCAAATCAATCCCAGAACAATAGCAAAGGACCTTGTGAAGATACTGGAGGAAACAGGTACAAAAGTATCTATAGCCACAGTAAAACGAGTCCTGTATCGACATAACCTGAAAGGCCGCTCAGCAAGGAAGAAGCCGAAGAAAACCATCCCAACCATGACGCATGGGGGTGGCAGCATCATGTTGTGGGGGTGCTCTGCTGCAGGAGGGACTGGTGCACTTCACAAAATAGATGGCATCATAAGGTAGGAATATTATGTGGATATATTGAAGCAACTTCTCAAGACATCAGTCAGGAAGTTAAAGCTTGGTCGCAAATGGGTCTTCCAAATGGACAATGACCCCAAGCATACTTCCAAAGTTGTGGCAAAATGGCTTAAGGACAACAAAGTCAAGGTATTGGAGTGGCCATCACAAAGCCCTGACCTCAATCCTATAGAAATATGTGGGCAAAACTGAAAAAGCATCTTATTTCCCTCATTAAAATGCAAATCACCAACATGTAGAATGTGCGCACACATACTTTGTGTCTGCCTGTCTCTCACTGTTCAAATAAACCTCAAATAAACCTACCATTAAAATTATAGACTGATCATTCCTTTGTCAGTGGGCAAACGTACAAAATCAGCAGGGGATCAAATACTTTTTTCCCTCACTGTATATATAATTTATTAGGAACTTAGTCGGGGTCTCAACTTACTATTGAGAGTAAGAATAGTAGAATACAATAGGTGCAATTTGGTTGTGCATCAGCAGTTTTTCTGTTATGTCAGTCACTGACAGTCACTCAATTAGTCATGTCAGCTAACAATTTTGATTGGTAGTTAGTCTAACCAGCTATGTAAACATGTAAACATGGCCGAATATCGACCGGGCACACAGGGCACATGCCCAGGAGCCCTGACCTCCAGGGGGACCCTATTGATTTTGTTAGTCATTCTCACTCAGATATCATATTAACTTGGCATAAGTCATTACAAAATGTGTAGAATTGCAGGAAATATGCTTTAAAACTGCAAAAGTGTCTCTCCACCCCATGGCAAAATTGGTAGAATTACATGAAATTATCTGTAAAACTGAATTTTTGTTCTCTCTGACCCATGGCAAAATGAGTAGAATTGCATGAAATCTTATCAAATTGCAAAGTTTTCTGTCCGCCACATGGCAAAATGTGTAAAATTGCAGAAAACTTGCTTTAAAAGTCCAATGCAGCTATTTTGATCTCAATATCAAATCATTTCTGGATGACAATTAAGTACCTCATTGTGAATGTTATCAATTCAAATTGTCAAAAAGAAACAAAAATAGTATTCATGTCTTAGTGGATGTCAAGCGTGTCTCTAATTAAAAGCCAAAGCGTCCCACATACCTCTCCCACGGCTGTTTTAGCAGCCTGACTGTCACTCACACCGAGCCGGCGATTGCTAGCTCATATGTCCCGTGTGTCCTACCCCCGTCTACGCACCCCTCTGCCGCCATCGTATCGTTCCCGCCATGGCTGCGCAGGTCTGTCATGTTGAGCTAGAACAGCTGACAGCTGCTTGCTGATTCTAAGCCGTGGCTTATTTACTCTGTCCGTCTGTTTTGACGTAGGCGTTCACTTGGATCATTGGCAGACTGGGGGCTCGTCAGTGTTTTACTGCTTCAGGGTCTTCTAGATGAAAAGACAGTCAGGCTGGGGCAGCACACCACCAACATGTAGAATGCGCGCACACATACTTTGTGTCTGCCTGTCTGACCTGTCAGGGTTCAGGACTAGGGTAATCATGAGCAGTCCTGGTTCTGGGGACAGTTGCTTTATTGTGTAGGTGAGAGGCTCTCCAGGCTTTTGAATATTAAATAAAGGCTGTTTACATTTTGGTTAGGTGTTACAGCCTATTACATGTGGAGAAATGTGGGAGAGTATGTTATTATCTGGACTGTCTGTTTTCTCAAGTCTGTCTCACCAGCTCTACGGGAACAAAGAACATTGAATTGTGAAAAGGGCTGCAAGCATGTGGTAACATCTTTGGTTTCTATGAACATCTGACAGCAAAACATGGCGTTGTGGCCTGGGTGATTTGTTATTTTGCCCTTTTCAATGACGGCTATGTTTAAGTAATGCATACACTTAGGCATGACAGCCAGAGAGCGTTATTATCTATAGCAAATTCTATTCAATTTTCACTGCTGGTTCTGGTTCCCACGTCAAATAAACTAGAGAGCCTCTATTTCTATATTTCACTCTATCATACAGCAGTCTAAGGATGGACTGAACTCCTGTAAACCACACACAGAGCTTGCCTTCACAAACTGTATATTTTATTGTGAAAGATTAAATTATCATGGATCACCTTGTGACCTGCATGGACAATACTGTATACAGTGCATTCGGAAAGTATTCAGACCCCTTGACTTTTTCCAAATGTTTTTGTTAAATTACAGCCTTATTCTAAAATGGATTAAATTGTTTTTTCCCCCTGCATAAATTTACACACAAAGTCTGTGCTCTGGCTGGGCCACTCAAGGACATTCAGAGGCTTGTCCCGAAGCCACTCCTGCGTTGTCTTGGCTGTGTGCTTAGGGTCATTGTCCTATTGGAAGGTAAACCTTCGTACAGTCTGAGGTCCTGAGTGCTCTGGAGCAGGTTTTAATCAAGGATCTCTCTGTACTTTGCTCTGAATCGCTTTCCCTCAATCCTGACTAGTCTCCATGTCCCTGCCGCTGAAAAACATCCCCACAGCATGATGCTGCCACCAACATGCTTCGCCGTAGGGATGGTGCCAGGTTTTCTCCAAATGTGATGCTTGGCATTCAGGCCAAAAAGTTCCATCTTGGTTTCATCAGACCAGAGAATCTTGTTTCTCATGGTCTGAGTCCTTTACGTGCGTTTTGGCAAACTCCAAGCAAGCTGTCATGTGCCTTTTACGGAGGTGTGGCTTCCGTCTGGCCACCCTACCATAAAGGCCTGATTGGTGGAGTGCTGCAGAGATGGTTGTCCTTCTGGAAGGTTCTCCCATCTCCAAAGAGGAACTCTGGAGCCCTGTTAGAGTGACCATCTGGTTCTTGGTCACCTCCCTGACCAAGGCCCTTCTCCCCCGATTGCTCTGTTTGGCCAGGCAACCAGCTCTAGGAAGAGTCTTTGTGGATCCAAACTTCTTCCATTTAAGAATGATGGAGGCCAATGTGTTTTTGGGGACCTTCAATGCTGCAGAAATGTTATGGTACCCTTCCCCGGATCTGTCTCTCGACACAATCCTGTCTTGGAGCTTTATGGACAATTTCTTCAACTTCATGGGTTGGTTTTTGCTCTGACATGCCCTTTAAACTGTGGGACCTTATATTGACAGGTGTGCGCCTTTCCAAATCATGTCCAATCAATACACAGTAACATCTTTGTAAGGCAAAGTATAGAGACTAAAGACCTAGGCTATTTACAAAAAATACAATGTTTGTGAGCCTCAAGTTATTATCAATATTTCGTATCCAGTAGTGACATGCAGAAGGCTACACTTGAAGACAATCCGAGTCTCAGATCTCTGCTTTGCTGTTGAAAGATGAAAAGATGCTCCTTTTTACGCTCTGGGCAAAGAGATGAGGAAGAATAGTAATACTGTTGTTAAGAGATAAGATAACCTTCCAATGTCCAGAGTCTAGCAGAAAGTTCAAGTTCAACTCCCAAGTGGACAGTTTCACATTGCAAAGAGCAGATATGAGGATAACCATAATCAGCAAGAGTCTCATTCATTAGTGACTAGGATTGCCATGCTAGCTGAGTTGTTACTTATTCCTGCATTGAGAAACAGAAAGTAATAAATAAGTACATTTTCCACTTTGTTATGTTATTATACATTGTTTTAAAGCAGAAAAGGGCATTCGGTCTGGTCGATAAGCAATGATTGGGTGGGTGTGCTCCCTGGTATTGGTGGTTGAGGGAATAGCTTATAGAGATGGTTTTGGCTGATGGGAAAAGGCTTCTGAAGTTGGTTTTGGTGGTTGAGTGCAGTTCTTGCACCACCTCAGGGAACAGGGCCTTAATGGCAACACAGGGTTTATCTGGATCAGCAATTACACAACCTCCTCTACTCTTGTTTTCCCTTACAATTATATTCTGTATTATAATGGGTCCTACCTGTTTTTTTTATATAATTCAGAGTAATACACATCTTGACTATCTAATAAAATGGATGAGCAAGGCTATCAACTGTCGGCAGCAACATGAAAGAAAATACAAATAACTAATAACCTATGATGATTGAGCAGCTAGTTATAGACTTTAACTTCTTTGGGATAGGGGGCGGTATTTTGATGTCCGGATGAAAAGCATGCCCAAAGTAAACTGCCTGCTACTCAGGCCCAGAAGCTAGGATATGCATCTAATTGCTAGATTTGGATAGAAAACACTCTAACGTTTCTAAAACGGTTAAAATAATGTCTGTGAGTATAACAGAACTGAAATGGCAGGCGAAACCCCGAGGACAAACCATCACCCCCCAAAAATGTTCATCCTACCACTGATTTCAATAGCTGGCACTTTTATAATAGGGCAAAATCGTGCCCGATTGCAGTTCCTAGGGCTTCCACTAGATGTCAACAGTCTTTAGAAAGAGTTTCAGGCTGGTTTTTGAAAAAATGAGGGAGACAAAGTAGTTTTTCTAAGGGCTCCCATTTTGGCTGTAGTGTTTCCATGCGCATGGCTGAGATAGCGTGAACTTTTTGTTTATCTCCGGTAAAGACAATAACTATTCTCCGTCTTAAATGTTATTGTTTATTTGCGCATTAGGGTACATAAGGATTAATTATAAACGTTGATTGACTTGTTTGGATAAGTTTATTGATAATGTTTGGGATTCATTTTGTATGCATTTTGAAAGATGGAAACCGAATGGATTATTGACTGAAGCATGCCAGCAAAACTGAGTTTTTATGGGTATAAAGAAGAAATGTATCAAACAAAAGGACCATTTGTAATGTAACTGAGACCTTTTGGAGTGCCAACAGAAGAAGATCTTCAAAGGTAAGGCATGAATTATATTGTTATTTCTGACTTTTGTGTCGCCACCTGCCTGGTTGAAAATGATAGTTATGCATTTGTATGGTGGGGTGTTGTCCTCAGATAATCGCATGGTTTGCTTTCGCCGTAAAGCCTTTTTGAAATCTGACACCGCGGCTGGATTAACAAGAAGTTAAGCTTTACTTTAACATATTGCATGTGTATTTTCAAGAATGTTAAATATTTACAATTCTGTAGTTTGAATTTGGCGCCCTGCACTTTCACTGGATGTTGGTCAGGTGGGACGCTAACGTCACACGTAGCCTAGAGAGGTTTTAACATGCTATGAAATCATCTCATATTCCATTCAGCTGAGATATCATCTAATTTTTGGATATTTTTATTTCACAAATACTTACAGTGGGGGGGAAAAGTATTTGATCCCCTGCTGATTTTGTACGTTTGCCCACTTACAAAGAAAGGATCAGTCTATAATTTTAATGGTAGGTTTATATAAACAGTGAGAGACAGAATAACAACAAAAAAATCCAGAAAAACGCATGTCAAAAATGTTATAAAATGATCTGCATTTTAATGAGGGAAATAAGTATTTGACCCCTCTGCAAAACAGGACTTAGTACATGGTGGCAAAACCCTTGTTGGCAATCAGAGGTCAGACGTTTCTTGTAGTTGGCCACCAGGTTTGCACACATCTCAGGAGGGATTTTGTCCCACTCCTCTTTGCAGATCTTCTCCAAGTCATTAAGGTTTCGAGGCTGACGTTTGGCAACTCGAACCTTCAGCTCCCTCCACAGATTTTCTATGGGATTAAGGTCTGGTGACTCCTGACTGGCGGGCGGCTCTGGCGACTCCTGACTGGCGGGCGGCTCTGGCGACTCCTGACTGGCGGGCAGCTCTGGCGACTCCTGACTGGCGGGCAGCTCTGGCGACTCCTGACTGGCGGGCAGCTCTGGCGACTCCTGACTGGTGGGCAGCTCTGGCGACTCTTGACTGGCGGGCAGCTCTGGTGACTCTTGACTGGCGAGCCTGGGCTGACGCACTAGATGCCTGATGCGTGGAGCTGGTACAGGACGCGCCAGCCTGGGCACACGCACCTTAGGGCTAGTGCGGGGAGCGGGAACAGGCCGAGTCAGACTGGGCTGACGCACCTCAGGGCTAGTGTGGGGAGCTGGCCTGGGGCTCCATCCTCGCCCCGCCAAACAGCCCCTGTGCCCCCCCCAAAAAAATTATTGGGGCTGCCTCTCGGGCTTCCTTCCCAGCCGTGTTCCCTCATACCGTCGCCGTTGGTCTTTCTCTCCTGCTGCCTCCACTCTTCTGAGTGCCACTACCTGTTCCCATGGGAGGCGATCCCTTCCGACCAGGATCTCCTCCCAAGTGTAGGAACCCTTGCCGTCCAGGATGTCCTCCCATGTCCAGTCCATCACGCTGTTCTCCTGTGGCTCCTTCCTCCTCCGCTGCTTGGTCCTTTTGTGGTGGGTAGTTCTGTAAGGTCTGTCGTCAGGAATGGACCAAGGCGCAGCGGGAATGTGGATATTCATATTTTTAATAAACACAAGTAAAGCATCCACAGGAAAAAAAACAATAAACACGACAGGAACAGTTTTGCAGGCTAACAAACGCAGTGCAAAAACAACTACCCACAACCACAAGGAAAAACACAAACTACTATATAGGACTCCCAATCAAAGGCAACTCAACACACTTCAATTGGGAGTCCAACAACCCACTCACACGTAACACAAAAATCTCTGCCACGTCCTGACCAAAACCAGTACAATTGCTCCCTCTGCTGGTCAGGACGTGACATGTGGTGAAGTTGTCCTGTCCCCTTAGCAGAAAAACACCCCCAAAGCATAATGTTTCCACCTCCATGTTTGACGGTGGAGATGGTGTTCTTGGGGTCATAGGCAGCATTCCTCCTCCAAACACGGCGAGTTGAGTTGATGCCAAAGAGCTCCATTTTGGTCTCATCTGACCACAACACTTTCACCAGTTGTCCTCTGAATCATTCAGATGTTCATTGGCAAACTTCAGACGGGCATGTATATGTGCTTTCTTGAGCAGGGGGACCTTGTGGGCGCTGCAGGATTTCAGTCCTTCACGGCGTAATGTGTAACCAATTGTTTTCTTGGTGACAATGGTCCCAGCTGCCTTGAGATCATTGACAAGATCCTCCCGTGTAGTTCTGGGCTAATTCCTCACCATTCTCATGATCATTGCAACTCCACGAGGTGAGATCTTGCATGGAGCCCCAGGCCGAGGGATATTGACAGTTATTTTGTGTTTCTTCCATTTGCGAATAATCGCACCAAATGTTGTCACCTTCTCACCAAGCTGCTTGGCGATGGTCTTGTACCCCATTCCAGCATTGTGTAGGTCTACAATCTTGTCCCTGACATCCTTGGAGAGCTCTTTGGTCTTGGCCATGGTGGAGAGTTTGGAATCTGATTTATTGATTGCTTCTGTGGACATTTGTCTTTTTTACAGGTAACAA
Source organism: Salmo trutta (assembly GCF_901001165.1). NCBI lineage: Eukaryota > Metazoa > Chordata > Actinopteri > Salmoniformes > Salmonidae > Salmo > Salmo trutta. Next base: position 29,172,481 of record NC_042977.1, on the reverse strand, counting down.
GCTGCGGTTAGGAGCACTCCCTTTAAGAGTGTGCTCCTAATCTCAGCTCGTTACCTGTATAAAAGACACCTGGGAGCCAGAAATCTTTCTGATTGAGAGGGGGTCAAATACTTATTTCCCTCATTAAAATGCAAATCAATTTATAACATTTTTGACATGCGTTTTTCTGGATTTTTTTGTTGTTATTCTGTCTCTCACTGTTCAAATAAACCTACCATTAAACTTATAGACTGATCCTTTCTTTATCAGTGGGCAAACATACAAAATCAGCAGGGGATCAAATACTTTTTTCCCCCACTGTATATTGTTTTCATTTGATGAAATTGCTAGGTTAAGGTTTATTATTATGGACAGATCTGAAAATGGCTGTTAGAGTAATTACAATACAATCCCACACTTAAATAGCCAATTACACCGTTGTGGTGGTGGAGACTTGTGGTGAGAAAACACATTTCATGAATCATGAAAAGGTTTGAATAAATGTCTTGTTGACTGGGAAGGGAAAAAAATAATTAATTTCGTATTTATCTGACTTCTCGACAAAGGCCTAGTAAAATGAAACAGAACATGACCTGTCTACCTTAATAAACACAGCTAGTTTGTCTTCCACCTTGATGTACTGATGTCCTGGACAGGATAAGAAGAAAAAAGGTTCAATTATTCTTAGCTAACTGACACATTATGGCGCTAGATTCAGAGAGACTGTCATCCTGCTGTCTCTCTAGTCATATTCAATCAGTCATTCAATCAAACTCTACTGTGGTTTTGACACCACTATAGCTTGGAATTCCGGTCCATATTCACATGTAGTTAAGACAGAGAATGTTAAGTACTGGTAGAGGCTTCCCTGCAATTTTTTAGACCCCGAGTACACTACCGGTCAACATTTGTAGAACACCTACATTCAATTTTTTTTCTTTATTTTTACTATTTTCTACATTGTAGAATAATAGTGAAAACATCAAAACTGTAAAATAACACACATGGAATCATGTAGTAGCCAAGAACGTATTAAACAAATCAAAATATCTTATATATTTGAGATTCTTCAGATAGCCACCCTTTGCCTTGATGACAGCTTTGCACACTCTTGGCATTCTCTCAACCAGCTTCACCTGGAATGCTTTTCCTTGAATGAGTTGAAGGAGTTCCCACATATGCTGAGCACTTGTTGGCTACTTTTCCTTCGCTCTGTGGTCCGACTCAATTGGGTTGAGGTTGGGTGATTGTGGAGGCCTAGTCATCTGATGCAGCACTCCATCACTCTCCTTCTTGGTAAAATAGCCATTACCCAGCCTGGAGGTGTGTTGCGTCATTGTCCAGTTGAAAGAAAATTGATAGTCCCACTAAGCCCAAACCAGATGGGATGGAGTATCGCTGCAGAATGCTTTGTAAGCCATGCTGGTTAAGTGTGCCGAGAATTCTAAATAAATCACAGGCAGTGTCACCAGCAAAGCACCCCCACACCATAACACCTCCTCCTCCATGCTTTATTGTGGGAAATACACATGCGGAGATCATCTGTTCACCCACATCGCGTCTCACAAAGATACGGCAGTTGGAACCAAAAATCTCCCATTTGGACAACAGACCAAAGGACAAATTTCCACTGGTCTAATGTCCAATGCTTGTGTTTCTTGGCCCAAGTATGTCTCTTCTTATTATCGGTGTCCTTAGTAGTGGTTCCTTTGCAGCAATTCGACCATGAAGGCCTGATTCACACAGTCTCCTCTGAACAGTTGATGTTGAGACGTGTCTGTTACTTGAACTCTGTGAAGTATTTATTTGGGCAGCAATTTCTGAGGCTGGTAACTCTAACGAACTTATCATCTAGAGCAGAGGTAACGCTGGGTCTTCCTTTCCTGTGGCGGTCCTCATGAGAGCCAGTTTCATCATTCCACTTGATGGTTTTTGCGACTGCACATTTTTGTCTGTCATTTCTCTTTGCTTATTTGAGCTGTTCTTGCCATAATATGGACTTGGTCTTTTACCAAATAGGGCTATCTTCTATACCACCCCTACCTTGTCACAACACAACTGATTGGCTCAAATGCATTAAAAAGGAAAGAAATTATACAAATTAACTTTAACGCACACCTGTTAATTGAAATGCATTCCAGGTGACTACCTCATGAAGCTGGTTGAGAGAATGCCAAGTGTGCAAAGCTGTCATCAAGGCAAAGGGTGGATACTTTGATGAATCTGAAATATAAAATATAATTATTTGTTTAACACTTTTTTGGTTACTACATGATTCCATGTGTGTTTTTTCGTAGATTTGATGTCATTATTCTACAATGTAGAAAATAGTAAAAATAAAGAAAAAAACATGAATGGGTAAGTGTTTTAAAACTATTAACCTGTAGTGTACTTTAAGTGTTGTAGAGCAATATCCACCAGAAATTGTGTTCTTTTAACAATGTTTTTTAACAAATGTTCCGGGTTGTTGTTTTTGGACTTCCAGTATAGTACTTAATTAGCCCTTGATCATGACACTCAGTTCCATTCCATTACACATAAGTCATTGGACAAAGGCGTCTTCTGTACCAGGGAGTTTTGTTAAGAACCCCGATGCTTAGTATGAACACTTACACGCATCACTACTTATGGTTTTGTAAACATAAGGACCTTATCTTTCATATCAGCAAGAAATAATTCACAACTAAATGTTAAATTGATACACACCTTTATAAGGTTAGGGTTCCCACACAGCCATATTGTCATGTTACAGCACTTGTTTATGGGAAACAGATAGAAAACAGTGGACTACCTGTGCTAATTAGCTAGCTATTGGTGTCTACGTATTCCTGTGAGTAAACGGAAGACAGACCACACAAATGTGTTGTCACTGAAAGATACTGCCGGCTGCAACTGTGTTGAAACAGTAAATATGCATTCTGCTGAATTATTTTGATGTGATGTGAAATTATTGGGATTTAAGTTTCTAGAATTTGCCACAATTGAGAATCGATTCACATTTAGATGGAGTATTTTGCTGTTTTGACTTCCAGAGCCAATTTGCACCTTTAAACAGAATGTTACGCGGGGCGGAGCAGGTGAACCCAAATGCAGACTCAGATGAGGAGACAAGGATAGGTAACCAATGTATTTATTGAAAAGCAGGAGAGGAGATGGGGTGCAGTCCAGGGGAATCTCGATAGTAGGGAATCCGGACTGAGGCTGGGGGCAAGGAGATTAGGAACCGGGTAAGCAGGTCTGGAGCGGAATCCAATGAAGCAGTAGAGCGGGGATCCAGGGCAGGGAAGCAGGACTGAGGGACTGGAGACAGGTACCAGAGTCAGAGCTGACGGGACTGTAGAGGATAGAAAATGCAGAGTGAGGCTAGGTAAACCAGGCACAACAGGATAACAAAATCTATGCAGTAACAAAACAGCTAGAAATGCAGACTGACTGAGTAGAGGCTACGATCTGGCAGCGTGGAAGTTGCAGGGCTGAGTATTTGTAGGGTTCTTGATTATGGAACAGGTTTCAGCTGGTGGGAATCTGCTCCGATTCCAGCACACCTGTCTCCACTCACACAATCACATATACAGAGGGAAAGAGCACAGGGGGAGTGGTGGCAGGTTTAGGGCGGTACAGGATGAGAAGTAGAGGGCGTGGCAGGAGCAGATGTAACACAGAACATGTAAGGTCCTCCAGTTGGTAGAGCATGGTGTTTGCAACGCCAGGGTTGTGGGTTCGATTCCCACGGGGGACCAGTGCGGGGGGAAAAATGTATGAAATGTATGCATTCACTACTGTAAGTCGCTCTGGAAAAGAGTGTCTGCTAAATGACTAAAATGTAAATGTAAATGTAAAGTGGGCTAGACTGAAATGAGACTCAGCCTTTATATTTGAGTTGATTTTGGGGGTATTTTGGTATTTTTTATTCTGTATGCCAGCTGATTCAATTGTGTATACACATAATTATTTTCATGACATTCGTGCCCTCCGTTATCTTTCTAATAGCAGCATGGGTTTAGTGCTAACTGACCATTATACGTTTAGTTAGCTTAAGTACTAGATGTACTCTTATGGAAATGAAAGTGAAATTTCACTGCTGCTCTATATCACTACATATGTCCATTAATATGTTATTAACATATCGTATGTGTCATACAAGCAAATATGAGCCTTTCTGCTTCTCACTGGCAGAAACGGCCAGCTACATTCCCTGGTTGTAAGCAAACCACAATATCCAGAATTCATAGTGATTTCAGGATGTGGAGGACCACCCCCTGGAGTGGTGGGAAATATAAGATGTCTGTGTTTGATCCAGCACTTTCAGATCCCAAAGAGGTTGTGCTGATTGTACGGAGATTGTGACAGCCGGTTAAATGGCGTCCCTTGAGAAGGCAAGAACAAGATGTATGTCAGGAGAAGTGCAGTATTATCATAAGGAGAAGTATATTTGGAATATGGAGGAGGAATGGAGGGAAAAGGAGAGGCAGAGGAGGTCTAAGAGAGAGAGGGAGGAAGAAGGTAAGCTTGAGTCAGTTAAAACCTGTTGAGGACAGACGTTCTGCTAGCGGAACGCCTAGCCAATATCCAATGGAACAGCGTGGCGCGAAATACAAAACCTCAAAAATCCAATCATTTCAATTTCTCAAACATACGACTATTTTACACCATTTTAAAGATACACTTCTCCTTAATCCAACCACATTGTCCGATTTCAAAAAGGCTTTACAGTGAAAGCAAAACATTGGATTATGTTAGGAGAGTACATTGACCAAAATAACCACACAGCCATTTTCCAAGCAAGGACATGTGTCAATAAAACCCAAAACACAGCTAAATGAAGCACTAACCTTTGACGATCTTCATCAGATGACACTCCTAGGACATTATGTTACACAATACATGTATGTTTTGTTCAATCAAGTTCATATTTATATCCAAAAACAGCATGTTACATTGGCGCGTGTAGTTAAGAAAATGTATTCCAACCAAAAACTTCCGGTGAATTTACAAAAGTACTCATCATAAACGTTGACAAAATACATAACAATTATTTTAAGAATTATTGATACAGAACTCCTTTATGCAACCCCTGTATCAGATTTTAAAATAGCTTTATGGAGAAAGCACATTTTTCAATATTCTGAGTACATAGCTCGCCATCACGGCGAGCTATTCAGACACCCGCCAAGTTCGGGGCAACCTAAACTCAGAATTAGTATTAGAAATATGCTCTTACCTTTGCTGATTTTCGTCAGAATGCACTCCCAGGACTGCTACTTCCACAAGAAATGTTGTTTTTGTTCGAAATAACCCATAGTTATCACATCCTGACCAGAAAAAGGGTTATTTGTTATTATTGTATGGTCAGGACGTGGCAGGGGGTATTTGTTTTATGTGGTTCAGTGTGTTTTTGAGTGTGTGTTTATGTAGAGGGGTGTTTTGATTTATGATTTCCGGGGTTTTGGTCTATGTTCTATGTTTGTATATTTCTATGTCTGTTCTAGGGTGTTTATTTCTATGTTAAGGTATTTGGGATTGGGGCCTTAAATTGGAGGCAGCTGTTTATCGGTGCCTCTGATTGAAGGTCCTATAATTAGGAGTATGTTTGTTTTGGGAATTGTGGGAGGTTGTTCTTTGTAGTTGCATAGCTTTGTGTTTAGCCTGCATCCTGTTCGTTCATACGTTTTCTTGTTTTCGTGTTCAATAAAGTAAATATGAGCACTCAACCCGCTGCGCCTTGGTCCAATTCATACGACGGCCATTACAATAGTTTTAGAAACTTCAGAGTGTTTTCTATCCAAATCTACTAATAATATGCATATTCTCGTTTCTGGGCAAGAGTAGTAACCAGTTTAACCTGTCTGGGCTAGGGGGCAGTATTTTCACGGCCGGATAAAAAACGTACCCGATTTAAACTGGTTACTACTCTTTCCCAGACACGAGAATATGCATATTATTAGTAGATTTGGATAGAAAACACTCTGAAGTTTCTAAAACTGTTTAAATGGTGTCTGTGAGTATAACAGAACTCATATGGAAGGCAAAAACATGAGAAAATTCCAAGCAGGAAGTGGCCTGTCTGACAATTTGTAGATCTTCTTTCTAGTCCCTTTCGAAACTACAGTATCTGTGGGGTTACGTAGCACTTTCTAAGGCTTCCATTGGCTCTCTAAAGCCTTCAGAAAGCGGATTGAGGCGTCTTCTGTCTCTGGGCAGAGTATGGTAGCTCAGTTTGCCTGGTGACAAAGAGAGTGGATATGCGCGGTCCCGCGACAATGCTGTTTTTTCTTTTCCTCTTTGAATGAATACACTATTGTCCGGTTGGAATATTATCTCTATTTTATGAGAAAAATACCATAAAAATTGATTTTAAACAGCGTTTGACATGCTTCTAAGTATGGTAAAGGAACATTTAGAATTTTTTGGTCTCGAAATGCACTCGCGCGTTACCCTTTGGATAGTGATCTGAACGCATGAACAAAACGGAGGTATTTGGACATAACTATGGATTATTGTGGAAGTAGCAGTCCTGGGAGTGCATTCTGACGAAGAGGTAATACAATATTTCTAATAGTAATTCTGAGTTTAGTGAGCCCTGGAGTTGGCGGGTGTCAAAATAGCTAGCCGTGATGGCTGAGCTATGTACTCAGAATATTGAAAAATGTGCTTTCGCCGAAAAGCTATTTTAAAATCTGACACCGCGATTGCATAAAGGAGTTCTGTATCTATAATTCTTAAAATAATTTTGTCAACGTTTATGGTGAGTAATTTAGTAAATTCACTGGAAGTTTTGGGTGGGAATGCATTATCTGAGCATCACATGCCAATGTAAAAAGCTGTTTTTGGATATAAATATGAACTTGATTGCACAAAACATGCATGTATTGTATAACATAATGTCCTAGGAGTGTCATCTGATGAAGATCATCAAAAGTTAGTGCTTCATTTCGCTGTGTTTTGGGTTTATGTGACATATGCTTGCTTGAAAAATGGCTGTGTGATTATTTGTGGCTATGTACTCTCCTAACATAATCTAATGTTTTGCTTTCGCTGTAAGGCCTTTTTGAAATCGGACAATGTGGTTAGATTAATGAGAGTCTTGTCTTTAAAATGGTGTAAAATAGTCGTATGTTTGAAAAATTGAAATTATTGCATTTTTGAGGTTTTGTATTTCGCGCCACGCTCTTCCACTGGCTGTTGAATAGAGTGGGACGGTGACGTGCAACCTAGCCCATAGAGGTTAATCGGGTAAGTTTTTTCATCCAGCCGTGAAAATACTGCCCCCTATCCATATCAGGTTAAAAATGGCGAGAAAATGGGAGAAAAAAAAGAATGGTAGAAACTATAAGCAGAGTGAACTGAAGACAGGAGCAGAAATAGAAGTGAATGAGGGTGAAGTATCGGAGGTGGTAGGTGTGGTGAAGTTCTCGGAGCCTGAGGCTTGCACCGAGGGTCAGGATAAAGATGAGTGTGGCAGAAGGAGTGAAGTTTTTGGAAAAAGTGGACCCTTGCCTTTTGTCTGATCCATTTGTGGTTTCAGCGTGGGTGAAAACAGAGTTGGGTGCTGTGGAAACGGTGAGGGTAACCAGAAGTTGTCTTGTGATAATTGTTTGTGTTTCTGCTGGTCAAAGGGAGCAGGCGCTCCTTGTTAAACAAATGGGGGAAAGCGTTGTGAATTGTTTTGCGCTCAAGAAAAAGGCACCATTGAAGTGTGTGAGAAGTGTGCAGAAGAGCATGAGACAAAGGAATGTGTAGCATTGGGGAAAGTAGTGGTATGTGTTAATTGTAGGAGTGCCCATGGGGCTGGGATCAGAAATGTCCCGCGTGAGAGAGGCAAGTTTAGGTTTCCAGGGTTAGAGTAGTGCAGAAATTTTTATATGCTGAGGCAGTGAAAATATTTGAGGAAGATGGGTCAAGGGGGAGGGATCCTAAGAGGAGTGGTGTGAGTAGGAGATCTGTACCAGTACAGAGGGACAGGCCAAAAGTGATATATGTTTCAGTAAGATTGGATTTTTTGCATTTATAGCAATGGTTAACAACTGTACTGAAGGGATGGAACGTAAGTCGCAGAAAATTGAGGTTGTGGTGGCAGCTGCAGAAACGTATTTGGATGTGCGAGACTTGACATCAGAAGAGTTACAGCCTGTGAACCTCTCTAGGACCGGCGGGACGAATTCGTCCCACCTACGTAACAGCCAGTTGAATCCTGTGGCGCGATTTTCAAATAGCATTTCAAAGGTATTACTTCAATTTCTCAAACATATGACTATTTTACAGCTATTTAAAGACAAGACTCTCGTTAATCTAACCACACTGTCCGATTTCAAAAAGGCTTTACAACGAAAGCAAACATTAGATTATGTCAGCAGAGTACCCAGCCAGAAATAATCAGACACCCATTTTTCAAGCTAGCATATAATGTCACAAAAACCCAGAAGAAAGCTAAATGCAGCACTAACCTTTGATGATCTTCATCAGATGACACACCTAGGACATTATGTTATACAATACATGCATGTTTTGTTCAATCAAGTTCATATTTATATCAAAAACCAGCTTTTTACATTAGCATGTGACGTTCAGAACTAGCATACCCCCCGCAAACTTCCGGCGAATTTACTAACAATTTACTAAATTACTCACGATAAACGTTCACAAAAAGCATAACAATTATTTTAAGAATTATAGATACATTACTCCTCTATGCACTCGATATGTCCGATTTTAAAATAGCTTTTCGGTGAAAGCACATTTTGCAATATTCTAAGTAGATAGCCCGGCATCACAGGGCTAGCTATTTAGACACCCACCAAGTTTAGCCTTCACCAAAGTCACATTTACTTTTAGAAAAGTTTGATTACCTTTCCTGTTCTTCGTCAGAATGCACTCCCAGGACTTCTACTTCAATAACAAATGTAGGTTTGGTCCAAAATAATCCATAGTTATGTTCCAACAGTGACGTTTTGTTCGTGCGTTCTAGACACTATCCCAATGGTAAATAACGGTCGAGCGCACGGCGCATTTCGTGACAAAAGATTTCTAAATATTTCATTACCGTACTTCGAAGCATGTCAACCGCTGTTTAAAATAAATTTTTATGCCATTTTCTCGTAAAAAAACGATAATATTCCGACCGGGAATCTGCAATTAGGTAAACAGCCAAAAGAAAATATATCACTGGGTCGACTCGGGCACGAGCCTAAGCCCTTTGTCCTCTGATGGGCCACTTGGCAAAGGCGATAATGTGTTTCAGCCAGAGGCTGCCTCGTCATCGTTCAGGTTTTTCCCGGGCTCTGAGAGCCTATTGGAGCCGTAGGAAGTGTCACGTTACAGCTAAGATCCTGACTCTTCAATAAACAGAAGCAAGAACAACAACACCTTGTCAGACAGGCCACTTCCTGCATGAAACCTTCTCAGGTTTTTACCTGCCAAATGAGTTATGTTATACTCACAGACACCATTCAAACAGTTTTAGAAACTTTAGGGTGTTTTCTATCCGAATCAAACAATTATATGCATATTCTAGTTACTGGGCAGGAGTAGTAACCAGATTAAATTGGGTACGTTTTTATCCGGCTGTGCAAATACTGCCCCCTATCCCCAACAAGTTAAGTGGTAGTGTCACATCCTTTCAGGTTGTTGGCCTGAGGTAGGACTAAATTGTGTGGAAGGACCACCAGAGTGCAGGCTGCTCCCACAGACAGTAGCCTAGCCCGGCATGTGAGTCAAGGTGATCAGAGGCAATTAAGCACAACTGACGGAACTAATGAGCTAATCTCTTTCCCCTAAAAGAGAGAGGAGGGAACCGGCAGAGAAGGGAGAAAGAAAATAGTATTTGCTTCTACGTACAAAGGAGAGGACGTACCTTTCAGAAGGGAGAAGAAGGGGACACGCCACCTCTTGGGAATGGTCACCACGGATCCGGATGACTACCCAAAGGGAGCACTCCACAATGGGTTGTGAAGTCGGTGACTCACCCGTGATTTATGTTATAGTTTAAAGATACTCACTTTGCGTTCCTTGTTCTTGTGAAGAAGAAGATTTGTGTTTTCCTTGGGATATCATCCTTGACCGTGTTGGAGTGTTTGAGAAGAAAAAAATACCTAAATAGAGAACTTTGTTTAATTAAGAAAACCTGCTCCTGACTTGTTTATTCCACCTTTCCGCTTTAGAGCAACCTCCAAGTAGTTGGTCCAAGCACAGTTGATTTAAATAGTCGAGTTGGGTGGTGTTATTTTATGATAACATTGTTTTTTGTGAGTGATGTGTTAGAAGGTAGTGTATTTGTTTAATTATTTTCTCAAGCAAAGTATGAGGGAGTTGTACTCCAGTCTAGTAGGTAGAGGTAATGCAACATTTATTGGATGCCAACCGCTGTTAAACCTCATCGAAGAAGAGGAAGAGGCCAGCACTTTCAGCCAGATGATTTCAAAGCGGAACTGAAGTCTAAACTGATGGGGATACCATGATGTCGAACATTGAACAGTGACACTATTCTGTCAATTTCCACCTTCACTTCAAAGAGGGAACTATCTGATCAGCCAACATCAGCGCAGCCAAAAAGAAGTCAAGCTAGCTAACTAGCTAGCAAACTACATTTGTTTATCTAATCCAAAATCTAGCTAGCTGGCTTTCATAACACGCTGGCCAGACATTCCAAAGCATATCAATATAATTAGGCAGCTGCTATCTGGTGATGCGATTTGTTACTTTGCAAGCTAACGTTAGCTTTGTCAGGATTCGTTAGCTAACCGTTAGCTAGCTAACTAGCTAGAGTTAGCTAGTCCAATTTAGTTAGAGTCCGATTACATCTGCAGAGGCATCAAGCTCAGCACCAAGAACTAGTGTAAGTCACCTTCAAAAATCTACTAAATCTTCCCATGACTCCATGATAAGAAAATAAATATATTGGAGCTAGGCATTAACATGGTATGTGTCTTGTTGATGTGTTTATAAGCAGGCTACGACGTCTACTGTAGTTTTCTCTGTACTATGGAGGTGTAGTTGATTGTTCATGCAAGGCTTGAAATTGAAATTGGAGAAAAGGAGGTATTTAAGGAGGGGATGGTGTGGGTGACTGACTGGTGTCTGTTGGGGGTGGGTATTGTGTGTGTGTGTGTGTGGGGGGGGGTGTGCATGTGAAGGTTATTATGCATGATCTATTGACATGGGGGGGTATAGTACATTGTTTGAGTGTGTATTGATGTAGTAGTAAAATGTTGGCTAATCACTGACTACTGTGTGTCCTACAGACTAATCCTGCTTCTGCTGATGATGACGGTGACCTTAACACCAGTTTTAGTAGTAGAGCCTGTATACCCATTGGATGAAAACGTTCAGCCTGGAATATGCTCACGCTCAACATCTGAAGCAAGCCAGGACAGAAAAAGGTATTTATGAAAGCACAATACCCTCTTGAGAAAACAAAATCACAGATACACTAAACTGTCTACAAGACAGACAAGTGCTCCTCAAACTTGTCACACCCTTGCAATCAGGTCATTGGCATGGGGGAGAGGTGCTGTTAGTATACTCTTCTAGCCTGTTCACTCTATTGTTGACAGTGCTTGTCTACTCAACACCACAACTGTAGGTGCTCATACACAATACACAGCTAGACTGTGTACAAGTCAAGCCCCCCTCAAACTTTTCACATCTTTGTTAACAGCCCATCTCAATGCCACATTATTGACTCTGAGTGTAACAAAACACATACCAGTCTACTGTATCGTTTTTTGTTTACAGATGACCATGGTTTCTTGTATGGCTACACATCCTCATGATCAGTCTTTGTCTTTCCAGGAGACTTGCAGTATAAATAAATATACTGCAAGTCTCCTGGAGCAGTGGGTTGTAAAGAAAGTGTATGAGAGGCTTGTCTACCTGGCTGTGGAATGCAGAAAGGACACAGCTGCCATTACCCAACACAAGAAGAGGATCACCAGCTGAACATTCTGGAACATGCACTCTTAGAAAAAAAAGGTGCTATCTGGAACCTAAAAGGGTTCTTTGGCTGTCCCCAGAGGAGAATACTTTGAAAAACCTTTTGGGTTCCATGTAGAACCCTTTCCCTCGAAAGTTGTAATCTATGTAATCCCCAAAAGTAATTATTTATTATGAGGGCCATAAACAATAACTAGTAATGCTGCATACTCAAAGAAAGGTTAAAATCTCACCTTTCTGGTAAACATTGTTATAAATTGTTGAGGTGTAGTCAGTTTTGAGGACACAAGCTTAAGTACACAGTACAATTATGATACATGATGTATTTCCTATTCAACAAAACTGTATGAATAAGGCTTGAAATAACATACAGTATGCTTTCTAAATATAGCATAATGAAATTCTATAATGACTAACTATGAGATTTCACCTTCGTTATAAGTGATATAACATCTTCCCTCATCGCTGTGAATGTCTCACAGAGCTCTAGCTTGGCTTCCTGAAGTTGTTAGGAACTCGTCTTTCATCTCATATGAATTGTGTCCCTCTATTATAAACAGCAAGTGTTTTTTCTTTAAGATCTATGAATTATTTTAGATTCATGGCTATAAAACGATCTCCGAATGTGCTACCGTGATGAAACTGCTCTTTCCTGATGCGCTACGATGTAACGATTGCAGGCATGTGCGTTGTCCGTGGCTGTGGTGTTGGGTTCAGCCAGGAGTTGATGGACAATCGGAAGAGCTAATTAAATGGTAGGTTTCAGATTTATCATCCTACATCACACAGGCTCAGAAAAAATACTACTGTGTCCATGGGAACCAGGGCAATTGCTCAATGCAAGCATTTCAATCTTCAATATCCACAGATCGATTTATAAGCGATTGGTCGGAACTGGTAACAGAACGACGTAAGAGTCTGCTCAGAACTGCATTGTGGTATATATATTGCTAGCTGTTGTATATACAGTATGTATATAATGGTGTTTTATGTCATATTTTTTACAAGTATACTGACAAGTGAGTAAATGATTCCAGTTGCATCAGAAACCAATAAAGTTGGTTCTTGATCAATCCATTTTGATATTCATGAAATGTATTTGGATAAACTAGCTTCAGTCCTTCTAAAACAAATTATTCCGCAAGTTGGTGTATCATTTAAGCTAATTTGTTGGCAAGTAAACATGTTTTACTAAAACTGTAGATTAGTCTTTCAATATAGCAAATATGTCGACATGGCTTGTAATGAAGACAACGCTTATTTGCTCTGAAGACTGAGGTGAGTTTACATGGCAGTATGCGGGAACAGTTATGACAATGTATGTAATATACAGTAGAATAAAAATATACTACTAATGCTTATAATAAATACTATAGTTCGATAAAGGGAACACTTGCATATGGTGTGTTTGGGTGGTCCAATGAGGTGCTCGGAGTCACTTTTTTTTTCATGACGTGCCCTGGGGGGAGGATCATATATATATGTGTGTGTGTGTGTGTGTGTGTGACTTAACAACAGGAAGGGACCCTCTCCCCCTTTGGACATGCAGTATTGAGGTAGAGAGAGAACAAAGGCCTAGACTTGGCCAAATCCCCAAAATGGGAGAATTAAACAATATTTCTACTTGTGGGAATGGTCCATGAACACTTAAGGGACAGTCATGTTGAGTGTGTTTCATTTGGTGATCTTATGAAGGACCAGAAACACACAACTATACCTCTGATTGTGTACATTTCTCAATCATGGGGTTTTCATCTAGTTATTGTATTAAATGAATGAGTAAAGATAAAACAAGTCGTGAAATGATGTAATGTTATTAACCTTTAAAATGAGAGAATTGTCTTCCATGTAAAGTTTAACTAGTCAGTGGCCACGCCCCCGTGAGGCCAGCCATTACATCAGGCGTCATGGAACCGCCCTTTTCTATGAAATGTATTAAACCACCCCGTGACTAAATTTACATTTCATGCCAAAGAGACCCATGGTAAGCCGGACAAGTCGATTGGTTAAGACCACGCAAACCACGGTGTAAACTAAGGTTGCAAATGGTTGAATTTCTAAGACCAAAACATGCCCGGTGACGCTGGTGTGTGAAGTGGTTTAAACTACAATATGCCAAGAGACGCACAGTAAGCCGGACATTGCGAACCGTCGAAGCATCTATTCTATGAAAACATTTCCAAATGGTACTCTGAAGTATCCATTCCAACCACCTATGACTTTGATCTTAGGGGAAACGCAACCATAGACCTTTCTGTCTACTCTTTCCAGCAGATGGACCGGCGACCACAGAGAGAGACGGCAAGAAATACACTTGTAAATATGTAAATTGAAATGTATTTTCAAATGAGCGGTCATTCATGTAAAGTATTAGCAATTTCTATGAGTGTAGTAATCCTCTATGAGTTTCCCGCTCTTGAACTGCTACACCCCTTTTCATTGTCTGCCATGGCGTCATATCGGTTTCGTCAGCTAGGGACTTTTTCTTTGTACAATGGAGCAACCCAATGTATGAACTAATTGTGTGTGTTTTCATGTATTTCTGTGATTTGATTAGTTAGTTAGTAAATAAATAATTAAGCCAGTTTGTATATCGCTGATTCATAATTTATGCTAGAGTTCGTGCAGATAACCAACGATTTTATGATGTTTGGAATGAGACTAACAAGGTACTAATAATACATTAATGTGAATGACTAATCGATCAGATATTAAAATATCTGAGGAGTTATATTAGAATAATTATAGCTCCATAAATCAACATTTTCCGTGGTGCCCTGACTTCCTAGTTAATTAAGTTTACATGATTAGTTTAATCACGTAATAATAATTACACATAGAGAATTGATTTGATAAAATAATAGTCTTCATATTTAATGATAGTAAATACACAACACTTTGATAAAAGGGAACCTTTCACATCTCCTATTGAAGGCCATCAACTTATTTGTATCCAAGTGGAATTGTCTGTGAAAGAAAGATGAAAACGCTATGACACATTCATGGACAATCATTGTGTACTGTCTGTATTCCCACTCTAGGAGCATGGTGTAGAATATGAGACATCTCACAGACACACGTTAGTTAGCTTGCTAGATACAACACACACGTATAGTTAGTCCAAGAGTAAAATGAGTCATCAAGCCAAAGTCATTCCTTCACTCTCCACCATCATCATTAAAACCTTTCTCCAGTTTTGCTTATAAATGGGAGACACTGAGGCTAGCTAGCCAGCTATAACATTAGACTACAGTGCATTTTAGGTATGGCAAATACCACAGCTAGCTAAACTTGGCTAGCTTGGTTTGTAGTGGTTCTAGCAAGAACACGCTATGGCCGAATTGATCACCAAATTGTACTGCTCTGAACAACACTACTTCAGTTAAAAGAGAGCTTATATTGCTAGCGAGCTACCAACAGCAAAACAACTTGTTTGTCATTTACCCTTCCGAGTCCTGGTCCAGCTTGTCTAGGCTGGTCTTGCAATTCTGGTCTCGCAATTATTTTTCTCACCGTCTCAATTCCTCTTCAGTGTATTCCGGCTCAAATAAATAGGCATGTATGTGAAGAATCATCAGAAGCAGCCATTGTAGCTAATTATTTAGCAGTCTCGGATAGACAGTGCATGGTAACATAGCTCCCGAGAACCTGTAAGCTAGTAATGCCACCGTTTTGAAAAGACTGCCTTCGAGGGTGGGAACAAGGAAGTATAGCTTCGGTCAGGCTATAGACTTTACAAAGCCAGAGAAAATGAATCAACCTAGATATCCTGCAATGTCCTGGCAGATAGGAACATTGCTGAAACAAGTCCAATGGCTCTATTGAACAAGGACAACCATATCTACTTGCGTGGTCATGCAATCGCGAAACACAAAGGCCACAATAACTGCTCCAAACATTAATTTTAAGATCAGACATTAGGCTCAATCAACCAATGAAATAATTGGTGGAACTCTCCCAGCGTGAAAATGGAAAAATACAGCTAAGACACTGTTCCATTTGCCTACTAACAAATTGACATTTACTCGACCACTTATCGGTTTCCTGGTCATGGAGGAGAGAGGACAGAGGAGAGAGGGTGGAGGATGGACTTTGTCCAAATGAGAAAAGACCTATGGGTGTGACAAGGGAGTGAGCGGGGAGGAACCCACAGCCTATACACATCTGAAGGAAATATAGAACCTTATGGGTTACAAATGGAATTGGGAAATATTCTTGACTTGTCAAAAAGAGGAGAAATATTTTCTGCTTACACAGAGATAATGTTCTTGAATTATGCTCTTCGCATTGACAATAAAATGTGAGGTTTGGTGCAATGTTTTAATTTCAACCACCTTTATTTACCACATATCCACATTTTCACATTTGGTTTCTTATTTGTCTCATGCTAAGTCACACTGAATTCATGAATAGCTGATTACTGGGGTGAGAAACAAAAATATTCTTGCAAATGAGATGTCTTCACCAAGCCGTCCCTTGTTCACAACGGGCGAGAGTGTCGCTTCCTATTAACACATGTCACTGTGATGTTGTGTTTGTTAGGGTAGTTATGCGGGAAACTGTCACATCCCACCTCTCTGCTGCTGTAACACTTCCACCAAGACTCGGCTGTAAACTATCATGTTGTGGAATGGATTACCATAAGAATTATTATCACTGGCACTCTTGTAATATGTTAATTTAAATGTGTTTTGATACATTGCTACCCCTAAATGCAGCACGTAGGGTTGAACTGAGTTATAACAGCTTATTATTGTGACTGTATTGTCTGGTAATAGCACATGTTTCATTAGATGATAGGCTATATGATATATTAAATTATGGTTGCACAGTGAAATGTTTGGACCAAATAATATTACAAAGTTACTGTCTTACACATCCCCTAGGTGTACTACTGTAGGTGTAGGATCTTAATTCGACCAGTTTCTCACAGTAGGAAAATAATCCTGCAGCAACAGGAAATGTGATTTATTGTGAGGATTATCATTAATGGACATTTTGTAAGGGTTTAGAAACCTTTTTAAATGTTGAATACACTACAGGTTTGCATCTCCTGCAGTGCAGGAAATTTACTGCAACAACAGGGTGATCAAATTAAGATCCTACATCTGTAGCAAGACCCCTGAAAACAGAAGAATGAATCACAAACAAAACATAAATAAGTGACTCTTACACAGCAACCTGCCCATGAAGAGAAAGAGTGAGAGGTCAGAGACTATAGAAGGATGGAGGCAGGTGGCCTGCCCTGCATGCTGTGCAGTGCGGCCCAGAAGATTGCTTTGATTTCAGTTATTTCACTAACTGAGGAATTCTCTGGCTTTTGCAGTTCTGTGATGGACAGTGTCAGTTTGAAGATATGGAGATCAGGCCTTTCGATCAGAATGATGATGAGGAGTCAGCCTAACCATACAGGTACAACCAGGATGAGAAATTAAATGCAAGGGATATAAAAACGAATGTGATACACAGACACAAAGACAGACATCTCCCTTGTTTTCTAAAGTTATTCCTTGTGTGCTTTGAGAGGGTTTGGTCAAGAGGGAGAAAAATATGGCGGGTAGTGACTTAACAATGACTGCATTAAAAAAGGGCATAACATGTGTGTCCAATGAGACTGACATACTAGAATAAAACTCCCCCTACATGCAATCTTTCTTCTATGTTTGCAAGGGAACCTTTTCCAAATCAACTTTTTACAAAAACGCAAAAGCACTAGCAATAAACTAGTCTTTGCGAATGTCTCTCCAGCAACATATTTACATTGTTCTCCATAACAGGAGAAGACAGAGCATGGCATGTTAATGAAAGTGCATTAGAAATGAGAGAATCCAGATGGTGTACGCTGTTACTTTGCATTTCACCTCAATTGACTCCATTTTCACCACAATAGTTTCATAAATCATGTCGTATTGTAGCTCTGCTTCCTAGAATATGGCTATGAATTCATTGTTTCATGTCACAAAGCATATATAATGTTTTCCGAGGTACAGTATGTTGTCATGTAACCTACGGTCTTGCTGTATGGCTAATGTATTTTCAGTGAGATCACTGCTCTCTCTGTCTGTAGCTGGGCCATTGTGGCTCTGAGTGTTTTAAATTGGCAGCCTTCCCTCTGAGATGCTTTAACCACAATCCTTTGTGCAATATTCATGTTAATGACATTAAAGTCACTGCAGCCAGGGCGAACAGCGTGGAGAAGTGATTGGTTTAAAATGAAGACACAAACCCTGAGAGAGATGGGGAGAAAGGTTAACACGTCATTATTGAGATGGCATTTTAAACTTTGATAGGGGGGAGGCTGTGAAGGCAATAAGGCACAAAGGTATCTCTTCTAAGGCCAATATTCTTGATTTTTGCCTGAGCTACAGCTATTGGAGTCATGAAAAGAAACCCTCCCATTGCAAGATACTTCCTCTGATGCACTGAAGAGGCTGAGAGCAAGGTTTAGTGCTTCTGCTATTGAGTCAGGGTAAACGAGAATAAATAAAAATGTTGTACTATCCATTTATACTGTAACTGTATGAATTGAATAGGTGGTATATACAACCTAGTTCTATATATAGTCAGTTCCAGTGGTGATTTTAGCATGTAATCTTGGTGGGACAAAAAAAAAAACAATTGTAGATATATGCTGTGGCGGATGAATCAGAATTAGTTGGGTAACATAGATAATTAAGATGTCTTATCTGCATAATATGCTTATGTGATATTCTTGTTATTGGAATGTATCCCTTTGGACTCTGGTGTTGGCAGTTGCACTTCTGCCCTCAGCTGGGGCTCAGTCACTTGGGGCCTAGAGAGGGGAGAGGTCAGACTTGTCTTTTACATGTCTCTGGTGCTATGCAGAATATCAGAAAGGGAAAAGGACAGGATGGAACATTGTCTTCATATGTGAATGTCTTCATATGTGAATGTGTCTTTACCTATTCTTAAACCATGTGAAGGGGTGGCGTGATTAATGGGGAACCAATTTCTTGTCTCCATAATGTCTGGGCGCAAGTCACTCCCTCCTTTGGCATTGGGGGGAGGTGTATGGCAGTGTATGGAACCATTGTATGTCCTCTCTGATGTTGCACTTATCCTGGGATAGTATATGACCTAGGGACTCACTCCCCTCAGTGAGCTTGTCGAGCAGTGGGGTCAAGAAGGGGTTTTACTTGAGATGGGAGTATATAGAGTTGACAATTGAGTTATGCCATTGGATGAGCTAATGTTTCTGTTCTATACCATAGAAGGAAGAGACAGTTCCAGTTTGGAGTATGAGGACCAGACACTTGTCTGTACAATGAAAACTGTTGACATAGCAGATGCTTTCTGCTATGTATTATAGATATCTTTCATACAAATCAAGACGTTCCGCTAGCGGAACGCCTCACCAATATCCAATGGTATAGAGTGGCGCGAATTACAAATACCTAAAAAATGCAAAAACTTCAATTTTTCAAACATATGACTATTTTACACCATTTTAAAGACAAGACACTCCTTTATCTAACCACATTGTCCGATTTAAAAAAAAGGCTTTACAAAAAAAGGCTTTACAACGAAAGCAAAACATTAGATTATGTCAGGAGAGTACCCAGACAGAAATAATCACACACCCATTTTTCAAGCTAGCATATATGTCACAAAAAACAAAAACACAGCTAAATGCAGCACTAACCTTTGATGATCTTCATCAGATGACACTCCTAGGACATTATGTTATACAATACATGCATGTTTTGTTCAATCAAGTTCATATTTATATCAAAAACCAGCTTTTTACATTAGCATGTTTTGTTCAGAACTAGCATACCCACCAAAAACTTCCGGTGAATTTACTAAATTACTCACGATAAACGTTAACAAAAAACATAACAACGGCCATCATGGCTAGCTATTTTGACACCCACCAAGTTTGGCACTCACCAAACTCAGATTTACTATGAGAACAATTGGATTACCTTTGCTGTTCTTCATCAGAATGCACTCCCAGGACTTCTACTTCAACACCCAATGTTGTTTTGGTTCCAAATAATCCATAGTTATATCCAAATAGCTCCGTTTTGTTAGTGCGTTCAAGTCACTATCTGAAGGGTGACGCGCCGGCGCGTTTCGTGACCAAAAATTTCAAAATATTCCATTACCGTACTTCGAAGCATGTCAAACGCTGTTTAAATTGAATTTTTATGCGATTTTTCTCGTAAAATAACGCTAATATTCCAACCGGTATACAGTGTCTGTGGGGTCATTTTGCACTTCCTACGGCTTCCACTAGATGTCAACAGTCTTTAGAACGTTGTTTTATGCTTCTACTGTGAATGGGGAGAGAATAAGAGGTCCTGGAGTCAGATGACTGAGAGAATGACATGAGTTCAGTGGTGCGCGCTCCCGTGAGAGTTAGCTGTATTCCTTTTCATTTATGAAGACATTGGAATTGTCCGGTTGGAATATTACTGAAGATTTATGATAAAAACATCCTAAAGATTGATGCAATGCATTGTTTGGCATGTTTCTACGAACGTATATAGAACTTTTTTTTACTTCTTGTTGTGACATTTTGCGCACACTTCCTGCATTTGGAGTAGTGGACTAAACGCGTGAACAAAAAGGAGGTATTTGGACATAAATTATGGACTTTATCGAACAAAACAAACATTTATTGTGGAACTTGGATTCCTGGGAGTACATACTGATGAAGATCATCAAAGGTAAGTTAATATTTATAATGCTATTTCTGATTTTAGTTGACTCCAAAAGGGCGGGTATCTGTATTACTTGTTGTTGTTGTCTGAGCGCTGTACTGAGATTATTGCAACGTGTGCTTTCGCTGTAAAGTTTTTTTGAAATCTGACACAGCGGTTGCATTAAGGAGAAGTGTATCTATAATTCTTTGAATAACAGTTTAATATTTTATCAACGTTTATGATGAGTATTTCTGTAAATTGATGTGCTCATTCACCGGAGTTTTGGGAGGCAAAACATTTCTGAACATTACACGCCAATGTAAAATGGGGTTTTTGGATATAAATATGAACTTTATCGAGCAAAACATACTTGCATTGTGTAACATGAAGTCCTAAGTCCTATGAGTGCCATAGCACGCTAGCGTCCCACATTTCCCAGAGAGGTCAAAAGGCGCAAGATCTGTTTCCTAGTCTATGAATGTCGATTTTACTCTTTGTGTCATTGTCGTGTGTGTAGGTGGCAGGGAAGTCAGGCGCAGGAGAAACCAACTTGGTGTAACTGGAGTAGTTAAATTTAGATAAAACAAACTCCCAAAACCAACGTACATAAAAAATAACATGGGTAAAATAACCTGTCGCGCACCAATACAAAATACAGGAACACATAACCACAAACAATCTATGACAACGACATGAGGGGAAACAGAGGGTTAAATACACAACATGTAATGAATGGGATTGGAACCAGGTGTGTAGGAAGACAAGACAAAACCAATGGAAAATGAAAAATGGAT
Organism: Salmo trutta; assembly: GCF_901001165.1. Classification (NCBI taxonomy): domain Eukaryota; kingdom Metazoa; phylum Chordata; class Actinopteri; order Salmoniformes; family Salmonidae; genus Salmo; species Salmo trutta. The sequence goes on along the minus strand of NC_042977.1, from coordinate 29,151,111 downwards.
CAATGATGGCTAGAAGACCGGTGACGTCGACCGCCGAGCATCACCCGAATATGGAGGGGCATCGACTTTGGCAGAAGTCGTTACACTTTGACTGCTAATCTATTCATTTGGCATGTGAGAATCATCACCGGAGTAATGCTTGGACCTTTAAATTAGGGCTATTTTCTGGGAATTGTCTTGGTACTACGTGCCTGATTGTACGACTACAGACAATTGTAAATTGGGTTATTTGTGGGGAGTCTTAACTTCTATGGGCCCACCTGCAGGACACAGCCAGTGAAATATCAGGGCGGCAAATTCAAAAACAACAAAATGTCATAATTCAACTTTCTCAAACATGCGACTATTTTACACATTTTACACATTTTAAAAATACACTTCTCCTTGATGTAACCACATTGTCCGATTTCAAAAAGGCTTTACAGCGAAAGCAAAACATTAGATTATGTTAGGAGAGTACATAGACAAAAATAATCACTCAGCCATTTTCCAAGCAAGGACATGTGTCAATCAAACCCAAAACACAGCTAAATGAAGCACTAACCTTTGACGATCTTCATCAGATGACACTCCTAGGACATTATGTTACACAAAACATGTATGTTTTGTTCGATAAAGTTCATATTTATATCCAAAAACAGCATTTTACATTGGCGCGTGATGTTCAGAAAATGTATTCCCACCAAAACCCTCCGGTGAATGTACACATCAATTTACAAAAATACTCATCATCAACGTTGACAAAATATATAACAATTATTTAAAGAATTATAGATAGACTACCCCTGGATGCAACCGCTGTGTCAGATTTTAAAATAGCTTTACAGAGAAAGCACATTTTTCAATATTCTGAGTACATAGCTCAGCCATCACGGTGAGCTATTCAGACACCTGCCAAGTTTGGGGCAACCTAAACTCAGAATTAGTATTAGAAATATTCTCTTACCTTTGCTGATCTTCGTCAGAATGCACTCCCAGGACTGCTACTTCCACAAGAAATTTTGTTTTTGTTCGAAATAATCCATATTTATGTCCAAATACCGGAACGAGAGACGAAAAGTAAAAATGTTCCATTACCGTACTTAGAAGCATGTCAAATGCTGTTTAAAATCAATCTTTATGGTATTTTTAACGTAGAATTGCGATAATATTCCAACCGGACAACAGCATATTCATTCAAGTAGAAAAAGAAGGAACGGTGTGCTCTCGTGACCGCGCATATCCAATCCCTTTGTTGCCAGGCAGACTACTCAGTAACTGAGCTCCTATTATCTGTCCAGTGACAGGAAAATGTTCAAACCACTTTCTGAAGGCTTTAGACAGCCAATGGAAGCCTTAGGAAGTGCAACGTCACCCCACGGATACTATAGCTTCGATAGATAATTAAAAGAAAAACTACAAAGACTTTCCACTTCCTGCTTGAATTTTTCTCAGGTTTTTGCCTGCCATATGAGTTCTCTTATACTCACAGACACCATTCCAACAGTTTTAGAAACTTCAGAGTGTTTTCTGACCAAATCTTCTAATAATATGCATATTCTAGTTTCTGGGCCAGAGTAGTAACCTGTTTAAAATTGGGTATGTTTTTCATCCGGCCGTGAAAATACTGCCCCCTAGCCCAGACAGGTTAAGTCATTTAAATATGCACTAATTGACTAAAATCTGGGTTTCTGATTGTAATTCAACTATTGGTATGTTTTGCCTGGAAAGACACAGTCGCTAGTGTTTGTTTAAGATATAAACTGAACGTTTTAACCTCTCTGGCTTATGTGGGACGCTAGCATCCCACCTGCGGTACACACTATTCAACAGCCAGTGAAATAGCAGGGCGGTAAATTCAAAACAACAAAAATCTCATAATTACATTTTTTTTAAACATACAACTATTATATCCCATTTTAAAGATACACTTCTCGTTAATCCAACCACATTGTCCGATTTCAAAAAGGCTTTCCGGCGAAAGCATAACATTAGATTATGTTAGGACAGCACCTAAACAAGAAAAACCACACAGCCATTTTCCAAGCAAGGAGAGGCGTCACAAAAAACAGAAATACAGCTAAAATGAATCACTAACCTTTGATGGTCTTCATCAGATGGCACTCATAGGACTTCATGTTACACAATACATGTATGTTTTGCTCGATAAAGTTCATATTTATATCCAAAAACCCCATTTTACATTGGCGTGTAATGTTCAGAAATGTTTTGCCTCCCAAAACCTCCGGTGAATGAACATATCAATTTACAGAAATACTCATCAGAAACGTTGATAAAATATTCAACAGTTATTTAAAGAATTATAGATACACTTCTCCTTAATGCAACAGCTGTGTCAGATTTCAAAAAAGCTTTACGGCGAAAGCAAATTTAGCAATAATCTGAGTACAGCGTTCAGACACGAAACCAAACCCGCCATTTTGTGGAGTCAACAAAACTCTGAAATAATATTATAAATATTCACTTACCTTTGATGATCTTCATCAGAATGCACTCCCAGGAATCCCAGGTCCACAATAAATGTTTGTTTTATTTCGATAAAGTCCATAATTTATGTCCAAATACCTCATTTTTGTTCGCGCATTCAGTCCACTACTCCAAATGCAGGAAGCGTGTGCAAATGTCACGACGAAAAGTCAAAAAAAGTTATATTTACATTCGTAGAAATCATGTCAAACGATGTTTAGCATCAATCTTTAGGATGTTTTTAACATAAATCTTCAATAATATTCCAACCGGACATTTCCTATGTCTTCAGAAAAGAAAAGGAACACAGCTAACTCTCACGGGAGCGCGCGCCTCTGAGCTCATGTCATTTTCTCACTCATCAACTTCCAGGCCCTCTTCTTCGCTCCATATTCACAGTAGAAGCATGAAACAAGGTTCTAAACACTGTTGACATCTAGTGGAAGCCTTAGGAAGTGCAAAATGAACCCTAAGTCACTGTATACTGGATAGGGAATCACTTGAAAAACTACAATCTTCAGATTTCCACACTTCCTGGTTGGATTTTTCTCAGGTTTTTGCCTACCATATGAGTTCTGTTATACTCACAGACATCATTCAAATAGTGTTTTCTATCCAAATCTACTAATAATATGCATATCCTACCTTCTGAGCCTGAGTAGCAGGCAGTTTAATTTGGGCACGCCTTTCATCCGGATGTCAAAATACTGCCCCCTACCCTAGAGAGGTTAATAGCTTGTTTAGTTTCAATTGAAAGACTAATTCATAAAAAATAATAGCGAGGCGATTTCGATGTAATACGTTGTCTGTTGCCTAAATCGTCTGCTGGAATAACATATTGAGAAGAATCAGGTCGTATTTAAATAACTGGATCAAAGAAGAGGTAACTGCGATAGAGTTGTTCCCCTTGAAATGTGTTTTTTATTCTAAAGGTTTGACTGATGTATTTTATAAATTTGGCTCTTTACATGTTATTTTTAAAGTCTTGGACATTTCATAAGTGTGAAGCCGAAAGAGAAGGCAAAGTTGTAAAGTTTGTTCTTAAATCTTACGATAGAGGTAAGGCAGAACGTTGTTTGAGTATGGGTTATATTTTTGCCTACTGGTAAGGATAGGAGAGTTGATTGTGCGCGCTGGGCTACGTTGGACTGTAAGGGATTCAGGTGTGAATAAGGAAACATTTTGTGATAATGTATTCTGATGATTGTTGATTGGTTTTATTGTTTAGGTAACACCAGTGAATTTGAGCAGGAAGTTTAATGTATTCTCACATTATAATCTGTTTCCATTACGTGGAACAATGTCAGGTCATTACTGAATGAAGGGGGAGCCTGGACATTTAGAATCTTGAATACAAGACATGCGTCAGTGTACTGCACAAGATTTTTTCCAACTCAGGAGCTCATGCTTTCTGAGAATGTAGCAGTGACGATGGCTATTGGGCTTCCTATCAAGCACTTTGAGAGACTGTTTGCAGACAGACTGAATGGGTTTTAATGTTGTAAAGCAAGCTTGGGCCAAACTAGTCAGGTAATATGTTAAGTGGGGGAGTATCATAGATTTGAAGTATAGTTTTGTTACCTCTGTAGTCAAACAATTTCATATGTTTTGGAAATTAGCTAGGTTGAATTTGGTTATTTGAGTTACCTTTTTCATTTGCTTTTTAAAAGAGAGGTTGGAATCAAGTATGATGCCGTGGTACTTAAAATCAGATACATAGACATCTGTCTCAGGGGCATCAGTTGTCTTCTTTGTGAGGAACATGCAGACTGTGTTTTTTTTAGATACAAACATGTGTCCCTGAGCAACTTTGTCATCTGAACCATTACAGTAGTGAGTTCTTGTGTAGCTTGTTGTTTACTATTTGAATGCATATATCACTGTATCATCTACATACATTGGAACTTCAGACCCTGTACAGACAGAAGGAAGATCATTAATGTACGAGCTGAACAGTATTGATCTTTGGGGAATGCACACATTGTAGCTATGAGTGGAAAAAAGTTAGTTTTGACAGTTACAGCACCCACTTTTTAAAGGTTTTAGATTTGTTATTAAAGATTGCTGTACACCAGCGGAACCCATCCAACTTGAAGGAGCTGGAGCAGTTTTGCAAAAATACCAGTGGCTAGATGTGCCTTGCTTATCGAGACATACCCCAAGAGACTTGCAGCTGTAATTGCTGCAAAAGGTGGCTCTACAAAGTATTGACTTTAGGGGGGGTGAATAGTTATGCATGCTCAAGTTTTCTGTTTTTCTTGTCTTATTTCTTGCTTGTTCCACAATAAAAAATATTTTGTATCTTCAAAGTGGTAGGCATGTTGTGTCAATCAAATGATACAGACCCTCCAAAAATCTATTTTAATTCCAGATTGTAAGGCAACAAAATAGGAAAAATGCCAAGGGGGTGAATACTTTCACAAGCCACTGTACATCTCAATTGTCAGTCAACGCCACATTTGAGCAAGTCGGCATTTTTAAAAGGCAGTAAATGAGGCTAAGTGAACTATTTCACTGCCAGACAAGGCTCCGCTGATAGCCAAGTATAGCAGTGGTAAGGATTCACTCCATGGTACTGAAAAGAAAACTCAGAGAGCTTTATGTAGGCCCTAACAGTTTGTGTGCACCGTTTGTCACCATTAGTCACCGTTATAGTGCAATTAATGTATTATGTAGTGTTGTGTAGTGGCTTTGCAGGCATTGTGGTGCTTCATTTCTGTATTACCAAATGAGGAGAAACAAACTTCACACACCAGTCAGGGTTAAACTTAAACTACATTTTCAATAATAAGAGCTTTGCAATAGCACTGACTTTCGACAATTCCCTATTTCTAACCTCCCTGGGCAACGTCCCACCTAGTCAACAGCCAGTGGAATCGCGTGGCGCGAAATACAAATACCTCAACAATGCTATAACTTCAATTTCTCAAACATATGACTATTTTACACCATTTTAAAGACAATACTCTCGTTAATCTAACCACATTGTCCGATTTCAAAAAGGCTTTACAGCGAAAGCAAAACATTAGATTATGTCAGGAGAGTACCCTGCCAGAAATAATCACACAGCCAGTTTCAAAGCAGGCATATATGTCACAAAAACCAAAAACACAGCTAAATGCAGCACTAACCTTTGACGATCTTCATCAGATGACACTCCTAGGACATTATGTTATACAATACATGCATGTTTTGTTCAATCAAGTTCATATTTATATCATAAACCAGCTTTTTACATTAGCATGTGATGTTCAGAACTAGCATACCCACCGCAAACTTCCGGTGAATTTACTAAATTACTCATGATTAACGTTAACAAAATACATAACAATTATTTGAAGAATTATAGATACAGAACTCCTTTATGCAATCGCGGTGTCAGATTTTAAAATAGCTTTTCGGCGAAAGCACATTTTGCAATATTCTGAGTACATAGCCCGGCCATCACGGCTAGCTAATTTGACACCCACCAAGTTTGGCCCTCACCAAACTCAGATTTACTGTAAGAAAAATTGGATTACCTTTGCTGTTCTTCATCAGAATGCACTCCCAAGACTTCTACTTCAACAACAAATGTTGTTTTGGTTCCAAATAATCCATAGTTATATTAAAATACCTCTGTTTTGTTTGTGCGTTCAGGTCAGTATCCGAAGGGTGACGTGCGAGCGCATTTCGTGACAAAAAATGTAAAAATATTCCATTACTGTACTTCAAAGCATGTCAAACGCTGTTTAAAATCAATTTTTATGCTATTTTTCTCGTAAAATAGCGATAATATTCCAACCGGGCGACGTCGTATTCATTCAAAGGCTGAAAGAAAGAAATGGAGAATTCTCATGAATGCGCATCTCCAGTGTCACTGTTCCCAGCCTGACCACTCACAAACAGAGCTGCTGTACTTCGCCCAGAGACTGCAGACACCCATTACACTTTCTGGCGCCTTCTGAGAGCCAATGGAAGCCTTAGAAAATGTCACGTTACAGCAGAGATGCTGTATTTTCGATAGAGATGCCACAGAAGGAGAACAAATGTCAGACAGGGCACTTCCTGTATGGAATCTTCTCAGGTTTTGGCCTGCTATATGAGTTCTGTTATACTCACAGACACCATTCAAACAGTTTTGGAAACTTTAGAGTGTTTTCTATCCAAATCTACTAATTATATGCATATTCTCGTTTCTGGGCAAGAGTAGTAACCAGTTTAAATCGGGTACGTTTTTTATCCGGCCGTGCAAATACTACCCCCTAGCCCCAACAGGCTAATGAACCGTTGAGAGTGACAACACAAAAGTACAAAGATCTTTTATAGCCAAGATACACCCCTCTCAACCTACATGACGAACAACAGATACATAGAATGGTCACAAGGTTAAGATTTGTATGAAGATATCTATAATACATAGCAGACAGCATCTGCTATGTCAACAGTTTTCATTGTACAGACAAGTGTCTGGTCCTCATACTCCAAACTGGAACCGTCTCTTCCTGGTATGGTATAGAACAGAAACATTAGCTCATCCAATGACATAACTCAATTGTCAACTCTAGATACTCCCATCTCAAGTAAAGCCCCTTCTTGACCCCCCTCCTGGACAAGCTCACTGAGGGGAGTGAGTCTCTAGGTCATATACTATCCCAGGATAAGTGCAACATCAGAGAGGACATACAATGGTTCCATACACTGCCATACACCTCCCCCCAATGCCAAAGGAGGGAGTGACTTGCGCACAGACATTGTGGAGACAAGTAATTGGTTCCCCATTAATCATGCCATCCCTTCACATGGTTTAAGAATAGGTAAAGACACATTCACATATGAAGACAATGTTCTATCTTGTCCTCTTTCCTTTCTGATATTCTGCATAGCACCAGAGACATGTAAAAGACAAGTCTGACCTCTCCCCTCTCTGGGCCCCAAGTGACTGAGCCCCAGCTGAGGGAAGAAGTGCAACTGCCAACACCAAGTCCAAAGGGATACATTTTAATAACAAGTATATCACATAAGCATATTATGCAGATAAGACATCTTAATTATCTATGTTACCCAACTAATTCTGATTCATCCGCCACATTCCCCTCTCAAGGGACTCCGTCCCTTCTGGAGAATAAGAACAGTAATGTTACACCTTACTAACAGTAGTTGTAGATTATATGAATTATAAAAATATTAATACATAATCAAATTTAAAAGAAAATAAAGAATCAAATCCCTTCAATGTCGAGTACCTTAGCTCCATGTAAGCTTTCTCCCTTCGGAAACTGAGTTTACAACCTTTATTCTACAAGACAGACTTGCACATGTTTAATCACACAGAATAATACATTGTTGAGGAAAGTACAAAAAGACAACAGAACATAGAAATGCTCCCTAAGTTACAGGAGAACCAGTGTCTAAACACAGGCCTCATCACAACAGAAAGGACAGTCATCCCTCTGAGTCCCCTCTCAACTTAAAAGAAAATCACAAGATTTAATAACATTCATTCACATAGAAAATACATATATGTTACATAAACCAAAAATCACCAAACAATATCTCATTGCATGGGGCTCCTGCACATGACCAGCTTCCACAGCACTGATTCAGCCTCTTCAAACCCCCAACACATTTTCTAAGCACTCTAGCAATTTGTCTGGGAAGGTTATGATCCACAGTCACCTGCACGAACCCATGAAGAAAAACAAAAAATGCATACAGTTTATGAGATTCAAAACTATATTTTCCATAGACAGTGAAAAGCACATATTTAATGCATAATGCAGTGCATGCAACAATGGAGTTTAGTAAAATAAGCTTTAGTTATCTATCACACTCCAATGGATCAGCATAGTATGTTGAAAATGACTATTTCCATCCCAGAAACTAAAATTAGCATATCTTGTTGGACAAATCCAGGTTGTGACTTCCAGGTAGTGACTTCCCACGGGGGACCAGTACGGAGCAAAAATGTATGAAATGTATGCATTCACTACTGTAAGTCGCTCTGGATAAGAGCGTCTGCTAAATTAATAAAATGTAAATGTAGTTAAAATAAAATGTATTCCCTCGATGCCTAATGAACATGACCCAAGATAGGCATCATGATTCCACTATTTATAAGGCAATGTCTATAGATCAAATAGATTAGGATCATTTTCACTCTCCAGATCAGAGTTCACCCATGGCATGCTTATAATAGTGTCAACATCTTTAGTTCATAACAACAATTAAAACAATCAATCCCAAATACATGAATTGCTTCACTCATTTAGATATTAACATACTCAACTCAAATCAATCCTTCATTTTTTTAAATCATTCAATTTCCAAATAAAATCATAATTAGAACCCAGTGAATTATCCAACCAAAATTTTAAAATGACATTGCTCAATGATTCAAATTGGTCCTATCACTCAAAGTAAAAAACTCAATTTAACAAACATCAACATTGGCAGAATGTACATTTATATTAACATCCAGTATAATTATCCCATACTTCTACTATTAACTTTTTTTTATCACGATTATAATACAGATCAGTATCTCAATGCATTCTTAATCTAAATTACTATAATTTTATGTGGTGTAGACCTCTACAATCAACCTGATACCCCAAAAGTCTAAAACAATTTTGGGCACAGTTGACCAACCCCCTCCTCCAGGCACTGATTCTTCTGGCGTCCTTTTCGTTCTTCTTCAGATAGCTTTACAGTTCAAAGTGGATGGCCCATGATAATGTCCCAATTTCAATGTTTCACCTTAGATGCCATTACCTTTACCACCCATTATATCTTCTCCATTCGTCAACCAATATACCAGCATCATAAGAGAAGTTTAGAACAGCACCTTTCCCCATGCTCACTCCACGTGGACTCCTCTCACACTCCTGAGAAAAACATGAGAGAAAAGCCGTTGATAGCTTAGATTGGATACTGTACACCGGTTGCTGGCTCAGCCATTTCTCTCGGTAGAAGTCGTGCGGACACCTTTGTTACTCTTCTTGAGCTAGTTAGAGGGGGTTTTGAGGTACACACACTGTTCGGTCCAATTATCTCTTCCATGCATTAAGATGCCGTCTGATGTCACTTTTCATGATAACCTCGAAAGAACAGATCAGAACAACAGTTTAGTTCAGTTCATTGACTCTATGATAAATTATTACTTTTACCAATTATTCTTAATACAAATGTCTAAACATATTTCAAAGAGAATAACAACACATTCTATTGAAACTAATCTTTCAAATTTGCTTATACTCCCCATCACACTGTCAACTTCATCGCAGAGCCACAGGATCAGGAAGTTAGACCTATAACCCATCGTGAATAGAACAGAACAAACACCACAAAAATACACTCCTTCACATCACTCAAGGTGTGTAAACTTCAATCCAAAACCTCAAAGGACTGAATCCTCCCCCATTTTTAAAACATTACTCTCCATGAGAGTAATGTGAGAAAAAAACACTACTACTGGTCAAAAGATAAAACAAAATTTAAAATAACATAATCAAATTAAAATCACTACTCTGAAAAAATCCACAAAAAAAAAATATTTTACCCATATGGTCATAGGAAAATAGACTTAAAGCAGCCTATCCTTAGTCAAAGGCAATGCCCTCTCCTTCACATTGGTCCAAATTACAAACTATAAACTCCATCCATAATTATCAATTTCATGAATGACCTTGAAATCAGTATAACAAATGACCTGGGGTAGGTGGGACGCTAGCGTGAAATAGCAGGGCGCCAAGTTCAAAACAACAAAAATCTCATAATTAAAATTTCTCAAAAATACAACTATTATAGACCATTTTAAAGATAAACTTCTCGTTAATCCAACCACAGTGTCCGATTTCAAAAAGGCTTTACGGCGAAAGCATAGCATTAGATTATGTTAGGACAGCACCTAGACAAGAAAAACCACACAGCCATTTTCCAAGCAAAGAGAGGCGTCACAAAAACCAGAAATACAGCTAAAATGAATCACTAACCTTTGATGATCTTCATCAGATGGCACTCATAGGACTTCATGTTACACAATACATGTATGTTTCGCTCGATAAAGTTCATATTTATATCCAAAAACCCCATTTTACATTGGCATGTAATGTTCAGAAATGTTTTGCCTCCAAAACTGCCGGTGAGTGAGCACATCAATTTACAGAAATACTCATCATAAATGTTGATAAAATATACAACTTATGCACAGAATTGAAGATAAACTTCTCCTTAATGCAACAGCTGTGTCAGATTTCAAAAAAGCTTTACGGCGAAAGCACACTTGGCAATAATCTGAGTACAGCGCTCAGTCACCAAACAAATCCCGCCATTTTGTGGAGTCAACAAAACTCAGAAATAGCATTATAAATATTCACTTACCTTTGATGATCTTCATCGGAATGCACTCCCAGGAATCCCAGTTCCACAATAAATGTTTGTTTTGTTTCGATAAAGTCCATATTTATGTCCAAATACCTTATTTTTGTTCGCGCGTTTAGTCCACTACTCCAAATGCAGAAAGCATGCAACAGAAAGTCACGACGAAAAGTCAAAAAAGTTCTATTTACGTTTGTAGAACCATGTCAAACAATGTATAGAATCAATCTTTAGGATGTTTTTATCATAAATCTTCAGTAATATTCCAACAGGACAATTGCATTGTCTTCATAAATGAAAAGGAACTCAGGTCGCTCTCGGCTGCGCTCGTGACTGAGCTCATGCCTTATTTTGGGACACCTGACTCCTAGAGCTCTTATTCTCTCCCCATTCACAGTAGAAGCATGCCACAAGGTTCTAAATACTGTTGACATCTAGTGGAAGCCTTAGGAAGTGCAAAATGACCCCACAGACACTGTATATTGGACAGGCAATCACTTGAAAAACTACAAGCCTCAGATTTCCCACTTACTGGTTGGATTTGTCTCAGGTTTTTGCCTGCCATAAGAGTTCTGTTATACTCACAGACATCATTCAAACAGTTTTAGAAACTTCAGAGTGTTTTCTATCCAAATCAATGCATATCCTAGCTTCTGGGCCTGAGTAGCAGGCAGTTTACTCTGGGCACGCTTTTCATCCGGACGTGAAAATACTGCCCCCTACCCCAGAGAGGTTAAATTCATTATCCAAATGGCTTTCCAATGAGGGTGATCAAGCCACAATGGAAAGTCATGATATGGGTCATAGGTCATAGAAACCCTTCAAAGAAGTGTTTCTTACTATATTAGACAAATTAAAGAAAAATAGTCAAACATTTCCTACATGTTGTATCCCAGGTTCCCAGAACATTCCTTTATCAAAAGAATTCACGTGTTTAATTAAAACTCAGAAAATAAAAACTTCAAAAAATTCCATGTGTGTCCTTGCCCCTTTAAGATAGCTTGGCACTAAAACAAATGGAAAACTCACCAAACCCAAAGGAAATAGAACACACAAATCAAAACATGGTATTTTAAAAACACCAAAAATAGTCATAACAAATGTATTGTGGTGGATGAATCAGAATTAGTTGGGTAACATAGATAATTAAGATGTTTTATTTGCATAATATGCTTATGTGAGATACTTGTCATATGTGAATGTATTGCTAAACCATGTGAAGGGATGGCGTGATTAATGGGGAACCAATTATTTGTCTCCACAATGTCTGTGCGCAAGTCACTCCCCTCAGTGAGCTTGTCCAGGAGTGGAGTCAAGAGGGGTTTACTTGAGATGTGAGTATCTAGAGTTGTCAATTGATTTATGCCATTGGATGAGCTAATGGTTCTGTTCTATACCGTACCAGGGAGAGACGGTTCCAGTTTGGGATGGGATGACCAGATACTGGTCTATACAATGAACACTGTTGATACAGCAGTTGCTGTCTGCTATGTTTTATAAATATCTTTCATACAGAACTTAACCTTTGTGAACTGTTCCTATGATCTGTTGTTCGTCATGTACGTTGAGAGGGGTGGGTCTTGGGTATAAAAGATCTTTGTACAATCACTTTTCAATGGTTCATTGAAGGTCAAGTGCTTTTGCAAAAGCATCTTAATTATTAAAGATGTAGTTTTAAGTATAACTGACTTGTGTGTGAAGTTTGTGACTCTCCTCATTTGGTAATGCAGAAATTAGCCACCACAGTATTTGCAAACCCTAAAGTAAAAACAAACAAAACATTTCCAGGCCTTTTCAATTTAATCATTTCAACCTGTTGCATAAATTTAGTAAAAACAAACCTGTTGTTTAAAACTTCTTATGGCTTGAATCCCGTTAGCGGGATCGATATGACAACAGCCAGTGAAAGTGCAGGGCGCCAAATTCAAAACAACAAAAATCTCATAATTAAAATTCCTCAAACATACAGGTATTATACACAATTTTAAGGCTTGACTTCTTGTTAATCCAGCCACAGTGTCTGATTTCAAAAAGGCTTTACGGCGAAAGCAAACCATATGATTATGTTAGGTCAGCGCCTACACACAAAAAAAACAGCCATTTTCCAGCCAAAGAGAGGAGTCACAAAAAGCAGAAATAGAGATAAAATTAATCACTAACCTTTGATGATCTTCATCAGATGACACTCATATGACTTCATGTTACACAATACATGTATGTTTTGTTCGATAAAGTTCATATTTATATCCAAACATCTCAGTTTACATTGGCGGGTTATGTTCAGTAATCATTTGCTTCCAAAACATCCGGTGATTTTGCAGAGAGCCACATCAATTTACAGAAATACTCATCATAAATGTTGATGAAAATACAAGTGTTATACATGGAACGTTAGATAAACTTCTCCTTAATGCAACCGCTGTGTCAGATTTCAAAAAAGCTTTACCGAAAAAGCAATAATCTGAGTACAGCGCTCAGACACAAAAACATGCCATACAATATATCCGCCATGTTGGAGTCAACAATAGTCAGAAATAGCATTATAAATATTCACTTACCTTTGATGATCTTCATCGGAATGCACTCCCAGGAATCCCAGTTCAACAATAAATGTTTGTTTTGTTCGATAAAGTCCATCCTTTATGTCCAAATACCTCCTTTTTGTTCGCGCCTTCAGTTCACAAATCCAAATTCACGACGCGCAGGTCAGACAAAAACTAAAAAAATCCCATTACAGTTCGTAGAAACATGTCAAACAATGTATAGAATCAATCTTTAGGATGTTTTTATCGTAAATCTGCAATAAAGTGTCAACCGGAGAAATCCTTTGTCTTCAGAAATGCAATGGAACTGAGCTATCTCTCACGTGAGTGCGAATGGCTGAGCCTCATGCCCTGCTGGCAGTGTTCTGACTCCAGGAGCTCTTATTCATCCTCACTTCACAGTAGAAGCCTCAAACAAGGTTCTAAAGACTGTTGACATCTAGTGGAAGCCTCAGGAAGTGCAAAATGACCCCACAGACACTGTAGTTTGGATAGGCAATCACTTGAAAAACTACAAACCACTTCCTGTTTGGATTTCTTCTCAGGTTTTTGTCTGCCATATGAGTTCTGTTATAGTCACAGACATCATTCAAACAGTTTTAGAAACTTCAGAGTGTTTTCTATCCAAATCTACTAATAATATGCACATCTTAGTTTCTGGGAGTGAGCAGCAGGCAGTTTACTCTGGGCATGTCAGTCATCCAAGCTACTCAATACTGCCACCATCCATAAGAAGTTTTTAATAACCTCTTAAGGATCCGCCCCTTTTTACAATTTTCGCCTGAAATGACATACCAAATCTAACTGCCTGTAGCTCAGGCCCTGAAGCAAGGAAATGCATATTCTTGGTACCATTTGAAAGGAAACACTTTGAAGTTTGTGGAAATGTGAAATGAATATAGGAGAATAACACACAATAGATCTGGTAAAAGATGATACAAATGGCAGCCCCACCACCACAGAAAGTACTAAGCTAGGCTGAAACACTTGAATTTTGGAGCTGCCTTATGCAAGAAAGCAAAAAAGAGACCATGTTTGTATGCGGCTTTATTAATTTATTTTTTATTTTTGAAATGCAAACTGATATGAGACACGTATTCATGGCAGAATAACATATAAAACAGGTGGGGCTCAAAACAGGTCGCCACTGGTCAGTTCTATTATTACCATAATGCAGATACTCCTAACTATAATAGTAGAATGGGTCACATTAATATTCTCAGTTCTGCAAGCAGTGCTATAGTGTGGTGGTCCAGTATGGAAGAGCACATCAGCAGTACAGAACCAACCAGGAATAATTGTCATTCGAACAGCAGCTTGGTCCGCTCGGCTTCTGAGATGTGCCAGGCCAAGAGGAAGTTATGTGCCATAAAACATTTGTCTCTAAGCACAGTTAGCCCAGCTCATGTCTCTTTAATTAATAAAAAACTTGTTCAGGATAGGGTCTATTTTTCTCAATTTCCGCCTGACTGACGTGCCCAAAGTAAACTGCCTGTTGCTCAGGCCCTGAAGCCAGGATATGCATATAATTGGTACCATTGGAAAGAAAACACTCTGAAGTTTTTAGAAATATTAAAATAATGTGGGAGACTATAACACAATAGATATGGTAGGACAAAATCCAAAGAAAAATCAACCGGAATTATATATTTTTTGAGAGCCCATGCTCTTCCAATGGAACGTATAGGTAAAAAATGTAATCTAGCTCCCAGTATGCAATTCCTATGGCTTCCACTGGATGTCAGTAGTCTTTGTTCAAGGTTTCAGGCTTGTTTCTTCCCAAATGAGGAAGAATACTGAGTTTTGTTACAGGGACACAGACTTACAGGCTGACTACACCACTCGCGTTGCGTGCGCGAGCGTTGCAAAATAAATGTAGAAATCTATATTATTCAATTATTGCACCCACACTGCTTGCGGGCCCCAATGAGCGTCTGCGTTGCCAAGGGCTAAATTAGAAGTCAGTTCTATTTGTGATGCAGATCGCGCTGCAAGTCCTGCCTCTCCCATCTCCTCATTGGTTTATAGAAGCCGGTACCCACGTGCCATCTCCTCGTTGGTTATACCCACGTGGGTGACTGACAGACGAACAAGGTCAGTGGCGGTAATGCACCTAATTTATGAAAGTTGTTAATCGCAATATAAAGTCAAGAGAAGAAAAAGCCTAGAAGGAGGAGAGATGACTAGAAATGATTCGGTTGACCATTTTATGTGTGGATTAATTGTCGGAGTAGAGGACCTTGGGCATTTCAGGTAAAATAACAACTCAATGTTTATATCCCAGGACAAATTAGCTAGCAACAGCAAGCTAGCTAAATAGGACAAATTAGCTAGCAAGTGCAAGCTAGCTAGCTAAATTGCCATAAATGTTTAATGCTTTTCGACCTCTCCCCAAATTAATGTAATTGGTTCAGAGTTTGTTTTGATATTTTAACCTGCGTGTCGCAATCACCTTTGGTGTGGGGGGGACAAAATACATTTATGCGCGCAGCCAGTTTGGGTTCCGTGTTAGAAATCAGTGTATGCGCACGCGATGAAGAGGACTTGCACCTGCTAATATCGTTACTTCATTCCGTATGAAATATTATAGTTTAATTACATTTTAGGGTTGTAATGGTTGTCTGTGGAAGAAGGAGTGGACAAAAGCGCTGCTGGTACGTGTTCATGATGTTTATTTTAACTTGAACACTGAAACAAAAAAACAAAGTGGAACAAAACGCAACAGCTCTGTCAGGTGAACACACCAAACAGAAAACAACTACCCACCCCACCTCTGTGGGAAAAGGCTACCTAAGTATGGTTCCCAATCAGAGACAACGATAGACAGCTGTCCCTGATTGAGAACCATACCCGGCCAAAACAAAGAAATACCAACACATAGAAAAAGGAACATAGAATGCCCACCCTAGTCACACATACAAGGCTATCTGAGGTTTAAATAGAAACGTATTTTGACTTGTTGAAACAAAGTTTAGCGGTAGATTTTTGGATTCCTTTCTCTGCATGTTGATCTCTGCAAGTTGAACGGGTGGTTCTCTCAAATCGATGGTGCCAACTAAACAGACTTTGAGATATAAAGAAGGATTTTATCTAACAAAACGACACTACATGTTGTAGCTGGGACCCTTTGGATAACAAATCAGAGCAAGATTTTCAAAAAGTAATTGAATATTTAATCGCTATTTGTGAATTTATGAAACCTGTGCCAGTGGAGAAATATTTTGATGTGGGGCGCCGTCCTCCAACAATCGCATGGCCTGCTGTCGCTGTAAAGCCTACTGTAAATCGGACAGTGCAGTTAGATTAACAAGAATTCTAAGCTTTTAACCGATATAAAACACTTGTATGTACATAAATGTTTAATATCCATAATTTTTATGATTATTTATTTGAATTGCGCGCCCTCCAGTTTCACAGGAAGTTGTCCCGCTAGCAGGACGCCTAGCCTTAAGATTAAGATGATTCATAGTGGGTCAGAGAGCTAGCATGACGTTCGCAAAGCCTTATCGATTCATTATGTTAAATTCAAAACTGTATTTTCAATATAATTACGAATTAAAATGTAACCATTAACCGATGCCGGAGGTAGGGTTCAGAGGTAATGGTGTGTATGTATACATGACAGTCATAGAGCAACAGGATGCATGCTCATTGATTTTACAGTAATATATATACACACTCAGTGGGAACACTCAAAATAAAGGTCAAGAGGGATGGGAGGCAACTTACAGATTGTTCTATTGACATTCTCCATTACAGAGGGGGGATTGTGAATTGAACACTTCCTAGCGGTAAAGTGTGTGTGTGTGTGTGTGTGTGTGTGTGTGTGTGTGTGTGTGTGTGTGTGTGTGTGTGTGTGTGTGTGTTGCTAATTGCTTGTGATTGTTGCCCCGAGGACGCAACACGCCTCTCACTTGAGAATTGACCCAGCTATTTCCCGGCACCATCACATCAGATCATACACTGACTGTATCAGTGACTATTTGCAGCAGTACACTAAGCTTAGAGACCAGACAGCTGTTTTGAGCGAGTGATACGTTCCCTCTGGGGAGAGGAATGCCATGACTAACGCCTGCTAACTGAGGAAACTTTTTTTTCCTTCTCGTAAATACAGTATACTACCCTGTAATGGAGTCTATTCCCTCCCCTCGCAGCATGGGGCACAGGAGCCTAATTTAGATAATTTTTTTCATCCTCTTTAAGAGTAATTTGGCTCCGGCGAGTTGGGGAGTGAACCTGGACAGGGAGGGGGGATGACACTGTGACACTCTTTGGCTCCAGTCAATAGGAAACCATGCTGAATGCACACAGAACACAGTTTCCTACCCCTGCTCTCTGTTTGCCTCTTTCAAGAAGAGACAGGGCTGTCCACGCTGGCCATTGTGTGCCATGGCAACCTGTCTGTTTGCTTTGTACCTGATTTAGCAGCTCCTCTCAACTCCAAACACACACCAGAAGTTGTTGAGTTACTTCAAGAGAGACTGAGAGGGGAATTGGTTTCTGAACTGCTTTACAGGATCATGTGAAGCTTTACATCACGTGTGTTTTTGAGGAGAGTGTGTGTGTGTGTGTGTGTGTGTGTGTATTTACCATACAATTACTAATTAAAATGTAACCATTAACTGATGCCGGAGGTAGGGTTCAGAGGTAATGGTGTGTATGTATACATGACAGTCATAGAGCAACAGGATGCATGCCCATTTATTTTACAGTAATATATATATATACACACTCAGTGGGAACACTCAAAGTAAATGTAAAGACAGATGGGAGGCTACTTACAGATTGTTCTATTGACATTCTCCATTACAGAGGGGGGATTGCGAAAGGACAACTGAATGCATTCAAATGAAATGTATCTTCCGGATTTAACCCAACCCCTCTGAATCAGAGAGGTGCGGGAGGCTGCCATAATCGACATCCACGTCTTTGGCGCCCGGGGAATTTAACACTTCTTAGCGGTAGTGTGTGTGCGTGTGCATGTGCGTGCATGCGTGCGAGCAGCAAAGCAAATCAGGCTAATTTAGTTTAAATTCTGTGTCGTCTTTGCAATCTGAGCCAGTTGTATTATGAGTGGGGTGATAGGCTCTTTATCTGCGTCTCCACACATATTTCTCTATTCCATTTTGCATTGTTGTGCTAATTAGTAAACTAAGTCATATGCTGCCTCACTCCGAGTAGGTCATTTCCCACTATCTGCAAAACACGTTTGAACACAGTATAGCTTGAAGAGTCTGTCATGTTGTTGTTCTCTGATAAAAAAAAGAGCAGGTACAACTTCCGGTGTCAAACTTGTCAACATGTTGACAGACGTTTTATATTTAAGCAATAAGGCCCGAGAGAGTGTGTATATGGTCAATATACCACGGCTAAGGGCTGTTCTTAAGCGCAACGCAACTCGGAGTGCCTGGATACAGCCCTACGCCGTGGTTTATTGGCAATATACCACAAACCTCCGAGGTGCCTTGTTGCTTTTATAAACTGGTTACCAACGTAATTAGAGAAGTAAAAATAAATGATTTGTCATACCCGTGGTATACGGTCTGATATACCATGACTTTCAGCCAATCAGCTTTCAGGGCTTGAACCATCCAGTTTATAATGTAGGCTATATCAAGTAGATTATTTATTTTGTACATTTGCCACACACATGACACAGATACTAAATACACTGCTTGTTTTTTTTATATATATATATATACTACCTTTTGTGCATTTGACTGAAAACAGATCATGAAGGGTAGCTATTCCATTGTGCCCGCTGTGGATGTTCTGCTGTGCAGGGAGAGCCATAAAGCCAGAAGCTGCTACCAAGCTGAAAGTCACAACCATGACCGCCCTTAGCAGATAACTATGGTACAACACCCACAGATTACCAGCTAATTTTCACAGCTACTGACTTTCATTGCAAATGGCACTGGGTCTTTAAGCCTAATGGCAAAAGGTTTGCAACTTAAATTTTACTGCTTTATTAAAACAAAGTGTGTGTGTATATTCTGTGTACATACGGTACTGTATAGCTAGCTGGTGTTTATGGTGCATGCAAAGTAGGGCTTATTCCTGTAGGGACAGGTGGATGAGACCGCATTTCTTTCCTTGGATAAGGAATGCCACTGCCACGTGAAAAACTGCATTAAAGGGAAGTTGTAGAGGTAATGGTGAGAAAGGGAGCTTGAGAGGCAGGGACGATCTTTCCTGATTTCACAGGTATTATTCTGGCAGCCATTTAAAAACCACACATCACATCTCTTAAGCGAAGAGAAGAAAAGGGGACGAGTAGTAGAGAAGTGACAAAAGGCTTCAAGGTTAAGGACTCTGCAAAAGAGGTCTGACAGCCCAACTTGTTGTCGTTTCCAGAGGATTCAGCGGTGGTGGTGTCAAATATGATTATTTTGGGAGCGAAATGGAGTGACCATGTGGAAAATTCCCTTGGCTATTTCATTTCGGAAGGGTATCTCTGCACATTAAGTAACCTATATTATGTATAAACCATGTTTGACAAGTAATTATTTTAGACAATAAAAGGGAGAGGGAAAGTTGCCTCAGAGTGTAATTCAGCCTCGGTAAGAGTCCAACCATGCCTGCAGTCAGTGTGTTTTAACCCCCACAATGACAGACGTCGTTATTTAAAATACATTTAATCTTTGCACATTTCATCTTTATTTCAACACTGAGGCCTCTCTTATTTGTTCAAATATGCTTTGCATTCAGAGCAGTGTGTGTGTGTGTGTGTGTGTGTGGTTGTGTGTGAGTGTGTGTGCCAAGTGAAAGCTCAGATCTATCTTGATAATTGTCATATGCACGAGTCAAGTGTGGACAGAGTGTAAGTCAACTGCAATGAGAACTTTCTCATGAACAAAAATGATAGACTGAAGTCAGTACACTGAAATGGTGGACACATCAAAAATCTCTAACAGCGCAGGTCTGTCCACCTTCTGGTTTGGAACACTAGTCACTTTAATAATGTTTAAATAATGTTTACATACTGCTTTACTCATCTCATATGTATATACTGTATTCTATTCTACTGTATTTTAGTCAATGGCACTCTGACATGCTCAATCTAATATTTATATATTTCTTAATTCCATTCTTTTACTTTTAGATGTGTGTGTATTGTTCTGAATTATTTTTAGATACTACTACACTGTTGGAGCTAGGAACACAAGCATTTTACTACAGCCTTAATAACATCTGATAAATATGTGTGTGACCAATAACATTTGATTTGGTTTTGCTCTGTTCCATTTTGTTTTATGCTCTGTTCATCTCTACTAATGTCTATATGTTTACATCCTTCTGATCTGCCTGTCCATAACATCCATCTACAGTATGTACTCTATTTACCATTGATTTAGATATAGAATGAATTATGGGCTCTCTATGGTAGTTACAATATTCTGATCTGCCCATCCTTGCTAATGTCCCTGTATTTCCTGATATAAGACTGTGTATATGTTCTGCTGGATGCTATCCTGGGGTGGCAGTGTTTTAGTAGGATTATCTAGTCACAGATGTGTGTGACAGACATGCGACCTGGGCTGGCCCGGGTGCTCAGTAGAAGTGCTCTCCTGGGTGAAAGGCTGTCACATTCACTCACTTTGGGGACCATTTCACACTTCTCTCTCTCTCTCTCTCTCTCTCTCTCTCTCTCAAGCACTCTACATCTTTCTATCTCTCACTCACTCGCTCTCTCCCACTCTCACTCACCTTCGTGTTCTCTGTCTGTCGGGCATTCATACAGTATCAGTCTCCAACATGGCCTCACTATTTCTCTACTCTCACTTGAAAATA
The DNA here is from genome assembly GCF_901001165.1 of Salmo trutta. Lineage (NCBI taxonomy): Eukaryota > Metazoa > Chordata > Actinopteri > Salmoniformes > Salmonidae > Salmo > Salmo trutta. Next base: position 29,129,950 of record NC_042977.1, on the reverse strand, counting down.
CCTCCTTGCTACAGTATATATGTGGTTGTTTTTTCAATTGTATACACCACACAAACTTCCCCAAACTGATACATTCACAAGGGAACCTCTCTGAAGAGAGGCAGAGCTGGAATGATTCGCTGAGAAATAGGTGACACAGATTGAGTGTGAGTGTGTGTGTATGGGAAAGTCTGTAGTGGATTATGTGCTTACACACACACACACACACACACACACACACACTCTTCTTTTCAAACCACAGCAAATCCCTTTAAAGATAATGTCTCTAACTACCTTTGTCTTGTCATGCATAATGTTTTTTAAGCAGTACTCATTTGTTAAATGTGAATCTCATAATGTTATTCACTCATCTATATAAATCATTAATGAGACAACTTCCAGGTTATTTTTAGGGCTATTTGTTCAGTTAGAATAAATATGATTGATTTGGAAAGACAAACCGTATGCTACTGGTGTCTCTCTGCATGCTGTGAAAATTGTGCCATCACTTGAGGTCAGGACAAAACGTGCAGCAATTATTTACTGAGGAGTTCAGTCATGAAACCTCAAAGGTGTCTGCGTTACAAAGCACGCTTGCGCCATCCTGAGGTCATTCACTGCAACTATATCATACCAGGAGAAAAGGCAGGAAGTGTAATGCTGTATTTCTATGCTCTCTGCTTTTAGAGATAAGTGGGAAACAATATTTCATTCTGAGACGTGCATAATCAACTGAAGTTTTTGGGGGGCAAATAGCCCTTCTAATATTTCAGTAAATATTTTTTGTTTGAATGAAAATAGCATTCTAAAGCAGTCATGGGTTAGCTTTCTGTTTTGAATAACATTGAAAACACTGCTCCCCTAACTCCTTTGGAATGTCTTAAGATTAGAAAGAAAATACAATATCTGGTCACCCTCTTTTGATCTAGATCCAAATAATATAATTGATTATACACATATGCCGCTAGGTGGCTATAGGCTCTTACAAAATGAATTGAGGGTCTTTTGCCTTATCCCATATCCAATTAATCTCAACTGTTAAACTACTGACTGTCAGTGTATGAGGCCCTTAACCTAGCCAGCCATTGTCTCCATAGGATTATGCTTGCAGAATATACATACTGTAGGTTTACTGTACTTGCCTTGATATGGTTTCAGGGTACAACCACAGTGCGGTGATGGAGAAGATGTTGTATGAGGTTGATTCTATAAATACAACACTGTTACTGACTGTGCATATACAATGCTAAGCACCGACTCAAATATAAGGAGATAATACCTTTGTGTATCAATATCATTATCCATCAACAGTGACACATTATCAGTCTATGCACAGAGGGAAACAGTCTTCAATTGGTTTACTGACTGTTCTGGAGATCTCTAGCAATACTGCTGTGTGCCTGTCTTGTTATAGTACATACCTATATTACCTCTTTCTGGCTTTATATCTCCATGTTTGCTGCAATCACCTCCCGTTACACCTAAAGTCAGCCTCGCCCATGGGGTTCACAGCTGCACCCCTATCCTAAATGACATCTAATAGCTGTCATAGCAGAAGGGTTCTGTCTGTTCTCTCTTGCCAAGAAGGTGATTTTACTCTGGGGGTGTGCCATACACCCACTTTTCACCACTGAGCTTTCAACAGGGTACAGCAGGGTGGGCTGTGGGGTGTGGAGGACTGAGACGAGGTGTTTGGCTGCACTGGGATGGCAGGCAGGCGCAGGCAAGCGGAGAGCCCCAGTAACGTGAGACCCAGGCTGGCAGACGTTACTGCATGCCAGGGCCGTCTCTGGATGGGGCAGGAGAGGTTATTGCTGGGTGAGTTAAGGCCAGAGGGGGGACTACCCACTAGGCAAAGATGTCAAATGATTCATGTTTACATTTGGATTGATGTTTGGTTGAGTTGTCAACGAACGTAAATTACATTTGAAATTCAGCCAAACCTTGAAACCTTATGGTTAAAACAGTGTACTTTGGTGACATGAGGGATTGTTCAAACAACGAGTCCTTGTAGGCACAGTGTGAACTATAAGCAGTACTGTGTTTATCCCTAGGCCCCTATCACTGTCGTCTTCCTTGTAGTGGTATTTGCACAATCAGCATTGATAATGAGTTTATCTTCAGCTCTATGGAGCATGTCTGAATGATGGGCTGGCCTTGGAGTACACAATCAAATCTACAGCAATGCTCATGGTCAGCATGCAGCTCAGTCATAATACCAAACCCCATATTGATCATATTGGGAATATGGCAATAATTAATCTCTGAGTTTGTAAAGGCAACTCACAGAGTGTAAATACATTACAGCTACATTAAGCCCTCGGCTCATATCATACCCTCTGCTATTTCCTGTGCTATGGGAGATGAAGATGATGTTTTGCGGCGACTGCACCAGACTCCTGCGGGGGAGCAGAGCTAACAGTATGTCTCTATGAAGGATTGGTAATGAGAGAGTGTTTTCAATGAATACATGTGTCTTTTAATTTTTAGAGCCTGTGTGAACACTAGTTTTCCTTTAACACTGTCTGAAGAGCAAACAGTAGGTAGAAGAGCAGTTACAACACCCAGACATCACATCTACACCAGCTTTTTCACTTCTGGTTACAGTCTGTAAATTCTCTGTTTTCGATATCTACACAGGAATCTATTGTGAGTTATTTTTATTTCACTTACAATAATGCCATCCAGTTTTTCTACACACTATCATTCATACTTTGCTCTGTTAGCTCTTCTTAGGAGACTTTGCTTGTGGTGTGGAGAGGGTTAACCAGGTAGTCACATGACTCGAGGAGTGCAGGTTCAAATCCCAGGAAATCTATAAGCCACAGAAGTAAACTTCTGGATCTCCTGCTGCCTACTGATACTCACTATCAGGAAAACATCGACTAAATAATGACGCAGCGCAACTACAAGACACTATGAAGCATGAACTAAATTATCCGTTTGTGTAACATGTTGGATCTTGTGCTGTGTCTCTCCCAGTGGTTTGTCTCTGTGTCCCAGTGCAGCCCAACAGGCAAGCTGAGTTTTTTTTATCAAACCATGCTATTTAGAGAACACAAGACTAATTGCCTCACTAACAGCCCTAACTTCTCTGAGTGGATCTGCTGAGAGGAGAGTGCATTTTGTCAGTTTGTGTGTGTGTGTGTGTGTGTGTGTGTGTGTGTGTGTGTGTGTGTGTGTGTGTGTGTGTGTGTGTGTGTGTGTGTGTGTGTGTGTGTGTGTGTGTGTGTGTGTGTACGCACGCGTGCGTGCGTGTGTGGTTGGCAAGTAGCGGTTAAAAGTGTTGAGAGCATCTGCTAAATGACTAAAATGTAAGTGTGTGTGTGTGTATATGTGTGGGTGTCTGTGTATACGTGTGTGTGCGTGTGTGCATGTGTGTGTCCAAGGGTAAACTGTTGCTTAGTAACAGCTAAGTTAATGGAGTGATTGATTGTGACCAACGGTTTTAAGGGTCATGCCCTGAATCATGGTATGGCTCAAAGCCTCTGGAGGTTAGGCGCTGTGGTGAAGCCTTCTTGGGAGAACATGGTTAAGTGAGTAAATGGTTAGTCAATGTTTTCATCTTCATGGCGGTTCATGAACAACTCAATCGATACAGTCAGGGATATAGTCTAAAAGCCTAAATATGTCCAAAATGATAGCCAGTAGGAACAATTTATCCACCTCTAATGTGCTTGTCCTGAACCCGAATGAGACATGGAAAGACAAACAAATTCCCTGTATCTCTGTTTGCTACTATAATGGAAAGATATTTATTGTCTTTACTTACTGAGTGGTGAATTCCATGAATCACTCAGAAGAACCAAGACATGCATGGTGACACTAGTATTTCTCAGAACCGAGAGGGCAGCAAATAAAACCATTGACTCTTAGATTAAGTATACCACGCAGTAAAGACATTAAAGACATCTGTTTACTGACTGCCCTTTAGCCTACTAGAGAGGGAGCTACTGGTCCAATGAACGGGATAGGTTAGCCTAAAAGGACATTTTGGATACTACATTTATATTACCTTTACAACTTTCTCATTGACAATATTGGGTCTACCTGATGAAGTATAATGCATGTGCAAATAGAGACAGACCATGACTGGTCTTTAGAAGAGATTCATGGAATGTGTCTAGAGTGAGCGTACGTGCATGGGTGCACGTGCGTGTACGGAGCGTGTACGGAGAGTGTGCGTGTTATGGTGGGGGATAGATGGACCACTCTTTAAGCTGCAATCCTTAATGGTGAGACTGCCATGTCTGTTTGCGATATTACAAGAACAAAGAAGTTACTGTTAACACAACACACCGTTTTTTCCCCTCTAACGTCATTGTACGCATGATAGAAGAGCACAATATGTACTGCAATTTTTTTCTACCGCGCTCCTCAGCTCGGCAACAAAAACAACACTGATAGGGCGGCCAGTGGCGCTGTGGATATCAGCTTTAAATCCCCAGAAGATGATAATACTTATGCTGACAATGATGATGATGAGATGTTCTATGTCACATGAGTGCTTGTGCTGTCTAGTGTGATCGTGGCCAGGGGAAAAGGTCAGCCAGTTGAATAAACATCCCTTTAACTATACAAACACTGGTTGATTTCCAAGATTACATCGCCCGGAGGTAATTACAGGTTAAAGAATTGCTCAGTGACCGGTTATCTTACTACAAATGTTTACAGGTGGATAATAAACAAAGTTGCAATTTGCGTCTCCATCAATGACAGATTAGATAGGAAGTGAAGTGTAATAAAGCTGTCCATAAAAACATCATAATCCACATATTTCTGGTTGGGAATTCCTTCCAGTGTTTACCCATTGGCTGGATGTACCCCATAAGGAGAGGGTCGTGCTCATGTACCCCATGAGAGGAGGCCACGCATAAGGCTGAATGGGACTAATGAAGCTTTCTGGAATGTGCCCTCTCATCTCTCTCTCGCTCTCTCTCTCTCTGGCCTAGAAAACATTGGGATCTTGTCACATTGTTTTTGTCTGACAGCACACTAATCCCAACAGCTCCCGAGTGTGTAAATGTGTGTATCCATAGTATGTGTGTGCATGTGTGTGCATGTGTATATACATATCTGTGTGTATGTTTGTGCACGTGTGTGCGAATATTTCTATGTCAAATCAAATCAAATGTATTTATATAGTATTTATACTTACATCAGCTGATATCTCAAAGTGCTGTACAGAAACCCAGCCTAAAACCCCAAACAGCAAGCAATGCAGGTGTAGAAGCACGGTGGCTAGGAAAAACTCCCTAGAAAGGCCAAAACCTAGGAAGAAACCTAGAGAGGAACCAGGCTATGAGGGTTGGCCAGTCCTCTTCTGGCTGTGCCGGGTGGAGATTATAACAGCACATGGCCTAGATGTTCATAAATGACCAGCATTGTCAAATAATAATAATCATAGTAGTTGTCGAGGGTGCAACAAGTCAGCAACACAAGAGTAAGTGTCAGTTGGCTTTTTCATAGCCGATCTTTGAGAGTATCTCTACCGCTCCTGCTTTCTCTAGAGAGTTGAAAACAGCAGGTCTGGGACAGGTAGCACGTCCGGTGAACAGGTCAGGGTTCCATAGCTGCAGGCAGAACAGTTGGAACGGGAGCAGCAGCACGGCCAGGTGAACTGGGGACAGCAAGGAGTCATCAAGCTAGGTAGTCCTGAGGCATGGTCCTAGGGCTCAGGTCCTCCGAGAGAGAGAAAGAAAGAAAGAGAAAGAGAGAATTAGAGAGAGCATATTTAAATTCACACAGGACACCGGAAAAGAAAAGAGAAATACTCCAGATGTGACAGACTGACCCTAGCCCCCCGACACATAAACTACTGCAGCATAAATACTGGAGGCTGAGACAGGAGGGGTCAGGAGACACTGTGGCCCCATCCGATGAAACCACCGGACAAGGCCAAGCAGGTAGGATATAACCCCACCCACTTTGCCAAAGCACAGCCTCCACACCACTGGAGGGATATCTCCAACCACCAACATACCATCCCGGGACAAGGCCGATTATAGCCCACAAAGATCTCCGCCACGGCACAGCCCAAGGGGGGGCACCAACCCAGACAGGAAGACCACGTCAGTGACTCAACCCACTCAAGTGACGCACCCCTCCCAGGGACGGCATGGAAGAACACCAGTAAGCCAGTGACTCAGCCCCCGTAATAGGGGTAGAGGCAGAGAATCCCAGTGGAAAGAGGGGAAACCGGCCAGGCAGAGACAGCAAGGGCGGTTCGTTGCTCCAGCCTTTCCGTTCACCTTCACACCCCTGGGCCAGACTACACTTAATCATAGGACCTACTGAAGAGATATGTCTTCAGTAAAGACTTAAAGGTTGAGACTGAGTCTGCGTCTCTCACATGGGTAGGCAGACTATTCCATAAAAATGGAGCTCTATAGGAGAAAGCCCTACCTCCAGCTGTTTGCTTAGAAATTCTAGGAACAATTAGGAGGCCCGCATCTTGTGACCGTAGCGTACGTGTAGGTATGTACGGCAGGACCAAATCGGAATGATAGGTAGGAGCAAGCCCATGTAATGCTTTGTAGGTTATCAGTAAAACCTTGAAATCAGCCCTTGCCTTAACAGGAAGCCAGTGTAGGGAGGCTAGCACTGGAGAAATATGATCACATTTTTAGGTTCTAGTCAGGATTCTAGCAGCCGTATTTAGCACTAACTGAAGTTTATTTAGTGCTTTATACGGGTAGCCTTAAAGTAGAGCATTGCAGTAGTCCAACCTAGAAGTAACAAAGGCATGGATTAATTTTTCTGTGTCATTTTTGGACAGAAAGTTTCTGATTTTTGCAATGTTACGTAGATGGAAAAAAGCTGTCCTTGAAACAGTCTTGATATGTTCTTCAAAAGAGAGATCAGGGTCCAGAGTAACGCCAAGGTCCTTCACAGATTTATTTGAGACGACTGTACAACCATCCAGATTAATTGTCAGATTCAACAGAAGATCTATTTGTTTCTTGGGACCTAGAACAAGCGTCTCTGTTTTGTCCGAGTTTAAGAGTAGAAAGTTTGCAGCCTTCCACTTCCTTATGTCTGAGACACAGGCTTCTAGCGAGGGCAATTTTGGGGCTTCACCATGTTTCATTGAAATGTACAGCTGTGTGTCATCCGCATAGCAGTGAAATTTAACATTATGTTTTCGAATGACATCACCAAGAGGTAAAATATATAGTGAAAACAATAGTGGTCCTAAAACGGAACCTTGAGGAACACCGAAATGTACAATTGATTTGTCAGAGGACAAACCATTCACAGAGACAAACTGATATCTTTCCGACAGATATGACCTAAACCAGGCAAGAACTTGTCCATGTAGACCAATTTGGGTTTCCAATCTCTCCAAAAGAATGTGGTGATCGATGGTATCAAAAGCAGCACTAAGATCTAGGAGCACGAGGACAGACGCAGAACCTCGGTCTGACGTCATTAAAAGGTCATTTACCACCTTCACAAGTGCAGTCTCAGTGCTATGATGGGGTCTAAAACCAGACTGAAGCATTTCATGTACATTGTTTGTCTTCAGGAAGGCAGTGAGTTGTTGCGCAACAGCTTTTTCAAAAAATGTTGAGAGGAATGGAAGATTCGATATAGGCCGATAGTTTTTTTATAATTTCTGGGTCAAGATTTGGCTTTTTCAAGAGAGGCTTTATTACTGCCACTTTTAGTGAGTTTGGTACACATCCAGTGGATAGGGAGCCGTTTATTATGTTCAACATAGGAGGGCCAAGCACAGAAAGCAGCTCTTTCAGTAGTTTAGTTGGAATAGGGTCCAGTATGCAGCTTGAAGGTTTAGAGGCCATGATTATTTTCATCATTGTGTCAAGAGATATAGTACTAAAGCACTTTAGTGTCTCCCTTGATCCTAGGTCCTGGCAGGGTTGTGCAGACTCAGGACAACGGAGCTTTGGAGGAATACACAGATTTAAAGAGGAGTCCGTAATTTGCTTTCTAATGATCATGATCTTTTCCTCAAAGAAGTTTGTGAATTCATCACTGCTGAAGTGAGAGCCATCCTCTCTTGGGGAATGCTGCTTTTTAGTTAACTTTGCGACAGTATCAAAAAGAAATTTCGGATTGTTCTTAATTAAGTTGGAAAAATAGGATGATCGAGCAGCAGTGAGGGCTCTTCGATACTGCACGGTACTGTCTTTCCAAGCTAGTCGGAAGACTTCCAGTTTGGTGTGGCGCCATTTCCGTTCCAATTTTCTGGAAGCTCGCTTCAGAGCTCGTGTATTTTCTGTATACCATGGAGCTAGTTTCTTATGACAAATGTTTTTAGTTTTTAGGGGTGCAACTGCAGCTAGGGTATTGCGCAAGGTTAAATTGAGTTCCTCGGTTAGGTGGTTAACTGATTTTTGTCCTCTGACGTCCTTGGGTAGGCAGAGGGAGTCTGGAAGGGCATCAAGGAATCTTTGGGTTGTCTGGGAATTTATAGCATGACTTTTAATGCTTCTTGGTTGGGGTCTGAGCAGATTATTTGCTGCGATTGCGAACATAATAAAATGGTGGTCCGATAGTCCAGGGTTATGAGGAAAAACATTAAGATCCACAACATTTATTCCATGGGACAAAACTAGGTCCAGAGTATGACTGTGGCAGTGAGTAGGTCCAGAGACATGTTGGACAAAACCCACTGAGTCGATGATGGCTCCGAAAGCCTTTTGGAGTGGGTCTGTGGACTTTTCCATGTGAATATTAAAGTCACCAAAAATTTGAATATTATCTGCCATGACTACAAGGTCCGATAGGAATTCAGGGAACTCAGTGAGGAACGCTGCATATGGCCCAGGAGGCCTGTAAACAGTAGCTATAAAAAGTGATTGAGTAGGCTGCATAGATTTCATGACTAGAAGCTCAAAAGACGAAAACATCGTTGTTGTTTTTTTGGGTAAATTTAAATTTGCTATCATAAATGTTAGCAACACCTCCGCCTTTGCGGGATGCGCGGGGGATACGGTCACTAGTGCAACCAGGGGGTGAGGCCTCATTTAACACAGTAAATTCATCAGGCTTAAGCCATGTTTCAGCCAGGCCAATCACATCAAGATTATGATCAGTGATTAGTTCATTGACTATAACTGCCTTTGAAGTGAGGGATCTAACATTAAGTAGCCCTATTTTGAGATGTGAGGTATCACGATCTCTTTCAATAATGGCAGGGATGGAGGAGGTCTTTATACTAGTGAGATTGCTAAAGCGAACACCGCCATCTTTAATTTTGCCCAACCTAGATCGAGGCACAGACACAGTCTCAATGGGGATAGCTGAGCTGACTACACTGACTGTGCTAGTGGCAGACTCCACTAAGCTGGCAGGCTGGCTAACAGCCTGCTGCCTGGCCTGCACCCTATTTCATTGTGGAGCTAGGGGAGTTAGAGCCCTGTCTATGTTCGTAGATAAGATGAGAGCACCCCTCCAGCTAGGATGGAGTCCGTCACTCCTCAACAGGCCAGGCTTGGTCCTGTTTGTGGGTGAGTCCCAGAAAGAGGGCCAATTATCTACAAATTCTTTATTTTGGGAGGGGCAGAAAACAGTTTTCAACCAGCGATTGAGTTGTGAGACTCTGCTGTAGAGCTCATCACTCCCCCTAACTGGGAGGGGGCCAGTATGTGTTGGTATTTGTTTATTATTTGTTTATTTGGATCCCCATTAGCTTTCGCAGAAGTATCAGCTACTCTTCCGGGGGGGTCCACAAAAAAAACACATGTCTGTGAGTGCATGTGTTTGTTTGTTTGTGTCCGCTCACAGTCCCCGCCGTTCCATGAGATGTTGTTTAATCCGTTTTTTAAAGGTAATTTTGTTGTGTGCTTGAGTCATTTGAGATGGAAGGGAGTTCCATGTGATCATGGCTCTGTTTAATACTGTGTGTTGTCGTGAATTCGTTTTGGACTTGGGGACTATGAAGAGACCGGTAGGTAGCCTAGTGGTTAGAGAGTTGGACTAGTAACTTTTAGGTTGCAAGATCGAATCCCTAAGCTGACAAGGTAAAAATCTGTTGTTCTGCCCCTGAACAAGGCAGTTAACCCAGACAAATCCCTCCCCATCTTCACAACAACTCTGTCAATATGACTTGACCGTGATAAAATACCATCCAATGTTATACCTAAGAGTTCAGCTTCCTCAACTTGCTCAAGCTTATGTACAACTCCAGTTGAGGTTTAGGTCTTAGAGAACGTTTTGAACCAAATACAATGCTTTTAGATGTAAGAGCAGTTTACTATTAATCACCTATTCTGATATGACTGTAACGCCTTATTTACAATTTCTGTGAGCTCACTGATTTTGGGTGCTGACATGTGGCGTATGGAATCATCTGCATACATTGTCATTCTAGCTTTGTGTAAGACCAGTGGCAAATAATTTGTAAAATAGAGAGTGACGGCCCAAGGCAACTACCCTGAGGGACACCGTACTGTACATTGGATAAATAACTCTCCAACCATGTGATGGCAGGTGATGTAAAGCCATAAAAAGTGAGTTTATTCAATAACAATTTCTGATCAATAACATCAAACGCTGCTATGAAATGGAACAATACAGCTCCAACGATCATCTTATCCATTTATTTTAACCAATCATCTGTCATCTGAGTCAGTGCACTACAAGTTGAGTGCCCTTCTCTATATGCATGCTGAAATTCAGTAGTTAACTCATTCTCTGAAAAATAGCGTTGAATTTGGTCAAACACAATTCTCTCCATCAGTTTACGTTGAACAGGCGGAAAACTGGTTGGACGGCTATTAGAGCCAGCAAAGGGTGCTTTAATATTTTTCGGCAGTGGAATTACCTTAGCTTCCGTCCACGCCTGTGGACACACACTCCTTTATGCTTTGGTTAAAGATATTGGGATACAGTCTGCTAACATTCTCTATAGTTTCCCATCAACTTGTCTATACCAGGTGGCTTACCATTATTGATGGATCATTTCCACCAAATTCAAAACAGCAATCCTTCTCTTTCTGGTATTCCAACCACAACAATGTTATTCCTCCTGGATTGTCCCTCTAGATTGTTTTCTGTTATCCCAGATTCACAGACTGATGCTCATGTCATCTTGTGTGGACTTACAGTTTGTTCTCATCAATCTGCAAGTGTCTTTCAGGACATCCACCTCTCCCTGGGAGAAATGCAAATTGTTCTTAAGGTCTTGAACCTCTCTAGTCAGATCGTCCATTCTTTTGTTAGTTGTTCTTCAAACTTTTCCTGTTGCTGTAACAATTGCTTGTAGACATATTTTTGTTGATTTAAAAGATCACGCACCTGTGATAGCGAAACACTGTCCTCTTACTCCAACCTTCTTTATCTTTGGGCGGCATGATGGTAGCAAATTTGGCTAACGCTGGTACTGCACGCAATTCCAGCCAGCACAGCTTGCAGGAATGATAGAAACAGCAACAAACAGCAGGGATTTAAACAGCCACAAGCCCGGAACTATCCGCGGTCCCGGCCTCAAGGGCTAACTGCGTTGTGAGCTGTGTTCAAACCTGACTAGCTTGCATAGCCAAGCAGCAGCTCTTCAGACTTTAGGGTTTGTCAGTGTCCCGGGACAGACAGTAGCGGACCCTGCAACTAAGGCTAACAGTATTGTGGGATCAACATTAGGCTAGGAAACAAACCTTTTCCAGGAATAACTTCTTCAGAAACTTTCAACACAAACTGAGCTCTCTCTTGTTCCGCATTCAGCATGCATTACGCATGTGTTTGCACAAGTGTGTATGTGCGTGCATCAGTGGAGGCTTCTGAGTGGAGGATGGCTCATAATAATTGCTAGAATGGAGTCAATGGAGTGGTATCAACCACATGGAAACCATGTCTTTGATGCGCTTGATGCCATTCCATTGACTCCATTCCAGTCATTATTATGAGCCATCCTCCCTCAGCAGCCTCCACTGGCGTGCATACGTACATGCAGGCGCATGTGTGTTAACTGGCTTCATGTGTGCCTGCGTGCGTGTGTAAGTGTGTGCATATGTTAGCTGTCTTCTCATGTGCCTGCATGATGACCAGATCTGACAATAAACGGTCTGTTTTGATCCCTGGTCCAATTAATGAATGTGGGGCTCGTAAAAGCAAACAGTCACATTTCCTTCATTTTCTTCAATAAGAATCAACCTCGGGGCTCTCTTTCAAGTCCTGAATTTCGAGAGGAGGGCAATGATTTGGCCCCATGTTAGACCTATAGGTTATGTAACCTTTGTTGGGGTGAAGATACTGTTTGCCATGTGAGAAACCTGGCCGCGTGCAATTGAACAAAGGGGATAGATGCTGCCCAGTGAAGAGTGGTGATATTACTCAGCAGGACAACATGGTCCTGATCAAAACTGCTCAGCTTTCATCATCAATTAATTCATATGATTCAAAGGCCTAATAGCCATAATACACACTTGAGGACATACCAATTTAGGAATTCTCCCTTAGGTGATCCAGAAAAATGAGCAATATAGAACTAAAGATTTTGCACACAAAAAATGTAAAAATGTCCATACAAATTAAGATTTCTTAGGGCAAAAATAACTGAAGTTGAAACTAAACTAATACCTCTGGAGGGTGCTTCTGAAATCAAACAGAGTCCTAGTTTAATTATCAACAGAGATTAGTTGACTCCCCTATAAAGTACACACATGCAAATGTTAAAAATGAACACTGAAAGCTTTTAATTAGTTAATGAGAGATGCCTCTGATGTGTGTTGAGCCTGGAGGAACAAATTAAACTTGGAGCAGCCAGGAAGAGACTTAACAATAATACTAATGAGTTACTCTATTATCACTATTAGTAGAACTCATACATATTCAAGATTAAATATACCATGGGTTTAATCTTAATATATACTATGAGTTTTCCTTGAAGTCACATTTACTATAATATAAAGGTTTGTTATCCTCGTACCCAAATAATTTTCTCAGGTTGACGTTTATTGTCATGAGTCTTGTCCTAGAGGCAGAACTGAGCAATTTCAAAATTGGCTATATTGTAAAAATTCCTGAAAACCAAAATAGCTTTTTGGTTATAATTTAAGGTTAGCCATTAGGGTTAGCAGTGTGGTTAAGGTTAAGGTTAGGAAAAGTTTAAAGTCAGATTTTATGACTTTGTGGCTGTGCCAACTAGTGACCACTCTCTAGAGCTGCCTCCAGAACAAGATTCATGACAAAAAAATGCCAACCTGTATAATGTTCTTGACTCATCCTCAGATAAATAAGAGAAGAAAAAAAACACTTTAAAAACCACACCTCAAACTTGTATCTCAAACAGGCCGTTTGCTATTTCCTCATAGAGGATGATGTCATCAGTGGTTTACTCGTGTGAATATTTTTAATGACTGGTCTGGTACATGCCCGCTACATTCTGTTGTTGGGGTATGAACGCACCATTCCAACTCAGAAAAGCTGAGTTTTAACATACTAGCAAATACATACCCGTTTTTGTAAGGAAAACTATTTCACTCATATTGTAAATTATAGGTAATGTTTTATAGAAATCAAACACTGGACTCTACGCCACTAGATATCAAGGACTGTAAAACCAAAGTCTGGGTGGCAGCCTGCTTAGCTTTTAATGCTCTTTAAATGCTCAACTTAGTTGCTATTTCTCAAACTGCTTTCCTTAGATTTGGTTTTAGATCAGTAAATATTGATCCAATATCATGCATAATGCCACTCAATGAGACAATGACAAACGGTTTCTATACAATTTATTGAAAATGAAATACAGAAATATCTCATTTACATAAGTATTCACATCCCTGAGTCAATACATGTTAGAATCACCTTAGTCGGCGATTACAGCTGTGAGTCTTTCTGGGTAAGTCTCTGAGAGCTTTGCACACCTGGATTGTACAATATTTGCACATTATTCTTTTTTTAATTCTTCAAGCTCTGTCAAGTTGGTTGTTGATCATTGCTAGACAGCCATTTTCAAATTTTGCCATAGATTTTCAAGCCGACTTCAGTCAAAACTGTAACTAGGCCACTCAGGGACATTCAATGTCGTCTATTGGCCTTGTGTTTTAGGCTATTGTCCTGCTGAAAGACCAAACCAGGTTTTCCTCTATGATTTTGTCTGTACTTAGCTCTGTTCTCTTTCTTTTTGTCCTAAAATACTCCCTAGTCCTTGCCGATGACAAGCATACCCCTAACATGATGCAGCCACCCCCATGCTTGAAAATATGAAGAGTGGTATTCATTGATGTGTTGGATTTGCCCCAAACATACAAACATAACGCTTTGTATTCAGGACATAAAGTAAATTTCTTTGCCACATGCTTTGCAGTTTTACTTTTTGTCTTATTGCAAACAGGATGCATGTTTTGGAATATTTTATCGTGTACAGACTTCCTTTTCACTCTGTCATTTAGGTTAGTATTGTGGAGTGACTACAATGTTGTTGATCCATCCTCAGTTTTCTCCTATCACAGCCATTGAACTCTGTAACTGTTTTAAAGTCACCATTGGCCTCATGGTGAAATCCCTGAGCAGTTTCCTTCCTCTCCGGCAAGAATAATTAATAAAGGTTTGCTCAAAGGGATTCTCAATGTCTGTTTTTTTTTACCCATCTACCAATAGGTGCCATTCTTTGCGAGGCTTTGGAAAACCTCCCTGGTCTTTGTGGTTGAATATGTGTTTGAAATTCACTGCTCGACTGACAGACCTTTACCTCACATGTATGCCTGCTGTGCAATGAATAAATCATCCATTCAAACATTCAGATTATAATCCTTCATTTAACCACGGATACTCTGACCATTTAATAATGTTGCTGCCGACATGGCTGCATGTTTCAATTAACCTGATTACTTTTAAGGCCGAAAAGCAAGCAAATGTATGTTAGGTAGTCGGCAGTCCCTTAGCGTAATACATTCAAATGTACAGACTGTAATAATTATACTGATGGGTAACCTGTCTAAAAAGTAATCCAGTACACACAATGGTACCAACTCCCTCTAGGCTAATGAAACACATTGGTTAAAGTGCAGTGAGGAAAATCCACTATCTGCACCAACTGAATTCCAGTCTTAGCCTCTCATTGAAGGTTATACCTAGCTGGCCAATGTCCAATTCTGTTTTGGATTGTATGCCTACAGGGCAGGCTGAAGTAAGTGGTCATGTTACCTGGCAAGACAAGCACCCACACACGTCACTGGAAATATACAAGTGATACGACAACTCAACCAACAGTTCGTATTTGATGAAACAACACTAGTAGTAGTCATATGCTTCCAAACTCAAATATGTTTCAATGTCTTTAAGAATATCTGAATATCTGTAGTCTTGCAAACATACTTTCCCCTTAACAACATTTTCCGTGACCCTAAGGGAGTATGACTTGTTTTAGAATACTATTATTGTGATGTAATGGAAGATGAACTAAGCACTACGGATGTTGTGTGACAATCATTACTAATCAGAGCACTCACACTAAACCATTCTACTTCACATTTAACTGTTCCAATCTGCTGTCCTTGGGGACAGGGTCACCTACAAGCTATAAAAAATGAAAAGGTTCGCACTTTCACTGCAGGACACACTATGGTTGCGTTTACACAGGCAGCCCAATTCTGATATCTGACCAATCACATCAGATCTTTACACATGAGTGGTTTGTCAAAAGACCAATCAGAATTGGGCTGCCTATGTGTTTCTGCTGAACCACATACACTGACAGAGGCTTCATGACAATAGATTTGTCCTGTTGAAAAACTTTTTTGTTGTTGTTTCTCTATAATGCTACTATGAAGCTAGCTTTAGCTAGCCCAGATAGGTTTTCAATCTCCCAATCTCCCAACCTCATAATTAGCTACCAAGAAGCCATGTCAGGCTAACCTGTCTAACTACAGGTAACTGCCAAAATAAAATAAACAGTAACATAAAGTGTGTTTAATAGGGCGTTGGGCCACCACGAGCCAAAACTGCTTCAATGCATCTTGGCATAGAATCTATAAGTGTCTGGAACACTATTGGAGGGATGCGACACCATTCTTTCACGAGAAATTCCATAATTTGGTGTTTTGTTGATGGTGGTACTGGAAAACGCTGTCTCAGGCGCCGTTCCAGAATCTCCCATAAGTGTTCAATTGGGTTGAGATCTGGTATGGCTTACATTGATGTCATGTTCATCAAACCATTCAGTGACCACTCGTGCCCTGTGGATGGGGGCATTGTCATCCTATGGTGGTGTAGTCATAGTAAGCAAAATAAGGGCCGGCCCTAAGCATGATGGGATGTTAAGTGCTTAATTAACTCAGTAACCATGTGTGGAAACACCTGCTTTCAATATACAGTCATGGCCAAAAGTTTTGAGAATGAAACAAATATACATTTTCACAAAGTCTGCTGCCTCAGTTTGTATGATTGCAATTTGCATATACTCCAGAATGTTATGAAGAGTGATCAGATTAATTGCAATTAATTGCAAAGTCCCTCTTTGCCATGCAAATGAACTGAATCCCAACAAGTCCTGCCACAAAAGGACCATCTGACATCATGTCAGTGATTCTCTTGTTAACACAGGTGTGAGTGTTGATGAGGACAAGGCTGGAGATCACTCTGTCATGCTGATTGAGTTTGAATAACAGACTGGAAGCTTCAAAAGGAGGGTGGTGCTTGGGATCACTGTTCTTCCTCTGTCATCCGTGGTTACCTGCAAGGAAACACGTGCCGTCATTATTGCTTTGCACAAAAAGAGCTTCACAGGCAAGAATATTGCTGCCAGTAAGATTGCACCTAAATCAACCATTTATCGGATCATCAAGAATTTCGCGGAGAGCGGTTCAATTGTTGTGAAGAAGGCTTCAGGGCACGCAAGAAAGTCCAGCAAGCGCCAGGACCGTCTCCTAAAATTGATTCAGCTGCGGGATAGGGGCACCACTAGTACAGAGCTTGCTCAGGAATGGCAGGAGGCAGGTGTGAGGGCATCTGCACGCACAGTGAGGTGAAGACTTTTGGAGGATGGCCTGGTGTCAAGAAGGGCAGCAAAGAAGTGTCAAGAGTTGCTAGGAGTGGTGGTAGGAGTCAGGCGCAGAGAGCAGAGGTAAGGAACTTTGTGTTTATTAAATAAAACACAACACAAACGACGCCAACACAACCGGCGTGGAAAAAATGCAAATTGCCCAGAACAGGTGCATAGCATGAATATAAGATAATAGTAGTAGATCGCCAGCACATCCAAATACAAAAAACACAACCTGACGCTAAATAATCCCGCACAACACTGGGCGGGTTAACCAGGCTTAAATAACCAAAATCAATAAACCAAATGAGGAACAGGTGCAAACAATAAGACATACCAAACGAAAAGGAAAAAAGGATCAGCGGCGGCTAGTAGGTCGGCGACGACGACCGCCGAGCGCCGCCCGAGCAGGCAGGGGAGCCACCTTCGGTGGGATTCGTGACAGTACCCCCCTCCTGACGCGCGGCTCCCGCAGCGCGCCGCCACCGACCTCGAGGGCGACCCGGAGGACGAGGTGCAGGGCGATCCCCATGAAGGCGGTGGAACTCCCTCAGTAGTGGGGGGTCCAAAATGTCCCTCCTGGGTACCCAGCACCTCTCCTCCGCGCCGTACCCCTCCCAGTCGACGAGGTACTGTAGGCCCCCCCCCCGAAGTCTGGAGTCCAGAATGGCGCGTATCCTATACGCCGGGGACCCCCCAATGTCCAGCGGGGGGGGAGGAACCTCCGGCACCTCACCTTCCTGCATGGGACCAGCCACCACCGGCCTGAGGAGAGACACATGAAACGAGGGGTTAATACGGTAGTAAGATGGAAGTTGTAATCGGTAACACACCTCGTTTATCCTCCTCAGGACTTTAAACGGCCCTACACACTGCGGACCCAGCTTCCGGCAGGGCAAGCGGAGGGGCAGGTTTCTAGCCGAGAGCCAGACTCGATCCCCCGGTGCAAACACAGGGGTCTCACTGCGGTGCTGGTCAGCGCTCTTCTTTTGCCGTCCACTCGCCTTGGTGAGTGCGTCCTTGACGGCTCTCCATGTGTCCTTCGAGCGCTGTACCCAATCCTCCACCGCAGGAGCCTCGGTCTGGCTCTGGTGCCATGGAGCCAGGACCGGCTGGTAGCCCAACACGCACTGGAACGGTGACATGTTGGTAGATGAGTGCCGCAGAGAATTTTGGGCTATTTCTGCCCATGGCACGTATCTCGCCCATTCTCTGGGCCGGTCCTGGCAATACGTCCTTAGAAACCTACCCACCTCTTGGTTCACCCTCTCAACCTGCCCATTACTCTCGGGGTGGAAACCCGAGGTCAGGCTGACCGAGACCCCCAAACGTTCCATGAACGCCCTCCAAACTCTGGACGTGAACTGGGGACCCCGATCAGAAACGATGTCCTCGGGCACCCCGTAGTGCCGGAAGACATGGGTAAACAGTGCCTCCGCAGTCTGCAGAGCCGTAGGGAGACCGGGCAACGGGATGAGACGACAGGACTTCGAGAACCGATCCACAACGACCAGGATAGTGGTGTTCCCCTGAGATACGGGAAGGTCAGTGAGGAAGTCCACTGACAAGTGTGACCACGGCCGCTGTGGAACGGGGAGGGGGTGTAATTTCCCTCTAGGCAGGTGTCGAGGAGCCTTGCTCTGAGCGCACACCGAGCAGGAGGAAACATAGAACCGCACGTCTTTACCCAAGGTGGGCCACCAGTATTTCCCCCTCAGGTTCCGCACTGTCCTCTCAATCCCAGGGTGACCCGAAGAGGGGAGATTATGGGCCCATCGAATCAATCGATCACGGAGACCAAGCGGTACGTACTGAACACCTGCCGGACACTGCGATGGTGCAGGTTCCGACCGTAACGCCCGCTCGATCTCCGCGTCCAGCTCCCATACCACCGGAGCTACCAAACACGACGCCGGAAGAATGGGAGCCGGATCGATGGCCCTCTCCTCGGTGTCATATAGGCGGGACAGTGCGTCGGCCTTCGTGTTCTGTGAACCTGGCCGATAGGAGATCGTGAACCGGAAACGGGTAAAGAACATGGCCCACCTGGCCTGACGCGGATTCAGTCTCCTAGCTGCCCGGATGTACTCGAGATTACGGTGGTCAGTCCAGATGAGGAAAGGGTGCCTAGCCCCCTCAAGCCAATGTCTCCACACCTTCAGAGCCTTGACCACAGCTAACAACTCCCTGTCCCCCACGTCATAGTTCTGCTCCGCCGGCCCCAGCTTCCTAGAAAAGAAAGCGCACGGGCGGAGTTTGGGTGGCGTGCCCGAGCGCTGTGATAGCACGGCCCCCACCCCAGTCTCGGACGCGTCCACCTCCACTATGAATGCCAAAGAGGGATCCGGATGAGCCAGCACTGGAGCAACGGTAAACAGCTCCTTCAAGCGACTGAACGCTCTGTTCGCCTCTGTTGACCAGCGCAAGCGCGCCGGACCCCCCTTCAGCAGTGAGGTAATGGGAGCCGCAACTTGACCAAAGCCCCGGATAAACCTCCGGTAGTAATTGGCAAACCCTAAAAACCGCTGCACCTCCTTTACCGTGGTCGGAGTCGGCCAATTACGCACGGCTTTAACGCGGTCATCCTCCATCACCACCCCCGAGGTGGAAATGCGATACCCTAGGAAGGAAACGGCTCGTTTGAAAAACTCACATTTCTCAGCCTTGACGTACAGGTCATTCTCCAGCAGTCGTCCAAGCACCTTGCGCACCAGGGAGACATGCGCGGCGCGGGTGGCGGAATAAATCAAGATGTCGTCAATATACACCACCACCCCCTGCCCGTGCAGGTCCCTGAGAATCTCGTCAACAAAGGATTGAAAGACGGCTGGAGCATTCTTTAACCCGTACGGCATGACGAGGTACTCATAGTGGCCCGATGTGGTACTGAATGCGGTTTTCCACTCGTCTCCTCCCCGGATACGCACCAGATTGTAAGCGCTCCTGAGGTCCAGTTTCGTGAAAAACCGCGCGCCGTGAAATGATTCCACCGCCGTAGCGATGAGAGGTAGTGGGTAACTGAACCCTACTGTGATGGAATTTAGACCTCTATAATCAATGCACGGGCGCAAACCTCCATCTTTTTTCTTCACGAAAAAGAAACTCGAGGAGACGGGTGACATGGAGGGCCGTATATACCCCTGTCTCAGAGATTCCGTGACATATGTCTCCATAGCCAACGTCTCCTCTTGTGACAATGGGTACACATGACTCCTGGGAAGTGCAGCGTTTACCTGGAGATTTATCACGCAATCCCCTCGTCGATGAGGTGGTAATCGGGTCGCCCTCTTTTTACAGAAGGCGATAGCCAAATCGGCATATTCTGAGGGAATGCGCACTGTGGAAACCTGGTCTGGACTCTCCACCGTCGTCGCACCGATGGAAACTCCCTTACACCTGCCTGAGCACTCCTCTGACCACCCTCTGAGAACCCCCTGTCTCCACGAAATATTGGGATTGTGATTGGCCAGCCAGGGAATCCCCAGCACCACTGGAAACGCAGGAGAATCAATGAGGAAGAGACTAATCCGTTCTCCATGATCCCCCTGCGTTACCATGTCCAGTGGCACCGTGGCCTCCCTGACCAGTCCTGACCCTAATGGTCGGCTATCTAAGGAGTGCACGGGGAAAGGTTGGTCCAACGATACCAGGGGAATCCCTAGCCTTAATGCGAGCCCACGATCCATAAAGTTTCCAGCTGCGCCTGAATCGACTAGCGCCTTATGCTGGAAAGAGGGAGAAAACAAGGGGAAAGTTACTAAAACGAACATGTGACCAACAGGGGGCTCTGGGTGAGGTTGGTGCTTACTCACCTGAGATGGACGAGGAGTGCTCCGCCTGCCATCCCGATTCCCAGAGGAGCTCCCCCAGCACCGGTCGGTAGTGTGTCCTCTCCGACCACACTGGGGACAAGGGGAGCCTCCTCCTCCGGTTCCCCTGGACGCGGCCCCCCCTAGCTCCATAGGAATGGGAGCTGGAGGACCTGGAGGTGGAACCAACAGGACCCCGTCTGGACGCCCGCGCGCAGCCAGCAGATTGTCAAGACGAATGGACATGTCGATCAGTTCATCCAGTGACAGAGTAGTGTCCCGACAGGCTAGCTCACGGCGGACGTCCTCCCGGAGGCTACACCTATAGTGGTCCATCAGGGCCCTGTCGTTCCACCCCGCTCCAGCAGCCAAGGTCCGGAACTCCAGAGCAAAGTCCTGTGCGCTCCTCGTCTCCTGACGCAGGTGGAACAGCCGTTCACCCGCCGCCCGGCCTTCAGCTGGGTGGTCGAACACGGCCCGGAAACGGCGGGTGAACTCGGGGTAATGATCCCTTGCCGAGTCTGGACCATACCACACTGCGTTGGCCCACTCCAGGGCACGTCCCGTTAAGCAGGAGACGAGGACGCTTACGCTCTCCTCTCCCGAGGGAGTTGGATGAACGGTAGCCAGGTACAAATCCAACTGTAGCAGGAACCCCTGGCACCCAGCCGCCGCTCCATCGTACTCCCTGGGGAGAGCCAGGCGTAGGGCTCCGGGTCCGGACGTCGGTGGAGGGGTAGATGGTGGAGGGGGATTTGGGGCTGGGGATGCGGTAGGGAGGCCACTCCTCTCCCATCGGTCCATCCTTTCCATCATCTGCTCCATCGCTGAGCCGATTCGGTGGAGGATGGTGGTATGGTGAAGGACCCGTTCCTCCATCGATGGGAGAGGAGGGGAGGCTGCTCCTGCTGACTCCATAGCAGGTGCGGGATTCTGTCAAGAGTTGCTAGGAGTGGTGGTAGGAGTCAGGCGCAGAGAGCAGAGGTAAGGAACTTTGTGTTTATTAAATAAAACACAACACAAACGACGCCAACACAACCGGCGTGGAAAAAATGCAAATTGCCCAGAACAGGTGCATAGCATGAATATAAGATAATAGTAGTAGATCGCCAGCACATCCAAATACAAAAAACACAACCTGACGCTAAATAATCCCGCACAACACTGGGCGGGTTAACCAGGCTTAAATAACCAAAATCAATAAACCAAATGAGGAACAGGTGCAAACAATAAGACATACCAAACGAAAAGGAAAAAAGGATCAGCGGCGGCTAGTAGGTCGGCGACGACGACCGCCGAGCGCCGCCCGAGCAGGCAGGGGAGCCACCTTCGGTGGGATTCGTGACAAGAAGCCACTTTTCTCCAGGAAAAACATCAGGGACAGACTGATATTCTGCAAAAGGTACAGGGATTGGACTGCTGAGGACTGGGGTAAAGTCATTTTCTCTGATGAATCCCCTTTCCAATTGTTTGGGGCATCCGGAAAAAAGCCTGTCCGGAGAAGACAAGGTGAGCGCTACCATCAGTCCTGTGTCATGCCAACAGTAAAACATCCTGAGACCATTAATGTGTGGGGTTGCTTCTCAGCCAAGGGAATGGGCTCACTCACAATTTTGCCTAAGAACACAGCCATGAATAAAGAATGGTACCAACACATCCTCCAAGAGCAACTTCTCCCAACCATCCAGGAACAGTTTGGTGACGAACAATGCCCTTTCCAGCATGATGGAGCACCTTGCCACGAAGCAAAAGTGATAACTAAGTGGCTCGGGGAACAAAACATCGATATTTTGGGTCCATGGCCAGGAAACTCCTCAGACCTTAATCCAATTGAGAACTTGTGGTCAATCCTCAAGAGGCGGGTGGACAAACAAAAACCCACAAATTCTGACAAACTCCAAGCATTGATTATGCAAGGATGGGCTGCCATCAGTCAGGATGTGGCCCAGAAGTTAATTGACAGCATGCCAGGGCGGATTGCAGAGGTCTTGAAAAAGAAGGGTCAGCACTGCAAATATTGACTCTTTGCATCAACTTCATGTAATTGTCAATAAAAGCCTTTGACACGTATGAAATGTTTGTAATTATACTTCAGTATTCTATAGTAACATCTGACAAAAATATCTAAAGACACTGAAGCAGCAAACTTTGTGGAAATTAATATTTGTGTCATTCTCAAAACTTTTAGCCACGACTGTACTTTGAATCCCTCATTTACTCAAGTGTTTCCATTATTTTGGCTATTACCTGTATGTTAGCTGGCATGCCTGCTGGCAAGGTTGGTAGACTTTAGATAAGCACGCAATAACTAAATGTACTGAATTAGACTCAAATTCCTTTCAATATGTTACCCACATTTTAGCAGAGATGCAGAGAAGCATAATACGTTTCTTTAAAAAAAAAAAACCACCAGTCAGGTGGATAGTCAGCTCAAGAGGTATGCTTAGATGTGCAGAAAAATATCCATTTTTTATGTAGAATTAAGCATATTGATTATATCTCTAGATTGTAGGGAAAAGCTGTTTCAGGTGTTTGAAAAATGCCAAATTCTCCAACTTCCAGACAGTCCCCCTCCAGACCACCCCCCAGCCATCCTCACATACTTAGTGCCTCCTCAGATTTTTGGGGTGCATGACGCCCCTGTCCACTGATACTAACTACTACTACTACAGTATACATTCTTCTTTTGAATTCCTGGAGGGCACCACCACCACCACCAAACATAGCCTTATGAGAACAGGACAACCTTGAAGAGATTCTGTGGTTCCCGATTCCCTCGTAGCTACAACTTAACAATGTGCAAGACAGTCTGAGACATCTCAACATGCTGCTGGCTTTCTCTTTTCTAATCTAGCAAAAGATTATCTCACACAATGTAACAAATAACAGAAGATGGTATGCTGTTACTGCATCATGAAGCAGAGTCAAAATATAAAATATTGAGAAAATTTTAAAATAAATAAAGGCAATTTTGTAAGTGGTATTTTTTAAATATCTTTAGTTTATCCAATTAACCTATTCTCACCAATCATCTAGCTAAGGAGCTAGTCAGTCAGACCTTACGGTGTCTCCGCATATATATTCAATGCAGGGACAATGGAAATGTCATGTTTCTCCATTAACCAAAACTATCCCATCCATCAGACATGAACATTAATCAGTGGGGGAGTTCATTCGGGTTTAACCTACTTCACTTTTGTTTTGAGACGACTTTGCTGTCGGCTAAAACGGGGCACCTGGCTCACACTGGGAGGCAGTCCTGTTCCAAAACTAATGCAATCAACGCTAACCTGGTTCACTCGGGGCAGGCCCGGGCATTCATTGAAATCCCTTCTAGGACTTCATCAAAGACGGCAGCTGGCAAACAACAAAGAGTAAAAGTCAGAGGTGTGGATGGAAGGCCATTGGCCTCACCTAATCTCTGATAATTGAATGATATTACTCATACTCGTGATTCTCATCAGATATCACTAGTGTTGTAACACAAGCTGTGAGTTGTGCATACTAACTCCATTATGAAGGGTTAAAAGAAACATTGAGGTAGGTCCACATTCACACACTGTGATTAGAAAGATATTTGGAATTTTGGACATTCTGGATGAATATTAGGACAAATTCAGCTAAATAAAAAATATACAGAATTTCTGAGCATAGTGCTCGCAATGCCAGGATAGTGGTTCGATTCCCTGGATCAACCGAACATAAAATGTATGCACACATTTTCAGAACATCAAAAACACATTTTTCAGGCATTGAAAATATGTAATTTACAGACTTTGAAAATGCATCTTTTTTTTGTTAATAGATCCAATGAAGTAAGCACTATCACAATTTTCCAAACCTATTAATATAGGAAAGAGGAGGCAACTGAAGAATATTTATTATTGCTCCTATCTTTTTCAAAAGCTTTAAAACTGGCAGCAATAATGTTCAAAGTGATCCAACCTAGAGAAGAAACCAATAGACCAGCTCAACTACAATAACATTGTCACGTGTGCTCCCTCTAGGTCACCAGGCTGCTTGTTATGGCACACACCTGTCACCATCGTTACGCGCACCTGTGCGTCATTAGACTCACCTGGACTCCATCACTTCCCTGCTTACCTTCCCTATATATTTCACTCCCTTTGGTTCCTTCCCCAGGCGTCATTGTTTCTGTTTCAGTTTCATGTCTGTGTTGTTCGTGTTTCATATTTTGTATTATGTTTTCATGTATTTATTAAATGATTCACTCCCTGAACTTGCTTCCCGACTTACAAACATTCTCAGTAACGGTTACAGACATTTTTTTGCTAGGACTGTGATATGTTGTTTATCTACCTTAGTTGAATACATTGACGGTAAATCACTCTGGATAATTGCGTCTGCTGAATTACAAAAATGTCAATGTAAAAACACGTGCAAAGCATGCTGGATATTATTCAAATGAGCTCCGCCCCCAACCAAGCACACGTTTGGTCACTGCGGACCAGATCCAAATCTGAATGAATCATAGATGTCAAGATTGTTTTCACATTATAGTATGGCACGGTTTAGTACAGTAGAGCACTGTTAAGTACAGGACAGTCAAGTTTTATTCAGTAGAGTACAGTACGGTACAGTAGAGCAAAGTACAGTTTAATTCAGTAGAGTACAGTAAAGTTTAGTTCTGTAGAGAAGAGTACATTAGAGTAAAGTAGGGTACAATACAGTACACTATGCTTTACTGTACTCTACTGTGCTGTATAGTGCTGTACTGTGCTGTCCAAACATTGGCCTGGATCAGACCCAATCTGAACCAATTATAGACATCTATGTTTGGACCAAATAAAAACCAGACCAAAAATAAACGTCCTTGGACGTTGAAATCAAGTCCGGACTGCACAATAATAAAAATAAAAAGACGACCATTCTGGACAGGACCAAAAAAATACGTCCAAAAGACATCGTCGGTAAATGCTTAGTGGGCAATCATCACTCCAATCACAACTAATTTGGGTTGATGTCACCAATAGCACAATAGAGTTAGGTAACCATCACCTCTTTACTTTGATGGAGTAATCCTTGCAATCATCTTGTGTCTTGAGACAATATAGCTATATTGAGAGCCCAAGGGGGCCACCTAGGAGGACAGCTGGCTATAATCTCTAAGCTCTGTTTTAATGTTTAGATACATTATTAATCATCGCTAGCGATACTGTTTTTGAAACCTTTCGAATATAACTGTCAAGGCTCAGGAGAAGACCCAGATGCAGACAGTTTCAAAGTAACAAAAGTTTATTACAAAAACAGGGGGGCAGGCAAACAACAGGTCAAGGGCAGGCAGAGGTCAGTAGTTCAGAGCAGAGTCTGAAAGGTACAGAACGGCAGGCAGGCTCAGGGTCAGGGCAGGCAGGGGTCAGAAATCCAGGGTGGTGTGACAAGGTACAGAACGACAGTCAGGGCAGGCAGAATGGTCAAAAACAGATGCAGGAATGCCCACATGCAGGAACGCACCGAATTGCATGCAGCAATTGCACCCTTCTCTTACAATTGGGAAAATATTGTGTTTGTTTCAGCATGTTTATAATTCTGATAAGAACAATCGTTCTGAGTAGGCTATGAGGACAAAACAATATCGCGGTTGGTCGGGTGACTCCATCACTCTATGCAAGATTTCTGCAAGAGTTCTCGTGGGCGGGAACTGTTCTGCCCTTGATACTGACGTCTCCTCCTCTGCAAGCTGTTTGCTTAATTCTCGTGGGGGTGATTCCCCGTTACTAATGTAATAAAGCTCCTGGATGCAATCCACGGCACAATGCATGGATCATTTTCATCGGACAGACCCACTACTTCTTTCTCCTCCCCTCTCGCACTGTGTCATTACCAGCCAACTGCTGCCTGTCTGTAAGTAGACATTTTGGGACTATTTGTTGGATTTACTTATTGTGCAGTACAGAGAACAGGGAGACATTTCTCTCATTCAATCGGATTGTTGCAGAATGAGTGAAGAGAAAGCAATAGAGGAGAGTGGGAGATCTTGTATTTATTTATGGTAAGTTCTAAATGGAATTAGGAAAAGCTTTATTCGAGAAATAATAACGGGGTAGAACACAATGCAAACCTGTTATTTGCCGTGCTAATGCATATTTTTTTAACCCTCAAAGCAGTTAACTACTGAATACAAGATGTGAGTTGTGAGTGAGTTGATATCCTCAGTTAATGCATAACCTATTTATAAAACATGGAAGCATTTGCCACACTTATCCATGTAAATAAATGTATGTTATTTATGACATATTTAACTTGTTAGACTTAAATATGATATATCTGTCAAACATTTTATCTTCTGATATATAATATTAACTAAAGTCATAAAAGTCAAATATGAGTTCTGGTCAATCATTAGGTCACTGGGGTTAGGTTGTCTAGGGGTCAAGGATGTGACATATTGCAGCTTCCAAGAGAATCACCTGTTTTACTTGACAACCCCCCTCCCCTCTCTCTTTCTCACTCTCTTTCTTTCTATCAAGTATCTTTATGTCCCTCCTCTCTCTTTCACTCTTTCACTCTCTCCATTTCTCTCTCCTCATTGAACCTAGTCCATCGTTAGAGTCCAAGTGTACCCACAATTTGAAAGTAGTCTACTGTAAACTCATTGATTAGAAAATGTCATATTGCATCCCTCTGTGCTGCCTGGCATAGTGTGCATTGGAAAGTCACTGGTTCAATTCCCTAGTGGAGTTATAAATGTTGTGTCCAGGAGCAAGTTCCCTTCCCTGGAAGGGCTAAGTGAATTTCAAGGCATGCAGACAGATAGATATCTTCCAACTGGGGATAATCATTTCATTAATTCATGTATTATTACTTTGCCAGGAGCTGCCTGTCGGCGTGTAACCAGCATCCCATGATGGTGGCATTCAAAGGAATCTGGAATAAGGACTTCTGGAGGGCTGTTTCAGCTGAGTACCTTGCCACCATGATCTTCGTCCTCCTCAGCCTGGGCTCCACCATCAATTGGGCGGCTGAGTCAGACAACCCTCCCCCTGCAGACCTGGTCCTCATCTCATTTTGCTTCGGGCTGGCCATTGCCACAATGGTGCAGTGCTTTGGTCACATCAGCGGTGGCCACATCAACCCAGCAGTCACCGCAGCCATGGTGGTGACCCGGAAGTTGAGCCTGGCCAAGGGTGTGTTCTACCTAGCTGCCCAGTGCCTGGGAGCAATCACTGGGGCAGGGCTCCTCTACCTGGTGACACCAGTGTCTGTCAGAGGGGGCCTGGGAGTGACTATGGTAAAACATATAGATCGGCCTGTAATCACATAAATCTGGATTATAGCCAAACAAGTATAGCAACAGTCAGAGTTGACACTACGCATAAGATAGTATTTGAATCTATTTTTCTCTTTTGGGACTATTCCATCAGGCAAGCTCAATCAAGCACAGCTAAAGTATTTGAAAATATACTATTTGAACACAGGTCTGGGATAGTTTGATGTCATGAAAAGTATTGTTCATTTACTCTTACTCTTGTTTCCCAGGTGAATCCCAAGCTCAACGTGGGCTGCGGCCTGTTGGTGGAGCTCCTGATCACCTTCGAGCTGGTCTTCACGGTGTTCGCCACCTGTGACCCCAAACGCTCTGACGTTAACGGCTCGGCTGGCCTCGCCATCGGATTCGCTGTAGCCATCGGTCATCTGTTCGCAGTGAGTGTGATTCTATCTCTCACTTATTAGTGCTAGAATTACAGCAAACCTGAAGGCCTCAAGAGTCAGACATTACATTTAATTCAATGCATCTATGGAATAAAATGTGTAGTGTGTTGATGTAGATTGATGATGTAGTTTGTACTTTATCATAATGGTGAAATAGTCATAATGGTGAAATAGTACAACAGGTATACTATAGAACATTAGTTCACAGTACAGTAGAGTAAACAAATGTCTCTCAGACCTGCTCTCACATACACATCCTCAATGGGTACCGCTGTTGCAACTCCATGGCAACCAATCACTAGGGAACTACCTAAACCACATTGAGCAAATGAATGCTCCTGAAAGTGACATGCTACCTACCTCTCTTCACAGCACAGCTTGATTTCGATGTGCTGCCTACATGCCACTAGATTATCCCTGCTAAACTAGTACCTTGTATACCTATGGAATACCTGCATTTAAACTACAATTTCCACAATTATATAAGTTTTATTTTATTATGATCTACTTTATGGATTCATGTGGAACAATACGCTACTGTAGGTGTTGTGGCAGTTTGTGGCAGCTCTGCTAGGTCTTGCTCTATGTCTCTCTCTCTCTACAGTCCCCTCATGTTAGCATCTCTATGCCCTGCTTTGTTCTAGATTCCATACACAGGAGCCAGTATGAACCCCGCTCGCTCCTTTGGGCCTGCAGTCGTCACCATGAACTTTGAGAACCACTGGGTAAGAAAGAAACTGCTGCAGCCTTCTCACCCTCAAAGGCCCATCCAAGATAGCACATTTGGTTCCTTGGAAGTTGTGGAAACATACATTTTTGGTTTCCCATTGGTTCTGGGAATGAAGTCATAAGTTTCCCAAACTAGACATTTTCTAAACGTTCTAAGAACAGAAGTAAAAATGTTGCCTGTTCTGGGAACATACATTTTTACATTGCAGGGAGGTTCTGAGACTGTTTTTCTATGGTTCGCTGAAAGTTTTCTTGGAAGGTTT
The DNA here is from genome assembly GCF_901001165.1 of Salmo trutta. Classification (NCBI taxonomy): domain Eukaryota; kingdom Metazoa; phylum Chordata; class Actinopteri; order Salmoniformes; family Salmonidae; genus Salmo; species Salmo trutta. The sequence goes on along the minus strand of NC_042977.1, from coordinate 29,100,548 downwards.
TATTAACTGAGAATGGAAATTCTAGGTTATATGGAGGTTTTTGAATAGCTTCCTTAAAACTTTAATTGAATGTTTCAATTACACTTCTAGATTTGTTTGAATTAACTATTTTGAACTCCAAGTACAGATAGGACACATGGAAATGCTCTCTCTCTGGGCTGGCAAGCGTAGCTACATACAATAATACCAAAGATAATATCATCATGTGAAGTGGCTAGCTAGCTGTAAAATCGCCCCTTTCCCACAGACACACAGGGTGCATTGGGAGATGGTATTTGAAGGATAAACTGTATGGTTATAAATAACATTCTTAGAATGTTCTTTGAACGTTACTAAAGTTCTCTTGTGTTTTTATGGAACGTTTTTTTCAAGTTCTGAGAACATGACTTTAAATAGAACCATGAGGAAACCTGCAAAAAACATTATGCTGAAGTACTGAAATTCCCACAGAATAACTTTTTTCTTAATGTTCTCTGAACAATTTGAGAACATTACTTCAAATAGAACCATGAGGAAACCTGAAAAAAACATTATGCTGAAGTATTAAAATTCCCACAGAAAAACTTTTTTTCTTCATGTTATCTGAACAATTTGAGAACATTATTTTAAATAGAACCATGAGGAAACCTGTAGAAAACATTATGCTGAAGTATTAAAATTCTCACAGAGAGATGTTTCTTATCGTTCTCAGAACAATTTGTGAACATTATTTTAAATAGAACCATGAGGAAACATTATGCTGAAGTAATGAAATTCTCAGAGATGTTTCTTATCATTCTCAGAACACTTTGTGAACATTACTTTAAATAGAACCATGAGGAAACCTGTAGGAAATGTTATGCTGAAGTAATGAAATTCCCACAGAAGAATGTTTCTTTATATTCTCTGAACTATTTGAGAACATTCCCAATGTCAAACCAGTTGGAGAATGTTCCTAGAACATTACCAAACATGTAATTAAATGTAACCATGTTTGAACTTTTAGGAAACATTCTCTTAAAGTAATGAAATACCAAGAAAATAAAGTTGCTTAAATGTGCTGAGAATGTTCCATTCCCAGAACAGAACGTTGTGGGAAGGTTGTATGCAAAATAAATATAGGACAACCATGCTCTCACCAAGCTCCAAGAAACATATGGTTCTCAGAACATTATGTGCTAGCTGGGATACTCATACACAGTTGTGGGTGAAGGGCAGGGATTACATTGGGCTGGGGCCTGCAGGCACCTACGGTATGAGCCAAATGAGAGCCAGGAGTGGATTAGGTTGTGTGAATTTTGTCTACAACAATATCTAATGAAAATCTAATCAGAATACTGGTATTGTACCCCGTGTCGTCCGTCCCGTATCGTCAAGGCATAAGAGACTCTTGTGCACATACTTTTCTGACTGCTCACACAGGCTGTGCCACTACTATAAAATTGCTGCAGACACACCAAGAAAAAGGAACATTACATTTTTTTTGGTCCAAGACGTACTTTGAAGACGCTATTGTCCACATTTACTTATCCTCAGCCAACAATCAGACAACCCCATAGTAGAATAGTTTACGTATTCAATTAACTTGTTGCATTCTATGTAAGAAAATAATATTCCTCTCGAGATGCTTTTAAATTGTGTGTGCCACAGGGAGAAAAACATGCATTGATATGCATATACCCAGCCATTGCACTGTCACGGGAAATACACACATTTGAAGGGGGTTAATGGCCATTGTTAAAAGAGGAGGATCCCAGCTTTCCATTATTACTACATTTTTTTTATTTCTCAACTCCTAATAATGAGTGAACTGCATCATTTTCAAACAGGAGAATCAACAGAATGGTTTAGGTGCGTTTAGCTCTTGCCTTTCACGTTGAGTTTAGCTCTTGCCTTTCACGTTGACCAGGGCCAAATGTTACATGGGTAAAGTGTAACAGGTAGGCCTGCATTATATTTTTGGGACATTCAAGTCATCAATATGATGCTATCTAGCAACAAGATAATGTTTAGAGTTTGTGAGCTAGCTAATGATTAGCCCAATGGGGTAAAAGCAGATGGGCATTCCCATTCTTATTAATTTGCCGTTGTGCCAGCCAGGTGATAGCCTAATGCTTTTTGCTAAATAGCACACCTGCCAGGCATGGACCAATATGTTATTGCACACTTTTATGGATGGGCAAATCATATTTTAGATCGTGCCAGCATCATTTTATTTCATTAAATTGGAGTACAATGGCCTTTTAAAAAGTCACCAGAACTGACCTTCTCACAGTCATTCTACAAAGAAAGAAAAAATGCCACCACTGCTAAAAGATTATCTGGAACACTGACCATCCATTGATGTTTTAGTTGTTAAAGCCTGGACACTTCAAATGAAGAAAGAGCTTCAGGCCAAAAGTGGAGTGACTTTTCATGTTTGAATATAAAAAGTCACTCCACTGAAATGTCATAATCTGAGCATAACACAGAAATCACAAGCTATTTGGTTGTGAAGACATGGGGTAAACAGATGCCAGTTATTACAGAAGTATATTAATAAAGAGCTTGTAGTATACTTTCATGTGTGCTTTTTGTTTATATAGTTTAGGTTAGTGCATCATTGTGTGATAAGTGTTCAGGTCATCTCTGTCCTCCAGTAGCTAATGTTGTCAATATTATAAGTGGGGGGCAACGGTTGGGGTGGGGGGGGGGCATACTGAAACATAATAAGGTCACAGTGCATATCACCATGCCATAGCAGCTACGAAGGATCCCATCGAGTGTCGATCAAGGACATCTTAACCCCCCATAGACAGGCATGAGCGCTACAGACTGACATCAGTAATCCATAGAAACACAGAGTGCTTCATAGGTAGAGAAACATTGAAATGGTCAGGAAATGCTCTTATAAAACATGTGTCATCAATAGTTCACTTGACCCTTGCTACTAGGTATAGATTCATTCATTCCAGCTTCCTATTTCAGAATAAAATGAAAAAGCACATCCATAGTATAGACAACTAAAGACAGGTGTTCTGGACATTACCCACAGCATGTGTTTCTTTAATTAATTATCCAGGGCAATTATTGTCACAGAGGTGTTCATAGTAGCATGGCACAGCATGGTGTGTGTGTGTGTGTGTGTTTATCTGGGTCTTGGGTATAATTAGGAAAGGTCCTCAGAACTGAGAGTGGTGTCATATTATCTGACAGGTGTTCTCTCTCTCTCCGTGACAAATGTTTGACTTGGCAGAATCTAAAGGTACCTGGCTCCAGAGAGGATGCCCATAAACAATGATTGCTGCCCCTTTACAGACATGACAAGACATGACATCTGGTCTAATAATGCATGACAGCTCTGTCAGAACACAGTATCCCCTAGCTCTGCCTGTGGTTATAGGTTCATATTTGTCTGAACAGAGTTTTACCTTACCTGTCTTGCAGGTGTACTGGGTTGGTCCAATCCTGGGTGGAATCATGGCAGCTGCCGTCTATGAATATCTGTTCTGCCCTGACCCTGAGCTGAAGAAGATGCTCCGTGAAGTCTTCCAGAAGGATCCAGCTTCGGGGAAGTACAGGGAGGTGGAGGGCGATATGTACCAGGGTGAACCAGACGACCTGATCATCAAGCCAGGCTCCATCCACCACATCGACCTGGAGAAGGGGGAGAAGAAGGATCCTTTCCTGGACTCGACGGGCGAGGTGCTGTCCTCTGTATGACTACCACGGGCACTGGAGAGGGAGACCAACCTGTAGAGCAGGGGGAGATCCAGAGAGAGACACTTTGATTCTGCGTCCTCCACCCCTGTACCCATACCATAAGCCCCGTACCCCCAAACCCCATGTCCCCATACATACCTAAACCCACACAGACTTACTTCTCAGGCAGGATTGGTGCATTTCCTCGCAATGCAGGTGTATTATTGTATATGGTGGTGAGCTTTCCTCAACATTTGTGAAGTAACTGGATAATATACACTACCGTTCAAAAGTTTGGGGTCACTTAGAAATGTCCTTGTTTTTGAAAAGGCAAACACATTTTTTGTCCATTAAAATAACATCAAATTTATCAAAAAATACAGTGTAGACATTGTTAATGTTGTAAATGACTATTGTAGCTGGAAACGGCAGATTTTTTACGGAAATTCTACATAACCGTACAGAGGCCAATTATCAGCAACCATCAGTCCTGTGTTCCAATGGCACGTTGTGTTAGCCAATCCAAGTTTATTTTGTTTACAACATTAACAATATCTACACTGTGTTTCTGATCAATTTGATGTTATTTTAAAAAACTTGCTTTTCTTTCAAAAACAAGGACATTTCTAAGTGACCCCAAACTTTTGAATGGTAGTGAAACTTTGCACACTGCTCACCCTAACCAATTACCCATCATGTGAAATCTGTCCCAGCTCTGTTTGCTTGTGGCACTGCAGAGTGATAACAAAAGACTACATTTCTGTCAGGGAAAAATGTCCAGGTCAACCAATTACATGGGGTCATGACACTGAATTGGTAAACCAGAGAGGAAACATCAAGCTTATTATTTTTGGATTAGTGTCACATATTGAATATGAATATGATGGCATAAGAGATCTTAACTACATATGGTCGTTAGGCACATTATAGAACTCATGTTGTGAAGGAAAAGTTCTTCCGAACATTTACAATCTTCAGCCCTCTCCTATATTGTTAGTATTTATTTTCCATTTTCAGTGCACATTGGTCAGGGAAAAAACTATTAAACTTTACATGTTTATTTCTTTGTAGAAACATATGTCTTAAAACAGATTTTAATTGCCAAGCAACAGATAAAAGACAAACCATCAGATATCAGTTATAGATATAGATTTTCATAACCATAAGCAGAAAATAGAATCAGCTCTTTTGATACATTTGGAATGATTGCATTATTATTATTGAATGTATTTTCATACTGAAATTATTCTTGTACTTACTTATGAAGTGGTCTGCCTGCTTTACATTGCTTGGTCTTGACAACCAAGGACCCATGAGGGAAATGCTCGCCTCCATACCAACCACTCTGGATTTGAGTATTGCATAGATTTTAATGCTATAATTGAATACTTGAAAACTGTACCTTGCTGCAGTTTCTGTGTTGATTTTGAATTTCATGAAATAAATTGTGATTTCCACATCTTTAGTGTGAACAATTTTGCTATTATACTGTAAGTACATGCAAGCCTTGGTTTGGCTTTTGTTAGTACCTCTCAAAACACAATACCATAATACTGAACGATATACCAAATAGATAGAAAAATGCATTTCTGTCTCTGACATATAGCACTTCTCATAACACAGCTTTCAACATGTTACAGTTTAAAGCCAGAGACTGGGTAGAGAATTGCTCCTGAAGAGTTGTATCACCTCACCGTAGAAGGCAGTAGCAGTTTACAGTAGCAGTACGACAGAAGCCAATCTCAGCCATGATGGATAGCCTCCTCCCCTCTAGATAGTGTCTCCTCATAGCCAGACAGATGGGGATGATGTGTATTATCTTTGAGTAAAGTCTGAGACTATGGCTCATAATCTCATTCTATCAGTGAAACACCACAGGAAACGCTGGGCCACTTTGCCATAAAGAATAGAGGTGATCTGTCACAATCTCACTTTATTTCCTTTGGAAAAATAACAGACAATTGAATGTGGAGGGAAGCCAAGCGAACTGCATATAATGCTAGCTAGGTGATGAAAAACTGGTTGACTTAGGTTGACTGATTGTGTTAATACTGTTTCTTTTCTTCTTTTTTCATGGTTCCACTAGTCACCAGAGACCGTCCTAGAGACATTAACGACACTCAGGTGTGTCCAATTTACTCATTATGATTTCCCTGTTAAAACTTCTCTAGGGTATGTGGGACGCTAGAGTTGCAGAGCGCCAAATTCAAAATACAGGAATACACATAATAAGCATTCATAAAATATACAAGTGTTATACATCGGCTTAAAGATGAACTTCTTGTTAATCCAGCCGCTGTGTCAGATTTCAAAAAGACTTTACGACGAAAGCATACCATGCGATTATCTGAGGACAGCGCCCCATGTAAAAAAGCATACAAACATTTACCAGCCAAGTAGAGGAGTCACTAAAGTCAGAAATAGCGATAAAATGAATCATTTACCTTTGATGATCTTCATATGATTGCACTCACAAGACTCCCAGTTACACAGTAAATGTTCGTTTTGTTCGATAAAGTCCCTCTTTATGTCCCAAAAACTCAATTTTGTTGGTGCTTTTTGTTCAGTAATCCAATGGCTCCAAGGCGGTCACAACAGGCAGACGAATACATACTAAAAGTACTGGTAAAGTTCGTCGAAACATGTCAAACGATGTTTATAATTAATCCTCAGGTTGTTTATTGTCTTTACAATCAATAATATTTCGCCAAATCAGGTCTGCAAACTTCCTCTGTCCTCTGGCTTTTTACTCGTTGTTTTTCAAAATAAAAGCCTGAAACCATGTCTAACCTGTTATGGATAGGGGGCAGTATTTTCACGGCCGGATAAAAAACGTACCCGATTTAATCTGATTATTACTCCTGCCCAGAAACTAGAATATGCATATAATTATTAGCTTTGGATAGAAAACACTCCAAAGTTTCTAAAACTGTTTGAATGGTGTCTGTGAGTATAACAGAACTAATTTGGCAGGCCAAAACCTGAGAAGATTCCAAACAGGAAGTACCCTGTCTGACCATTTCTTGCCCTCCTTGATCATCTCTATCCAAAACAGGGGATCTCTGCTGTTACGTGACACTTCCTACGGCTCCCATGGGCTCTCAGAAGGCGGCAAAAAGCTGAATGGTTGCTTTGCAGGCCCTGGCTGAAAAACATTAGCGCGTTTGGATAGTGGCCGGTCAGAGTACTATGAGACTGAGGCTCGTGCACGAGGGGAGACCATGTTTTTATTTTCTCTCTCTTTGTACTAAAACACGATTTCCCAGTCGGAATATTATCGCTTTTTTACGAGAAAAATGGCATAAAAATTGATTTTAAACAGCGGTTGACATGCTTCGAAGTACGGTAATGGAATATTTAGAATTTTTTGGTCACGAAACGCGTCGGGCGCGTAACCCTTATTTACCCTTTCGGATAGTGTCTTGAACGCACGAACAAAACGCCGCTATTTGGATATAACTATGGATTATTTTGAACCAAACCAACATTTGTTATTGAAGTAGAAGTCCTGGGAGTGCATTCTGACGAAGAACAGCAAAGGTAATAACATTTTTTTTTATAGTAAATCTGACTTTGGTGAGTGCTAAACTTGGTGGGTGTCTAAATGGCTAGCCCTGTGATGCCGGGCTATCTACTTAGAATATTGCAAAATGTGCTTTCACCGAAAAGCTATTTTAAAATCGGACATAGCGAGTGCATAGAGGAGCTCTGTATCTATAATTCTTAAAATAATTGTTATGTTTTTTGTGAACGTTTATCGTGAGTAATTTAGTAAATTCACCGGAAGTTTGCGGGGGGTATGCTAGTTCTGAACGTCACATGCTAATGTCAAAAGCTGTTTTTTAATATGAACTTGATTGAACAAAACATGCAAGTATTGTATAACATAATGTCCTAGAAGTGTCATCTGATGAAGATCATCAAAGGTTAGTGCTGCATTTAGCTGTGGTTTGGGTTTATGTGATTTTATATGCTAGCTTGAAAAATGGGTGTCTGATTATTTCTGGCTGGGTACTCTGCTGACATAATCTAATGTTTTGCTTTCGTTGTAAAGCCTTTTTGAAATCGGACAGTGTGGTTAGATTAACGAGAGTCTTGTCTTTAAAATGGTGTAAAATAGTCATATGTTTGAAAAATTGAAGTTTTTGTATTTTTGAGGAATTTGTAATTCGCGCCACGCCTATCATTGGATATTGGAGCAGGTGTTCCGCTAGCAGAACGTCTAGATGTAAGAGGCTAAAGACTTGACATCTCGCGGAAGCCATAGGAACTGCAATCTGATTCCTAACGAATTGGATTCTCTATAGGCATTGAGTTGAAAAACAGCCACATGAAAATAATTCCACTTCCTGGATGGATTTTTCTCAGGTTTTCGCCTGCCATATCAGTTCTGTTATACTCACAGACATTATCTTAACAGTTTTGGAAACTTTAGAGTGTTTTCTATCCAAATCTACTAATATGCATATCCTAGCTTCTGGGCCTGATTAACAGGCAGTTTACTTTGGGCACGCTTTTCATCCGGAGGTGAAAATACTGCCCCCTACCCAAGAGGTTTTAAAATAGTTGTGTTTTCTGTTGTCCTTTGTGGAAGCTTGAATTGTTTACCGTGTGCGGTCGTTTCTTGAGTGAGTTTGAGACTTAGTGTTAGCTGTTTTTCTAAGTTTGCTGTGATCCTGCGGCTACTGTTTCTCAGTAAAATATTATGTTCATCCTTAGCCACTGATTCCTCGTCTGGTCTCTTCTCTGTACCTGGGTCCAACCTTATCACGTTAGAGCAACCTTCTGCTAAAACGGACCCAGCAGAGATCACCCAGATCAAGAATGTTGGAACCCACCAAGGAGCACTGCTGGGTCGGCAGCAAGAACAACTCTCCCAAATATCATAACTTACCGACTCCATCCAACCACAGTTCAACCCTAACCCAGGAGGAGCCAACGTCCAGGTCTCATCGCCCAGTGCTACAGGCATCGCCGTAGTTCCTCCAGGGAACCTGCACCGGGAACCCGAGATCCCAGCCCTCGAACGGTATGACGGCCACCCAGGAGTATGCAAGGGGTACCTCACTCAGTTCCTCGTTCCTCGTCCTCCTCGTTCCACACCAATCGGGCCATGATCGCCTACATCATCTCTCTACTCTCGGGCAAGGCCCTGGTGTGGGCAACGGCGGTGTGGGAACAGCAGCCACCATCCTGCAGCTCCATATTAGCCTTCATTGCTGAGCTGCGACGAGTCTACGTCCTCCCAGTCAGATAAGCGGTCAGTCGAGTGTTCCAACATCCGCCAAGGGGCCAGACCAGTGGCTGACCACGCCATTGAGTTCAGCACCCTCGCCACCGAGAATGGGTGGAATACAGAGGCCCAGGTCACTGCTTTCCACCAGGGTTTGTCTAACTCTATCAAGGATGAACTGGCCTCTCGGAAACCTCGAGTCCCTGATAAAGCTGGCAATCAGGATCGACAACCGCCTCAGAGAATGTGTGAGACAGTGCCTTTTTGACACCATCCTGGTTTCCCCAAGCCACCTGAACCCAGCATTGAGGAGCCCATGCAGCTGAGACGCATGCGTCTGAGCCCACAGGTGCGTGACAGGCGCATTGCAAAGGCTGCTGCCTCTACTGCGGAAGTCTTGACCATATCTGTGCTACATTCCCAGAGCTGACGGGAAACGCCAGGGCTCACCAGTACAAGGGGAGACCCTGACGAGCTGTGCAGTTACCTCCTGGCTACCCAGTCACCGCAACCCTCTAATGGGACAACTGTCAGCACCAGATTCAAGCCTTCGTGGACTCCGGGCTGAAGATATTTTAATTGATCAGGACTTCGCCAGAGAATTACAAATCCCCTGCGTGAAGTGACCCATCCCTCTGCAGATTCAAGCCCTCGATTGGTGGAATATCAGACCAAGCCCATTCTACTGCAGGTTGGGGTGAACCACTCAGACTCTTAGTTTTATTTTCATCACTGCTCCCAAGAACCCCTTTATTCTAGGGTACCACTGGCTAGAGCTACATAACCCACTATTCTCATGGTCCACAGGACACCTGCTCGACTGGGGTAAGGACTGCCAAAATAAATGTCTAAGACCCCACCAAGAGTCTTGCCATGTCCTCCTGCATCTATTGAAGACCAAGACTTCTCCACTCTTCCTCCCGAAGTGCATGAAGATGGCACCGGAGTTGTGGAAAAATGGCTCCGCAGCCGATGTGAGTAAGACCTTTAAACAGGTCAACATTCACAAGGCTGCAGGGCCAGATGGACCAGGATGTGTACTCCGAGCATGCACTGACCAACTGGCAAGTGTCTTCACTAACATTTTCAACCTCTCCCTGTCTGAGTCTGTAATACCAACATGTTTCAAGCAGACCACCATAGTCCCTGTGCCCAAGAAAGTGAAGGTAACCTGCCTAAATGACTACCGACTCGTAACACTCACGTCTGTAGCGATGAAATGCTTTGAAAGGCTGGTCAGGCCTCACATCAACACCATTATCCCAGAAACCCTAGACCCACTCCAATCTACATACCGCACCAACAGATCCACAGATGATGCACTCTCTATTGCACTCCACACTGCCCTTTCACACCTGGACAAAAGGAACACCTACGTGAGAATGCTATTCATTGACTACAGCTCAGCGTTCAACACCATAGTGCCCTCAAAGCTCAACACAAAGCTAAGGACCCTGGGACTAAACACCTCCCTCTGCAACTGGATCCTGGACATCCTGACGGCCACCCCCAGGTGGTAAGGGTAGGTAACAACACATCTGCCAAGCTGATACTCAACACGGGGGCCCCTCAGGTGTGTGTGCTCAGTCCCCTCCTGTACTCCTTGTTCACTCATGACTGCACGGCCAGGCACGACTACAACACCATCATTAAGTTTGCTGATGACACAACAGTGGTAGGCCTGATCTCTTACAACGATGAGACAGCCTATAGGGAGGAGGTCAGAGACCTGACCGTTTGGTGCAAGAACAATAACCTTTCCCTCAACGTGATCAAGACAAAGGAGATGATTGAGGACTACAGGAAAAGGAGGACCGAGCATACCACCATTCTCATTGACAGGGCTGTAGTGGAGCAGGTTGAGAGCTTCAAGTTCCTTGTAGTCCACATCACCAACAAACTAACATGGTCCAAGCACACCAAGACAGTTGTGAAGAAGGCACGACAAAACCTATTCCCCCTCAGGAGACTGAAAAGATATGGCATGGGTCCTCAGATCCTCAAAAGGTTTTACAGCTGCACCATTGAGAGCATCCTGAGGGGTTGCATCACTGCCTGGTATGGCCACTGCTCGGCCTCCAAAAGCAAGGCACTACAGAGGGTAGTGCGTACGGCCCAGTACATCACTGGGGCAAAGCTTCCTGCCATCCAGGACCTCTATACCAGGCGGTGTAAGAGGAAGGCCCCAAATTTGTCAAAGACTCCAGCAACCCTAGTCATAGACTGTTCTCTCTGCTACTGCACAGCAAGCGGTACCAGAGTGCCAAGTCTAAGTCCAAGAGGCTTCTAAACAGCTTCTACCCCCAAGCCATACGACTCCTGAACAGCTAATCAAAGGGCTAACCAGACTATTTGCATTGCCCCCCCCCCCTCTACGCTGCAGCTACTCTCTGTTATTATCTATGCATAGTCACTTTAATAACTCTATCTACATGTACATATTACCTCAATTACCTCGACACCAGTGACCCCGCACATTGACTCTGTACCGGTACCCCCTGTATATAGCCCTGCTATTGCTATTTACTGCTGCTCTTTAATTATTTGTTATACTTAACTCTTACTTATTTTCTTAAAACTGCATTGTTGGTTAAGGGATTGTAAGTAAGCGTTTCACTGTAGGGTCTACACCGGTTGTATTCTGCGCATGTGACAAATACAATTTGATTGGATTTGAATACTTCTACCTCCGGGAGGCCTTCAGTAAGGCCCAAGGGGCCCAATTCTTCACCAAACTGGACCTCCGCAACGCTTACAATCTGGTGAGAATCAGGGAGGGAGATGAGTGGAAACTGCCTTTAACACCTCTAGTGGTCACTACGAGTATTTAGTCATGCCCTTCGGGTTATCGAATTCAAAGGCAGTCTTTCAAGCATTGTTCAATGACACTCTTAAGGATATGTTGAATTGTTTCATCTTTGTTTACCTCAACGACATCCTGATCTTCTCCAAAACCCAACCGGAACACATACTGCACGTCCGCCAGTCGTGAGACACCTCCTGCAGAGCCAACTAGACTCAGCAAAAAAATAAACATCCCTTTTTCAGGACCTTGTCTTTCAAAGATAATTCGTAAAAAGCAAAATAACTTCACAGATCTTCATTGTAAACACTGTTTCCCATGCTTGTTCTATGAACCATAAACAATTAATGAACATGCACCTGTGGAACGGTCGTTAAGACACTAACAGCTTACTGACAATAGGCAATTAAGGTCACAGTTATGAAAATTTAGGACACTAAAGAGGCCTTTCTACTGACTCTGAAAAACACCAAAAGAAAGATGCCCAGGGTCCCTGCTCATCTGCATGAATGTGCCTTAGGCATGCTGCAAGGAGGCATGAGGAATGCAGATGTGGCCAGGGCAATAAATTGCAATGTCTGTACTGTGAGATGCCTAAGACAGCGCTACAGGGAGACAGGGCGGACAGCTGATCGCAGTGGCAAACCACGTGTAACAACACCTGCACAGGATCGGTACATCTGAACATCACAACTGTGGGACAGGTACAGGATGTCAACAACTGCCCAAGTTAAACCAGAAACGCACAATCCCTCCATCAGTGCTCAGACTGTCTGCAATAGGCTGAGAGAGGCTGGACTGAAGGCTTGTAGGCCTGTTGTAAGGCAGGTCCTCACCAGACATCACCGGCAACAACGTCGCCTATGGACACAAACCCATCGTCGCTGGACCAGACAGGACTGGCAAAAAGTGTTCTTCACTGATGAATCACGGTTTTGTCTCACCAGGGGTGATGGTCGGATTTGCATTTATCGTCAAAGGAATGAGCGTTACACCGAGGCCTGTACTCTGGAGCAGGATACTGCTCGTTCTATGTGTGATTTCTTGCAAGACAGGAATGTCAGTGTTCTGCCATGGCCAGCGAAGTGCCCGAATCTCAATCCCATTGAGCACGTCTGGGACCTGTTGGATCGGAGAGTGAGGGCTAGGGCCATTCCCACCATAAATGTCTGGGAACTTGCAGGTGCCGTGGTGGAAGAGCGGGTTAACATCTCACAGCAAGAACTGGCAAATCTGGCGCAGTCCATGAGGAGGAGATGCACTGCAGTACTTAATGCAGCTGGTGGCCACACCAGATACTGAATGTTACTTTTGATTTTGACCCCCCCCCTTTGTTCAGAGACACATTATTCAATTTCTGTTAGTCACATGTCTGTGGGATTTGTTCAGTTTATGTCTCAGTTGTTGAATCTTGTTATGTTCATACAAATATTTACACATGTTAAATTTGCTGAAAATAAACACAGTTGACAGTGAGAGGATGTTTCTTTTTTTGCTGAGTTTATATGTCAAGATAGGTGGAACTCATACTTCTCTATCCCAAGTTTCCTTCCTGGGTCACATTATCTCTACCGCAGGCATCCAAATGGACCCCGTAAAGGTTGAGGCGGTCGCTGACTGGCCCGGTCCCACCTCACTCTAACAGGTCCAACGGTTCCTCAGGTTTGCCAATTTTTACAGGTGTTTTATACGCAACTTTGGTGCGGTGGCAGCGCCTCTCACGGTCCTAACCTGCAACTCCCAGACCCATTTTTACTGGAATCCCGAGGCTGACAGGGCATTCATAGAGCTCAAGGGACGTTTCATCTCTGGACCCATCCTCATTCATCCTGATCCTACTCGTCCCTTTGTGGTAGAGGTGCACACCTCGGTGGACAAGAGGAGGACAAGAAACTGCACTCATGCGCCTTTCTCTCCAAGAGGTTCTCGCCAGCGGAACATAACTACGATGTAGGCAACCGGGAGCTCTTCGCAGTTAAGTGGGCCCCTGAGGGGTGGAGACACTGGTTGGAGGTCTCCATTCAAGAAGCCAAGAGGTTGAATGCTCGTCAGGCTAGGTGGGCTCTGTTTTTTAACAGGTTCGATTTCACACTACCCGGATCCAAGAATCAGAAAGCAGACGCCCTGTCCCGCCAAAACGATGTCTCTAACGAGGAGAGGGACTCCGAGCCCATCAACCCCAGCTCACACATTGTAGCCCCTGTGATATGGAGTATCGAGACCACAGTCCGCCAAGCCCAGACCCGAGAACCTGACCCCGGCAGGGGACCCACTAACAGACTTTATGTTCTGCGATCAGCCCATTCCCGAGTACTACAATGGGGACACTCATCTAAATTAACTGGGCATCCAGGGGTTAATCGGACACTGGAGTTCCTGAGGCGGATATTCTGGTGGCCCAACATGATTGAGGATGTGAGATCCTTTGATGCGGCCTGTTCCATTTGTGCCCAAAGCAAGTCCTCACGACAGTGTTTGTAGACTTAATCACAGGGTTACCTCCATCCCAAGGGCTTACCACTATCCTGGTGGTCATTGATTGGTTCTCCAAAGCAGCCCATTTCATTGCCTTACCCAAGTTGCCCTCAGCGAAGGAGACCGCTGATCTCATGATTACCCATGTCTTTTGACTACATGGACTTCTCCAGGACATTGTCTCGGATTGTGGGCCCCAGTTTGTCGCACGGTATTGGAAAGCCTTCTGCTCCCTGTTGGGGGAGTCGGTGAGTCTCTCCTCGGGATTCCACCCACAGTCGAATGGGAAAACGGAGCGGGCAGACCAAGAGCTGGAGAAGTTCCTCTGCTGTTTCGTCTCCACCCAGGCAGGCGACTTGAGCTAGTTCCTCGTCTGGGCAGACTACTGAACTCGTTCACTGGACTGTCGCCGTTCGAGTGTCACTTCGGGTTTCCCCCGTTTCCTGAACAAGAGGCCGCACCTGGATCAGAGCGCGATCCGCCTTGCTCCGCTCCTCTACCTGAAACCAACACCAGGCAAACTGGCACCGAAGGCCTCTTCGGCTCCTCCGACCAGGTCAACGGGTATGGCTGTTCACCCGTGATCTTCCCTTAAAGGTGGACTCGCGGAAGCTCGCTCCACGCTACATAGGACCATTCAAAATCCTGAGTCGGATCAACCCGGTTACCTATCGTCTCCAGCTTCCCAGGCCTATGAGGGTCTGTCCATCCTTCCATGTCTCCCATCTCAAGCTGGTAAGGACCAGTCCCTTCTCTCCCCCCACACCTGCACCTCCGACCCCTCTACTTGCGGATGGTCGCCCGGCCTACACTGTCCGCCGTCTGCTGGAGGTTCATCAAGTCCCAGGCACCCTGCAGTACCTGGTGGACTGGGAGGGCTACGGCCCAGAGGAGCGGGCGTGGGTGCCTGCCCGAGACATCCTGAATCAGGGACTTGTTCGGGACTTCAACCAACTATGTGGTGGTCGCCCTGGCTCCGCAGCTGGACCCGCTCCTAGAAGGGGGGGGGGGTACTGACATGGTTCCATCTGTCACCAGAGGATGGCAGAGACCGTCCTAGAGACATTAACGACAGTCAGGTGTGTCCAATTTAATCATTATGATTTCACTGTAAAGAGGTGTGTTTTCTGTTGTCCTTTGCAGAAGCTTGGATTGTTTAACGTGTGTGGTCGTTTCTTGAGTGAGTTTTCGAGACTTAGTGTTTGTTGTTTTTCAAGTGTACTGTGATCCTGCGGCTAACGTTTCTCAGTATAGTATTATGTTTATCTTTAACCACCGATTCCTCGTCTGGTCTCTTCTCTGCACCTGAGTCCAACCTTAACACGTCACAGGTTCTATTTTCACACATGTGGTACATTAACACAACTTAGTACAAAACTCCAAACTGGTCACACTTGTAACACAGCCAGTCTCTCATTGTGCTTTCATTTGGATTGTAAACATCTCTCAGCACACAATCACTGATACAAAATATGTTTATTGTGAAATGTATTGAGAACATTGGTTTAATCACCAAAACACAACATAATATCTTTTCAATTTAGTTGTTTTAACTAAATCAAATCAATTTTTATTTGTCACATGCGCCGAATACAACAGGTTTAAACCTTACCATGAAATGCTTACTTACAAGCCCTTAAAAACTTCTTAAGGATCGATGTCCGCTAGCGAGAAAACTTCTGGTGAAACTGGGGGGCGCGAAATTCAAATAAATTCTCAAAGTTATTATGGATTTTAAACATTTAGGTACATACAGTTGAAGTCGGAAGTTTACAAACACTTAGGTTGGAGTCATTAAAACTCGTTTTTCAACCACTCCACACATTTCTTGTTAACAAACTACAGTTTTGGCAAGTCGGTTAGGACATCTACTTTGTCCATGACACAAGTCATTTTTCCAACAATTGTTTACAGACAGATTATTTCACTTATAATTCACTGTATCACAATTCCAGTGGGTCAGAAGTTTACATACACTAAGTGTACTGTGCCTTTAAACAGCTTGGAAAATGGCTTTAGAAGCTTCTGATAGGCTAATTGACATCATTTGAGTCAATTGGAGGTGTACCTGTGGATGTATTTCAAGGCTTACCTTCAAACTCAATGCCTCTTTGCTTGACATCATGGGAAAATCAAAAGAAATCAGTCAAGACCTCATAAAAACAATGGTAGACCTCCACAAGTCTGGTTCATCCTTGGGAGCAATTTCCAAATGCCTGAAGGTACCATGTTCATCTGTACAAACAATGGTACGCAAGTATAAACACCATGGGACCACGTCGCTGTCATACTGCTCAGGAAGGAGATGCATTCTGTCTCCTAGAGATGAACGTACTTTGGTGCAAAAAGTGCAAATCAATCCCAGGATAACAGCAAAGGACCTTGTGAAGATGCTGGAGGAAACAGGTACAAAAGTATCTATATCCACAGTAAAACGAGTCCTATTTCGACAAAACCTGAAAGGCTGCTCAGCAAGGAAGAAGCCACTGCTCAAAAACCGCCATAAAAAAAACAGACCACGGTTTGCAGCTGCACATGGGGACAAAGATTTTACTTTTTGGAGAAACGTCCTCTGGTCTGATGAAACAAAAATAGAACTGTTTGGCCATAATGACCATTGTTGTGTTTGGAGGAAAAAGTTGGAGGCTTGCAGGCTGAAGAGCACTATCCCAACCGTGAAGCACGGGGTTAGCAGCATCATGTTGTGGGGGTGCTTTGCTGCAGGAGGGACTGGTGCACTTCACAAAATAGATGGCATCATGATTATGTGGATAAATTGAAGCAACATCTCAAGACATCAGTCAGGAAGTTAAAGCTTGGTCACAAATGGGTCTTCCAAATGGACAATGACCCCAAGCATACTTCCAAAGTTGTGGCAAAATGGCTTAAGGACAACAAAGTCAAGGTATTGGAGTGGCCATCACAAAGCCCTGACCTCAATCCTATAGAAAACTTGTGGGAAGAACTGAAAAAGCGTGTGCGAGCAAGGAGGCCTACAAATCTGACTCAGTTACACCAGCTCTGTCAGGAGGAATGGGCCAAAATTCGCCCAACTTATTGTGGGATGCTTGTGGAAGGCTACCCGAAATGTTTGACCCAAGTTAAACAATTTAAAGGCAATGCTACTAAACACTAATTGAGTGTATGTAAACTTCTGACCCACTGAGAATGTGATGAAAGAAATAAAAGCTGAAATAAATCACTCTACTATTATTCTGACATTTCACATTTGTTTCAACAAGTCAAAATATGTTTCTATTTACTCCTCAGACACCCTAAAATGTAATCAAACTATAATATTTATTTCGGAAATAAGCATGTTCAATAGGAAACCAATTTTAGAATGTGCGCAACTTCGTCATGGTCCTCTTACAATTTTTTTATTTCTTAATTGCTTTTGAAGTTACAAGCCATAGGAATTGCTATTTTACAATATGACATTTCTCTTGCATTTCTAAGAGGATAATCTCTCTCAAAAACATAATTCAGGTTGGTTTTTCTTTGGATTTTCTCCTACCATATCTATTGTGTTATATTCTCCTACATTATTTTAACATTTCTACAAACTTTAAAGTGTTTTATTTCCAATGGTACCAATTATATGCATATCCTGGTTTCAGGGCCTGAGCTACAGGCAGTTTACTTTGGGCACGCCATTCTTGCGTAAATTGAGAAAAAAGGGGCCTAGCCCTACTTAACCAACAATGCAGTTCAAGAAATAGAGTTAAGAAAATATTTACTAAATAAACAAAAGTAAAAAATGTAATAAAATCTAAAAATAACACAAGAAAATTACATAACAATAACGAGGCTAAATAGAGGGAGTACTGGTACTGAGTCAATGTGCGGGGGTACAGGTTAGTCGACTACCAGTTAATCCAATAGCAAACAATGCAAGATAAGTGTTTCAAATTGTCCTTAAAACAGCTGAAAGTAATATGCTACAGTACTGTAAATTACAGTTTTTACATTTGGCAATACACTTACATTACCCAACAAAATGTAATCAAATGTAAGAAATGAAATGAATGAAAATAAAACAACATTTAGCACACATTAATTTGCCAGTCTTGAGCATTTGGCCATAAATACTCATCCACATCAGTGAATGTCCTCAATGTTCATGCACCGTGGGAAAAACATTCTGGCATGGCGAATCCAAGCTTGACATTGGTCTGCATTGATGTCGTCGCATGTCTCATCTATGGCCAGAAGGAGAGTGGCACACTCATGGGGATGGCGATTGTACACCTTCCACCTCCACGCTGAAAAAAATCCTCAATTGGGTTGAGGAAAGGAGAGTATGTGGGCAGGTATAGGATCACAAATCAGGGACAGGCCCAAAACCATGTCTGAACCCCCTCTGCATGGTGGAACCTGACATACCACACAATGGCATAGATGACCCCTTCAGCTAAACAGGCCTGCTCAATTTCATTGAGAAACACAATGAGGTGTGCAGCGTTGTAGGATCCAAGTAATGGCCTACGTCCTACCACACTATCTTCAGAGATACAGTGCCTTGCAAAAGTATTCATCCCCCTTGGCGTTTTTCCTATTTTGTTGCATTACAACCTGTAATTTAAATTGATTTTTATTTGGATTTCATGTAATGGACATACACAAAATACTCCAAATTGGTGAAGTGAAATAAAAAATAAAAAAATAGAAATGGAAAGGTGGTGCTTGCATATTTTTTATTTCTTTTTAAAATTTCACCTTTATTTAACCAGGTAGGCTAGTTGAGAACAAGTTCTCATTTGCAACTGCGACCTGGCCAAGATAAAGCATAGCAGTTCGACATATACAACAACACAGAGTTACACATGGAATAAACAAAGCATACAGTCAATAATACAGTAGAAAAAAAAGAAAACAAAGTCTATATACAGTGAGTGCAAATGAGGTAATTTAAGGCAATAAATAGGCCATGGTGGCGAAGTAATTACAATATAGCAATTAACACTGGAATGGTAGATGTGCAGAAGATGAATGTGCAAGTAGAGATACTGGAGTGGAAAGGAGCAAGATAAATAAATAAATAAATACAGTATGGGGATGAGGTAGTTGGATGGGCTGTTTACAGATTGGCTATGTACAGGTGCGGTGATCTGTGAGCTGCTCTGACAGCTGGTGCTTAAAGCTAGTGAGGGAGATATGAGTCTCCAGCTTCAGTGATTTTTGCAGTTCATTCCAGTCATTGGCAGCAGAGAACTGGAAGGAAAGGCGGCCAAAGGATGAATTGGCTTTGGGGGTGACCAGTGAGATATACCTGCTGGAGCGTGTGCTACGAGTGGTTGCTGCTATGGTGACCAGTGAGCTGAGATAAGGCGGGGCTTTACCTAGCAGAGACTTGTAGATGACCTGGAGCCAGTGGGTTTGGCGACGAGAGTGAAGCGAGGGCCAGCCAATGAGAGCATACAGGTCGCAGTGGTGGGTAGTATATGGGGCTTTGGTGACAAAACGGATCGCACTGTGATAGACTGCATCCAATTTGTTGAGTATAGTGTTGGAGGCTATCTTGTAAATGACATCATCGAAGTCGAGGATCGGTAGGATGGTCAGTTTTACAAGGGTATGTTTGGCAGCATGAGTGAAGGATGCTTTATTGTGAAATAGGAAGCCGATTCTAGATTTAATTTTGGATTGGAGATGCTTAATGTGAGTCTGGAAGGACAGTTTACAGTCGAACCGGACACCTAGGTATTTGTAGTTATCCACATATTCTAAGTCAGAGCCGTCCAGAGTAGTGATGCTGGACGGGCGGGCAGGTGCGGCCAGTGATCGGTTGAAGAGCATGCATTTAGTTTTACTTGGATTTAAGAGCAGTTGGAGGCCACGGAAGGAGAGTTGTATGGCATTGAAGCTCGTCTGGAGGTTAGTTAACACAGTGTCCAACAAAGGGCCAGAAGTATACAGAATGGCGTCATCTGCGTAGAAGTGGATCAGAGAATCACCTGCAGCAAGAGCGACATCATTGATGTATACAAAGAAGAGAGTCGGCCCGAGAATTGAACCCTGTGGCACCCCCATAGAGACTGCCAGAGGTCCGGACAACAGGCCCTCTGATTTGACACACTGAACTCTGTCAGAGAGTAGTTGGTAAACCAGGCAAGGCAATCATTTGAGAAACCTAGGCTGTTGAGTCTGCCAATAAGAATGTGGTGGTTGACAGAGTCGAAAGCCTTGGCCAGGTCGATGAATACGGCTGCACAGTAATGTCTCTTATCGATGGCGGTCATGATATCATTTAGGACCTTGAGCGTGGCTGAGGTGCACCCATGACCAGCACTAAAACCAGATTGCATAGCGGAGAAGTTACGGTGGGATTCTCAATGGTCGGTAATCTGTTTGTTAACTTGGCTTTTGAAGACCTTAGAAAGGCAGGGTAGGATAGATATAGGTCTGTAGCAGTTTGGGTCTAGAGTGTCTCCCCCTTTGAAGAGGAGGATGACCGCGGCAGCTTTCCAATCTTTGGGAATCTCAGACGATACGAAAGAGAGATTGAACAGGCTAGTGATAGGGTTTGCAACAATTTCGGCAGATCATTTTAGAAAGGGAGGGTCCAGATTGTCTAGCCCGGCTGATTTGCAGCTCTTTCAGAACATCAGCTATCTGGATTTGGGTGAAGGAGAAATCGGGGAGGCTTCGGGCGAGTTGCTGTGGGGAGTGCAGGGCAGTTGACCGGGGTAGGGGTAGCCAGGTGGAAAGCATGGCCAGCCATAGAAAAATGCTTATTGAAATTCTCAATTATAGTGGATTTATCGCTGGTGACAGTGTTTCCTAGCCTCAGTGCAGTGGGCAGCTGGGAGGAGGTGCTCTTATTCTCCATGGCCTTTACAGTGTCCCAGAACTTTTTGAGTTTGTGCTACAGGATACAAATTTCTGCTTGAAAAAGCTAGCCTTAGCTTTCCTAACTGCCTGTGTATATTGGTTCCTAACTTCCCTGAAAAGTTGCATATCACGGGGGCTATTCGATGCGAATGCAGAATGCCACATGATGTTTTTGTGCTGGTCAAGGGCAGTCAGGTCTGGAGAGAACCAAGGACTATATCCGTTCCTGGTTCTACATTTTTTGAAAGGGGCATGATTATTTAAGATGGTGAGGAAGGCACTTTTAAAGAATGGCCAGGCATCCTCTACTGATGGGATGAGGTCAATATCCTTCCAGGATACCCGGGCCAGGTCAATTAGAAAGGCCTGCTCGCTGAAGTGTTTTAGGGAGCGTTTGACAGTGATGATGGGTGGTCGTTTGACCGGGGACCCATTACGGGTGCAGGCAATGAGGCAGTGATCGCTGAGATCTTGGTTGAAAACAGCAGAGGTGTATTTGGAGGGCAAGTTGGTTAGGATGATATCTATGAGGGTGCCCATGTTTATAGATTTGGGGTTGTACCTGGTAGGTTCATTGATAATTTATGTGAGACTGAGGGCATCAAGCTTAGATTGTAGGATGGCCGGGGTGTTAAGCATGTCCCAGTTTAGGTCACCTAGCAGCACGAGCTCTGAAGATAGATGGGGGGCAATCAGTTCACATATGGTGTCCAGAGCACAGCTGGGGGCAGAGGGTGGCCTATAGCAAGCAGCAACAGTGAGAGACTTGTTTCTGGAAAGGTGGATTTTTAAAAGTAGAAGCTCGAATTGTTTGGGTACAGACCTGGATAGTAAGACAGAACTCTGCAGGCTATCTCTGCAGTAGATTGCAACTCCGCCCCCTTTGGCAGTTCTATCTTGTCGGAAAATGTTATAGTTGGGATGGAAATTTCTGGGTTTTTGGTAGTCTTCCTGAGCCAGGATTCAGACATGGCTAGGACATCCGGGTTGGCAGAGTGTGCTAGGGCAGTGAATAAAACAAACTTAGGGAGGAGGCTTCTAATGTTAACATGCACGAAACCAAGGCTTTTACGGTTACAGAAGTCAACAAATGATATCGCCTGGGGAATGGGAGTGGAGTTAGGCACTGCAGGGCCTGGGTTAACCTCCACATCACCAGAGGAACAGAGGAGGAGTAGGATAAGGATACGGCTAAAGGCTAAAGAACTGGACGCCTAGTACGTTCATAACAGAGAGTAAAAGGAACACATTTCTGGGCGAGGTAGAAAAGATTCAAGGCATAATGTACAGACAAAGTATGGTAGAATGTGAATACAGTGTGGGTAAACCTGTGCATAGAGTGACGATGAAAGAGATATTGTCTCTAGGAATATTATTTAAACCAGGTGATGTCACCGAATGTGTTGGAGGTGGAATTAACCCTTTCACGCGTGAGTTCCAAATATCTCTAACGGTCGCCCCAGCGTGAGTTTTTTTATGCACGTGATGTTCGAACGTTCTCTCCATTCCAGGATGTGATTGTTACATAAACAACAACACTGAATGGCTCAGAGTGGGAGTGAGAGGTTACCGTGATTGACTGCCTGCATGCGCCATTTGTATCAATAAAACACTATCAGAAAATGTTTTGTGTGGTATTATTGATATATTTAGTATTTTATTTACGTTTTTCAATTACCCGTGATAAATCATGCATTCCGATTTTTGCATAAATTGTAATGGGCGCATAGTATGTGTGTAAAATAATGTTTTGAAGGTTGTGCTGATTATGATGAGCTAAGCTAATTCCAGCTATGTGTATGGAGCCATGTTTGTTGACATACAATGCATTCTGGGTTTCACGTAATCATCCGTTTGACCAAAGATGTTATAACAAAATGAGGTGAGTAAGAGTTCACTCATTTTTTGAGGACTTCTGCAAATGAATGGTGGGATGTGAACGACAGTAGATGACACACCCCTTCAACATGCATACTGTAAACAGACCAAACTCATCTTGTCTTCTCTTATTATCTTTGGTTTCTGTGAGGAAAAAATCATGGCTGCGCGCTGAAACTAATCGACGGATTATTTTCAATTTCTAGAAAGTGTTTTACCTAATTATTTCGATCAATGGTGAGCTCACTCGTGATGTGATTAATTAGACATAGTAATTGCTATTAGCTAATTCATGGTATAGTTTACGTCAGCCGAGAGTTAGAAAATATGACCGCTTGTGTTGCGTCAATCTTTCCTCAGTTAGCGCTAGGACAAATGTAGCCTACATTTTTCCAGTTAGGATGATTGTGTTATGCTATAGATACTTCTGTGAATATCTGAACATTGCATCCAAAAATAAACTGCTCACATTCTGGACATAACTTTGTAAGGACTGTTTGTGTAAATAGTTTCTGAAAAAAGTGTGGCCAGCTGCGCGCTGAAACTAATCAACGGATTACTTTCAATTTCTAGAAAGTGTTTTACCTAATTATTTCGATCAATGGTGAGCTCACTCGTGATGTGATTAATTATACATAGTAATTGCTATTAGCTAATTCATGGTATAGTTTACGTAAGGACTGTTTGTGTAAATAGTTTCTGAAAAAAGTGTGGCCAGCTCAAATGCTGATTGTTGCGTCATTCGAAACTGGCCGTTCTAAATGAGTGTTCTAAATGAGTGTTCTAATCACACGGGGTGTGATCGTACGCTTCAGGGACCACTGTAGAACGACCACACCCCGTGTGATGGTACGTGTGAAAGGGTTAAAGTGTTCACTAAGGTGTATTGAGCAGGGCTAGAGGCTCTACAGTGAAATAAAGCTATAAATACTAACCAAAACAGCAATGGACAAGGCA